>NC_133649.1:247785404-248385404 GCF_009905375.1 Apium graveolens | reverse complement strand
AATAGTACGCTTTTAATAAAAATACTTTTGAGGCCTAATTTCTTTCGTAATGAAATGTGATTTGAATTGTGTGTCATTCTGAATCGGTATCTAATCAATAAACATTGTTATTAACCTGATTTTAGTTCTGAACGTATTGAGACCTATCTTTTGACTATCTGATTTATGTGTTGCATGAAATATGTGATTACGTGTTATACAAATAACATTATAGGTGCTATATGATATGCATGCTATCCATTTACAGTTTTAAAATGCCATTATTAGTTATAAATGAATGGGTAGATGTCGAGACGTATAATTACGTCGATTGAGTTTGGTTCCGTCAATTAAGATAGTCATTTTGTTTATAGAATCGAGTAGCAAGGAGTGTAGTCCAGTATTAGACGGAGTTAGTAACCAACAACTATAAGCCAGAGTTATAATAAGAAGTTATTGAGCATACCAGGAAAGTATCCCTACCTTCACTTATCGTTCAAGTAATATTTATTATGAATCCTATTACGCAAATATTCCTGAACTTTCTCATTTACTGCAAGTTTTCTACGTTATTCTAATTTCAGAATAGTTTATCATTCTACATATCAGATTGTTAATTATATCATGCAAATATTCTTGAACCTCCTTGTGTTATATTGCAAGTACTGTTTCCCTATCCTAAGTTCAGAATAGTTAAACGTTTTTACATTTCGCTACAAATTACTCAATACAGTGAAACTTTGAATTGAGATTAGCGAATAACTAATTGTTCTAGTTATTTCACCATCGATTGTTGAGATAACTCTGGACCATGAGAAATGGAGAGTTATGTTGTTAAGGATGTCATTTAATTTGACTCATTTGATTAAAAATTATTTTTATGGATTGGATGGTCGCGTAAGAGGCCGAGGCGGTGGTCCAGTATGAGCTATGTATTATACAAGATATAATACCTTGCTAGGCCAATATGTGCCTTGGGTACCCCTTTGTTTAGTTGGATATGCTTCGGCATACCGGTGTTGATCCGCGGCTGATCACCGACGGTACCACACTGTAGTTCGAGGATTCTAATCCAAAACAAAAAGATATATGAAGGTATTTTTTATTATCAAAACTTATATCGGTTTTTGATACTGTCCAGGTATTGTTGTTTGGTTTTATTCTTCAGATATATTGATGTTGTTATTTTAATTCATAAGTTATACACTGCTTGCTGAGCATTTCTTTCGCTTATACTTGTTTATTATTCCGGTTCTTTCAGCTAGACCAGAACAGGCCTGAGTTCCACGTTTGATCAGAAGTCGAGTGCTTGTAGATAGTTTGGTGTGTTTCCAGGTAGACTGTTTGGGACACTTGACTAGTCTTGAGGTTTGTAATAAAATTTGAATATATTGTAAAACTAAATAGACTTATGGGTTGTAATAATATATGGTTTGTATTAGTGTCTGTTTCATACTATAACCTGTGATCGATCCAGGGGTCATATTTATTATATTATTCTGTTGTGCCTATTTTAGTTTTGTTTATCGGCTAGTGACCCCCAAATCTAGACCCCGGGTTTGGAGGGCGCCACAGGTGGTATCAGAGCTACATGTTATGGTCACTGAAATAGGCTTAGGATTGTCTTAAGTGAGTCATAGGAAGATCACATAAGATAAGCGCGTGTAGTTTAGCTCTTATAGGATTAAGTTTAGGATTTTGGGCTGGTTTATAGCTAAGTTGTTCAGGTTTCCTATTTTGCGTTTTGCTTTGGGATTTTGTGCATTTGCTTTTGCTATTTTTTTGGTTCCCGAGGATAGTGGGAAGTAATGAAAGAGGTTGAAAGGTTGTGTTGCAACCCTATCCACCATTTGTTGGTTTATTTGAGATTTTGAGCAAGAGTTGGAAGATTTGGATAATTTTCCTTAACTTTTCTTTGTGTTATTATTCTCGAGATAATAAGCAGGATTATGTGATAATCATGTCACATGTGTTAATATGGTAGCAAGTTTAAGATATTTTGAAAAGAGATAATGTTTGAGAATTTTGATATGCTAAAGGATTGCTACATATTTGACATAATGCTTGACAAATTATTATATATGTTGCTTGTTTCTTACCAGAATAATGGCATAAAAGAGGAGGAGTAACTCAGGAGAGGATCGTATCGAGAGTCGTACAGATCCAGCGATGGTCCAGATATTGGGACTGATGCAGCAACATATATTGCATCTTACGCAGCAGCATCAGCAGCAACTGCAGCAACAACAGCAATAACATCATGCAGCAACACCACATGCGGTAACTTTTAAGCAATTTCAAGCTGTGAAACCACCTGAGTTCAAGGGAAGTGCTGACCCCGTGGAAGCCAATGCATGGCTTAAAGAGATTGAGAAGGCTTTTGACTTAGTCGGAGCAGGAACTGAACAAAAGACCACGTTTGCAAGTTACTTCCTGAAGGGTGAGGCAAACTATTGGTGGGAATCCACGCGAGCATTGGAAGGAGTTGAGTTTGTGACTTGGGAAAGGTTTACAGAGTTTTTCTTGGAGAAGTATTTCCCGAGGTATATGAAGAATCAAATGGAGATCAAGTTCTTAAACCTGACACAAGGTGATCTTACTGTTGCGAAATATGAGGCCAAGTTTACTGATTTGGCGAGGTTTGTGCCAGATCAGGTTAATACAGATAAAAAGAAAGTAAGAAGGTTTGAATAGGGATTGAAATTTTGGACTCAGAATAGAGTGCCATGTTTGAGTTGACTTCTTATGTAGCAGTAGTTCATAAAGCAATGGTGATCGAAAGTAGAAATGACACGTGTTAGGTAATGAATCACACACAGAGGGGGGGGGGTGAATGTGTTTTCTGATTTTAGGCTTTTCTTGAAAGATAATGGTTGAAGAAAGTAAATTAAATCTTTTATAGAAAAGTGTTCATGCAGAAATTAAACTTGTATAAAATAAAGAACATAGATATTCAAAATTCACTTAATTTTTGTATTATAAATTAAGATTCTTTGCTACAAAATTTCTAAGCTCTTCTAAGTTAAAGAGCTCAGCATCTTCTCGAGAGTGTTACAAGATTTTTTTTTAATTTGTTACATCTAACTAGAGGACCAGTGTTAACTTTATAGCTCAGTTAACTGCTGGTTTACAGAGTGGATAATAAACATGCTATTAGCTTTTCTAAACTGTCACTTGTCATTTCGATTTATAGAAAAGCAAATCTTCCATTTATGGCTTAGCATATCTTTAGCATCCCATGTTTACTTTAATCTTCCTCTGTCTAGTTAATCTTTGCCATTGATCTTGCACACTCTTCAAGCTGCTTTTTGTAGACTTGTCAATCCAGCTGTTGGATTGTTTGTTGATTATTTATCTTGGATATTAAACTAATCTGCAATTCTGTACTTTGAGACTATACTTCGAGATCTCCAGTTTGATTCATTTGAACACTTGATATCTCGATAAGTATAAAGGCTTATCGAGATCTCTGGTACTCCATAATGAGTAGAGGTCTTCAGCTCATCGAGATCTCTAGTCTTCATAACTTCACTTGACTTGTAGATATCTCTGAGTTCTCGAATGGATATAGACTTGTCGATAACTCTTAGTTCTCTAGTGAAGAATGACTTGTCGATATCTCTTTGAGTTCTCGAGTAACTTTCCTGACTTCTCTACTCCTGGTGGATATTGCTTATGCGTTGAGTAGATATTGCTCATCCGTCGAGTAGATGTATAGTTTATCCGTCGAGTAGATATTGCTCATCCGTCGAGTAGATGTTATTCATTCATCGAGTGGATATAGCTCATCCATTGGATAGATATTTCTTATCCGTCAGTACTCTATGGAGTTTGAATGACTTCTCGATGAGTCATTCTGAAGTTCTCGAATGACTTCTATATAACATTAAATCTGTTATTTGTAGAGATCTTGACTTAGAACATTTTCTCTAAACAGATTTATTCAACTCCAAGCTTCTTCAAAATTCTTCTGAGGCATGATCTTCTTGATCTTCTTCCAGATAGAATCCTTAGGCTTGATACTGTTTTAGGAAAAACACTCAAGTCAAGTCCGCTCCTTTGCATTTTTACAGACTTTAAGTGTTACAAGTACATAATAAAAATTAAGATAACAATACAACTTACTTAGGATTGGCCCCAAGCTTAACTAATTGCTAATGACATTGTCAGCTTCAGTGATCTTTGAAATCATCTATTATATATAACAATCTCCCCCAACTTGTTCATTATGAAATTATGCACAAGTTCTGTTTGATGATGTCAAAACTTTATCTAAATGCAGAACCCAAGAACCCAATTTTTCCATCTGATCTTCTTTTATGAGTTGTAGAGTTGCATTTAGATTTATTCTTCCTTCCCCCCTATCAAGAAAAGGTTCCTTCTCCCCTATAAAGAAAAGAATATTATTATCTGGCAACATCCATTTGCTATTTTGGCATTTAGATATATTCTCCCCCTTTTTGACATTATCTTCAGGAAGAAAGATCCAGCTAGATGCTCATTGTTCAAGCTTTTGTCAATGTTCATGTAGAACACTATCAACAGCTTCAAGTTTTAGTGAAGTCTGTAGTGATGAGTTTACCAAGTAGATTAGAATAGGAAAATCCTAAGCTCTCTTGTTCTTTTGAATAAGTAGTCTCACTACTTCTCACTGCACTAGTCTCATAACTTTTAAGAGTCAGAGTTACCTCACAAGGATTGCTAAATCCAGACACTCATTCTACCTCTCCTTTTTCCCGGAAGAATCCTGCCTCTCTTATTTTCTGTTTTTCTTTCAATCTATTCTATAATTCTCACATGAAAGGCTCAATTGTTGTTTGTCCTACAGAATTAAGAGGTGGTTGAAAAGAGTTAATCTGTGATCATATGATTAGGGGAAGACCATATAGGGCTAATCATACTCAATTCACCAGAAAAATGAGTGCATAAGCATCTATGACTGGGGTCACAGTTTGACTCACAGATTGCTCTGTGGTTATGACAGTGTGTTGTCCTCCACTTGTAGTGGGAACCTCCAATTGAATTGGAGGGGATTTGACTGGGTTACTGCCATGTGCACCAGCCTCAAACCCTTGTGTGTCTTACAACACACTAGCACTTGAATGTGCTTGCCTCCCCTATGACAGGATCATGGGCAAATGTTCTTTTAGCTTTGACTGCTAAGGCAGCCTCTGCTAGAGTTATGAGGGGAGTTGTTCCTTCTTGAGGAACCTCCAATTGAATTGGAGAGGATTTAGATAGCTCCCCATCAGGAGTACTACCCTCAAACCTATCAGTCTGTTAAGACTGTTTTGCACATGAAGGTGCATTAGTGATATTCATGAAAAGTTGATAAATTTCCATGTTTGTGATACCAGTTCCTTTATCTCAAATAACAAAACAACTGAAGAATATTTTGGGGATTTTTTCCTTTTGTAAAACAGGTTCCTTTTGAGAGTTACCTGAGTGGAATTGTGTTTAAATTTGTGTTTGTGTTGCTGTGCCTGGGTAAACTGCAGTTTGGTTTTGAAATGTTTTGGCTGCAGTGTAAGAATCCAAATTTTTTACATCGGTAAAAGACCTTTATGAATAGTAATATAATAACTTGAATTTTTGAGACCTTGTAAAATGCTAAATGAATAGTAACTCTGACAGACGGGGAAAACATTTTAGCCCACACTATGTAGTGCATGAGAAAATGAGTTTCGGAGTTGATATTAAGATTATACGTACCAAATGAATGTATGTAAACGTTATTAGTTTTCGAAGAAAACGAACTCTGAAAAACGACCAAATTTACGAATCATCGAGGATTACGGGAATCACAATATAATTACGAGTTTAAAACCCTACGGATTTATATACAAGTATGATAATTCAAAACATAAGGAATAAATACGAAAGGAATTACATCGCGAACCATTTACGAGAAAGTATTACGAAAACATTTAAGCAACCGAGCGAACGCGTAAACGATTAAATAAACGTAACACAATAACTAACCATGGTAGAAACGTAACCATGGTTACTTTATCAAATAGTGAGCTAGAGATATAGGATGATCAACCAAGGGCTAGAGAATAGTAACCTAAATGGCTAAGCTAATTAGGTTAGCTTGTAAACTAGGAAGACTAACTAGATTTGTCCAAGGATTTGGCAACAAGAATAAATCCTAGGATATATACTAGAGAATAAAAATCAATTACAAGCTACCACTTGTATTATTTCCAAGAAGCAACCAAGAAACAACTACAAAAACTCTCTCCCTCTCCCATATACTCTTCATTCGGCCCTAGCAAGAAATAGGAAAAAATCAATTTCAAATCTTCAAGGTCTAGCCATGGATAAATCCTCCCAATAATTCTCAAGCTTCCTACCAACCAAACTATGGTAGTATAATCTTTGAGCTCTTTTTATCAAGGTTTAATGGGTGTAATAAATTCAACAAAGATGAGAATGAATAGTATGAATAGTAACTCTTCTTTGGTTTCTTGATTTTAATGGTTGTTTTAGGTTCCAAAAACTATACTAAGCACTCCCAAGACTTCACCATCATCAAAAACACATCTCAAGCTCTCAAGAAAGGTATAAATCTTTGACCCAACCTTATTTAATATTTAAGTTCAAGATCCTTTTAGTCTATAGTTGTAAACCTAGTTTTGGTGGGACTATTGTAGTAATCTTGATGTTTAGCTAAGTAGATCTAAGGTTGATTGTTGTTTCCTCAAGAACATGATGTTCTTGAGAGGATTTAGTGTGGTGATGATGATATGTTGATTAGTAGTGGTAGTATAAAGATTGAAGGCAAAAACAAAACTCCGATCGTAACCATAATCTCGTTAATACGAACAAAACGTAACTTTAAATTTCTGCAGAAAGTCCTGAAGATGTAAACTGTAGTTTCTTAAACATATTCCTATATTATTATAGATAATGTTATAAGGATCGTTTAGGCACTTGAATCGCTTAATTCCGATTTACGGATCAAAAGTTATGGCGGTTTTACTAAAAGTAATTTACGCGACAAAAACTACTATGAATTACGAACTTTGAAAATATAAAGGATCGACTTAAAAATGTTCATAAATCATTAAATTTTTACAGAGAGTAGTAAATTGAGTTTCCTAACTTCCATAACAATTTCAAGTGAAAATAATTTTATTTTTCAATTTTATAAAAATATCGGAGCCGAGACCGCGCGATTGAAAACCGTAGAATCCATAAGCGGAGCTGACGACGAAAATGAAAACAGACATAAGATACTTTGAAAAAGGAAGCGAACATAACATGAACAAGGACTTAAAGGAATAATAAGGGTAATATAAGTTGAGAGGGTGCGTAATAAGTGGCGCAAGGAGTGCGAGTCACCGTAAATTAGAACGGGACCTAACGAAACGAATTGTGTTTATGATTATAGATTTCCGAGCGGAACCTAGAGCATCCTCCACCTCGAGATACCCAGGAAAGTTTTCAAACCCTACCTTTTAAGAACTGTTGTGTTGTGAATATTTTACAAAACTGTGATATATGCATGAGATTGCTTTAAACTGTTTTACGAAGTTTGAGATGTATTACATTACTCAATTATTGATAATTTCTAGTATATGTTCATACCGAGTTCGAAATATTATATTTAGACCAAGAGTCGGTCGGTGTAAGCTTATAAAAACCCGGAAGTATCCCGGAGGATTTTATAATTGAAAACATTAACGCTAGCAAGTAGCGTGGTACGTATGTGATTTAGACCAAGGATCGGTCGGTAAAAATTGATGAAAACCCGGAAGTATTCCGGAGGTGTTTTAATTAAGAATATTAACGCTGTAGTAGAGCGTGATGTATAAGTCATACGACCGAGAGTCGGTCAATTTTGTTTTATAAAATATAAACCCGGAAATCATCCCGGAGATGTTTTGGACGATTAAAAATCCGTAATTATTTTATTCCAAGGGAATCAACGTCCACTTACGAAATATTAAACACCTCGAACTTTTATTAGAGCAATTTCCAAAGATCGTATTCCTTCAACTATATTTTATTGCCCGAATAACAAATATTTATTAACTATTCATTTATTATGGATGATGTATTCCCCAATGAATATTTATTTCAAACTAGATTAAATACTAAAGATGATTATATTACTTAAACATAAATAAGTTGAGGAATATTATTCCAATATTCTTTTAAAAGTATAACTATTCGTGGTTTAACTATTTATCGATTAATATTTAATTATTAATTATTTATTAAAGGATTTATTTATGATTTAAAAATCATAAAACCTGATCTAAAATACCTTCTAATTTTCGGAAAATCATTCGAATAATTTCAGATCGTCGGAGAATATTATCTCGACTTATTTTAAATATTTTGAATATAGTTTCAAGGAGAAACCCCCCCTTATTTAATTAACTGTTGACAACGGTCAACTCACATCCTTAGTACTTCCCCCGAAAATTTTGGAAGTACGTATATATATAAATATATATATATACCCTAAAGAGATAAGTTGTTTCTATCAACAAGCGAAACGCTTGGGGGAACTTCGATGTGGTTCGAGTTCTCAAGATATGATAGAATTTTGTTAAAGGACAAGGGAGGGGTAGACTCTGGTACTATGTGTGCTAGATGGACTACCAAAGGTACCGCAGGCGAAGGTACTTGGTGTACTCAGGAACTTGTGAAGTATGTGTATACCCAAAATGGGACACGTAGCCCGAATGCGGCCCGGGTGATAACCGGGATACGAAGGTGTCGTCCTTCTACTAGTAGAAAAAGTTACTATTATCGTATTACAACTGATCAACGTATGCGGTGGCTCCAACGAGTGTCCTATTCTTCCAATTGGAATTGTAATGCAATGCCGTAACCCAAGCCTAGGTGTTGGGTGTAATATCCGGGATATATCGTGTAATTATTTTTGCTATTATATAATTATTATGTGTGTTCAGTATCTATTCTGTGAGTTAATTGTTAAAGTGTTATCTGTACTTGGTTATTCAAAAATAATATTAATTGAGTATTTTAATTTTTATATGTCCAAAATAAAATATAGATAATTGTCATATCTTCCTAATTATTTTTATGTTGGTTTATGGATTTATAAGAATCATCTGAAATTTCTAAAATCTTTTTCCGGGTAATTAAAATCTATTTTATAAAAACGGGAACCAACCGACGTCAACCGTTGTTACGTTTTTGGAACCCAAAACTCTTTCGAGAACTCCTTCCTAACCTAATTGTAATATTCCGAGCATTTTCCATGTTTCAACTTTTTCGATCCGGCGTACGGTTTGTCTTGCGCGGGTCCCGGCGCAACATTTTCGATACAATATTCGTTTCGGTAAATCAATAAAACCCGTATTTTCGATAAACGGGAGCTTTTTATTAAACTATCACAATTATCACTTCATAATACGTGTAACCAGGCGCTGAGACCAAGACCGCAGTACAAATTTTACTGATTTGGATAATTATCCCGAAAACCGATACCGTTTGGATCGGTTTTTACAAATAAACGTACCATTTTATATCCGGAATGATCCAACGGGATACTAATTTTCCGTAATTATAAATAGCCTTTTACCATATTTTATTTCGTATCAAAATCAATTGCAGACAGATAATTATATAATTTTCAGAGAAAAACCCTAATTTCCTAAAATTGTTCTAAGAATCAAACAAGTATTTGGAGGTGTTATTGAATTCGGTTTGGAAAGCTCAAGTAACCAATCTGAAGGTCTTGAAGCGCTCTACCAGATTCTGTAATCCATACACCTGCAGAAATCAAGATTATTTTTCTAAAAATTTATTTATTTTCGAATTTATTTTATTAAAAATATGAATTTTTGTTCGGATGATTGTTTGTATGATTTGATGATTGCATGTTGTAGAGCTTGTTTTCCTGATGATTTTCATATGTCATACGTCTGATTTGGAGTTCAATAACATGTTCAAATTTGAGTTTGATTTTCGAATTTTAAAATTAGGGTTTATAACCCGTATGAATGTTCTTAATTGAAATTTGGGGGTTTCTTATTCTGTGATAGATTGATGTTGTGTTATAGTGGGTTGTGTTCTCTGTGAAATTTGTAATCTAGTCGTATAAGTTTCATGAACCAACGAGGTCTGTAGAGAAGGGAGTTGTGTTTTGAAGTTTTCCGATGTTCGCCGGAAACTGGAAAATTTCACGGCCAAATTCCGGCCAACTCAGGGATTGTTAGGTTGTTTTGATTGCATGGTTGTGTTCCTGGTAACCTGTAGATGTGATCTGGAGGTGTTGGTGCGGTGAGGACGCCGGGAACGTGTTCTCCGGCCATCCCCGACTGTTTTCCGGCGACCCCCTGGAAAATTACAGTTTAGTACCTATAGTTTTGAAAACGATGCAGTTTGGTCCTTGTAGTTTCCAGACTTTGCAAAAATTGGATTTCTGTTTTAAAAGTGTTTAAAAATCATATTTCCTATTTATTTTTATTATAAAAATTCATTTTTAATTTCTGAAAATTCTAAAAATTATTATTTTAATTCTGAAAATTATTTTTAATTCACAAATAAATCTAAATTAATTAGTTAATTAATTTCAGTTAATTTCTAATTGATTAATTGGTCAATTAATTCAAAAATTAATTGATTTAAAAATTAATTAGATTTAATTATTTAAAAATGATTTAAAAATTCTGAAAAATAGTTTCGAGCTTTAAAATATTATTCTAAATTATTTCCAAGGCTCGATAATTATTCTAAAATTATTTCGGAGCCAGAATTGGCCAACCGAACCCTGTTTATTAACCCGAAATTGATCCAACGACCCGTTTTAATTCCGAAAAATGTTTTAAAAATCATTTTAAATACCAGAAAGCCTATTTATGACCAGAGACTTCTTTATAAATGATATATCATTGATTACGTGATGTATTATATGTTATATGTGACTTGTTAATTGACTATCGGTCTATATATTCTGTGTTTACTTGATTATTGCATAACTTTCAATCCGTTAATCGAATTTGGGTAAAACGAAGGGTAGATAGAAGTATGTGTTGAATAGAATTCCATGAGTAAATTATTGATAGATGCTTATGATATGTGAGCAGAAGAGGCAAGACGTAGGAAAGGGAAACAGATAGTTGAGGAGTAAGACGCTTGTGATTGGAAGCGAGTGCAGTGTAGTAAGCTAATATCAGGCAAGTATTCCGAACTTTCTCGAAATATTGTAATACGTGATAGTCTTGTTGATATTGCAAGTGCTTTGAAGCACTGAAACCTAAACTCTGATTCCAGTTATTGTTCTTGAGCCATGAACCTTATTCTTTCTAGACCATTGATTGTTGTATACCCAAACACGAACCTCAAGTATACGATACTACTCCACAAATACATGCAAACAAAATCCCAAACACTGAACTGAATTACTTGTAAATTCAATCATTGTATCCTATGCATTGAAAGCTCAAATCTTTGAAACCCTAAAATATTGATTCCTTTGTTATCCAATTCTTTCATTACCCAGCATCCAAGCTTTTAAATTGCCTTATTGATCCTTACAAGGATTGAAACCCTTTCATTGTTAAACATTTATTGTTGTTAATGATTTCGGTTATTGTTTATTATTGCATATTCTATTATTATGTTAGAATTGGATTGTTTTTATAAAATTGTGGACCAGATTCATGGTCAGACCATATAATGGTCAAATTAGGCCAATGTGTGCCTTGGATCCAATAGTTAAAGCAATACTGTGTGCCTTGCTCGGGGTTAGTGCGTGACTGATCAGCAGCCTAACCTTGGTTTTTAAATTAAAAGTATAATATCCAATTCTAAATCATAATCCAATGTTCACTTGATATCATAATCATATTCACCTGATGATCATTATTCTCAGTTTTGTCATTGTGACTTGCTGAGCTAGTTAGCTCATTTTTGCGATGTTGTTTATATTCTTTCCAGTTAAAAAGGAACCAGTTGGTAGCGAGGATCCCCAGTCCAGCGCGAGAGCTAGGGGTTCAGGTTGAGAAAGCTGAGCTAGTAGGCTTCTTTTGGGATACTTTAAGTTTGTAAAAGTTTGTAATAATGTTTAATACTCAGTTTGAGTTTGAAATAGTTGGGATTTGAACGGTTTGTAATATATTAGTGTGTTTGGATTGTGTGCATACTTTAACCTGTTGCGGTCCGTGGTGGTTGGTAAGTAGGGTCACTGCATATATTATTATTATCTTTATTATTGTTATAAGCAGGTTATAATTAAGGTGTGTGTGTGGACCCCAAACTTCTGACCCGGGTTTGGAGGGCGCCACAGGTTTGGTATCAGAGCTACAGGTTATAAGTCACTGACACAAGCCTAGGTTGATGGAAATGGGTAGAGGGATAGGATTAGAAATAAGGTATAGGACGATAGAACGTCGAGAGGTTGAGTGTTATGGTATAACCGGTATTAGTATAGTTTGCGTCGTGGTATGAGATTCTTATATTACGATATGATTTCAGATAGCAGAGATGGCCGACTCTTTTATTCCCGTATCAGCTGATCACTCAGAGCCTTCAGTTGGAGCACCAGCATCGGATCCACGTCCTGTTATTCCACCAGCATTGAGTATTCTACCTCCACCGGTGTTGCAGCCCGTACCATTGCAGGCCATTCCACCTCCAGGCATGAGGCCACCTGTCAGAGGACCCCCACCAGCTGATTCAGATTCCACTGGGCATTCAGTAGCGAGTGCCCCATTCCAGTCTACATTGCCCCCAGTTCTTTATTACCGGTATGAGGCTCTTCTATTAGAGCGTGATTCCTTGTTGGCTCAGATTAGAGAGTTACAGCATATCATCAGGACTACAGATGTTGATCGTGGTGTGAGGGAGCTTCGAGAGGAGATTCATGTGACACGGAGGATTCTTGAGGCTAGGCTACATGGAGCTACACTACCTGGCAGAGGCCCTGATGCACTGTTGGGCTGGGCTACTGAGGTGATGGAGGACTTTGAGAGGCTGGCAGGACCAGAGTTTCCTTGGAGCTGAGTTAGAGATTCTGAGATGGAGATGCTGAGCAGTGTTGTTATGATTATGTAGTATGTACAGTAATGTGTAGTGTGTATCAGTAGACTTTTGAGTTGTATTTATAGACTAGCGATGCTGACTAGTGAGTAGGTTATTGTACCCTTTTTGCTTTTACTTTCGAAGCGTCTTTACGCTTGTACTACCTAAAACTTTTGATCTATATATCAGTACCTTTTTCCTTTCCAACACTATCATTTACTTTATTGCACCTGTTTTACTTTACCTTATTTATTGCACCAGTATACCCTGTGATACCATGTACCCTGTTTTCGATAACTGTTTATATTCTGTAAAGAAGCATGCAATTTATTTAGTTACAACTGTTTTCAAAAAGAGATATTCCTATTTTACAAAACTTTTCTTTTATACAAAGATTTGATTCAAAAGCTAAATAAATTGATTGATTCTTTACAGAAAATGTCTCCCAGAAGAAATACCCGCACCAACACCCAGAATGAAGAAACCAACAACAACAACAATAACAACCAAGATGATACAAACCAGAATGTGAACCCAGGACCCATGGACCCATCAATAGCCCAGATTTTTCAAATCTTGGCCCAACAAACAGTTCACCTGGCACAACAACAGCAGAGACAGACCAATCCCCAAGTAACTTTCAAAACTTTTCAGGCAGTAAACCCACCAGAATTCAAGGGTTCCTTAGAGCCAATTGAAGCAAATGTGTGGTTAAAGGAAATAGAGAAGGCATTTGCCTTGGTAAAAGTGAAAGAGGAGCAGAAGGTTGAATTTGCAAGTTACTATCTGAAGAATGAGGCCTCCTATTGGTGGGAGATGGTGAAGACATTGGAAAGCACAAATGTTATTACTTGGGAAAGGTTTAAGGAATTGTTTTTAGAAAAGTATTTTCCTCAGTTTGTTCAGGATCAAATGGAGCTGAAGTTTTTAGAATGAAAGCAAGGGAATATGTCGGTAACAGATTATGAGGGGAAGTTTGAGGAATTGTCAAGGTATGTGCTGTCGTATGTTGATACTGATAGAAAGAAAGCTAAGAGATTCCAGCAAGGCTTGAAGCCATGGATCAGAGGGAAGGTAGCTATTTTTGAATTGGATACCTATGTCGGGGTTGTACAGAAGGCTATGATCGCAGAGGCAGAGAGTGAGATGTTCCAGAAACATAAGGAAAGTAAGAAAAGGAAAGTTGAGGGAAGTGAGGGTCAGTCACAAATAGGGAAGTTTCCAAATTTTAAGAAGGGTAAGTTTCAGCCAGGGAGAAATTTTAATTTCAGGAGACAAAATGCAGGAGACGGAGGCCAGGGCATTCATCCAGCTAATGTGAATCAGCCGAATCAGTTGAGATTAACTTTTCCAGATTGTCAAGTATGTGGAAAGAAGCATGGAGGAGTTTGTAACAAGTTGAATGTGGTATGTTTTAAATGCAACCAGAAAGGGCACTACTCGAGGGAGTGCCGAAATCAGCCAGCAAGAGAGTCAGCAAATAAGGATCAACCTATCCGAAATCCAGCAGTGAAGGTTCCAGCCATTGGATTTACATGCTTCAAATGTGGAAAGCCAGGACATATGGCCAGGGATTGCAAGACACCAGCCCCAGTCAGTAATGCATTAAGGATTATGGGATCTACCCCAACAGTGAATGAGACTCCGAGGGCTAGAGTTTTTGACATGTCGGTGAAGGATGCGATCCAGGATACGGATGTCGTGGCAGGTACGCTTAATGTAAATTCTTTATGTGCCAAAGTGTTAATAGATTCGGGAGCAACTCGATCATTTGTTTCACAAGATTTTGTTAGTAAGTTAAATTGTCCAGTTGGGTATTTAAATGAAATAATGACTATGGAATTAGCAAATCAAGAACGTGTAACAGTTAACCAAGTTTGTGGGAATTGTGAGATTGAGATTTCTGGTAGTAAGTTTTGTGTAGATTTGATACCGTTTAAGTTATAAGAATTTGACATTATATTAGGGATGGATTGGTTATCTAAGCATGATGCTCAGATAGATTGTCGAAATAAGAAAGTAATGGTGAAAACGCCAGATGAAAGAATAGTAACGTTCAAGGGACAGAAGCAGGTAAAGAAGTTCTTAACGATGATTCAAGCTAAGAAGTTACTACGACAAGGATGCGAGCATTTCGTAGCATATGTGATCGACAGAAGTCAGGAGCCAGCAAAACTTGAAGATATTCCAGTTGTGAAGGAATTTCCAGACGTGTTTCCCGATGAATTACCAGGACTTCCTCCAGATAGAGAAATTGAATTTGTAATCGACTTAGCACCTGGAACCGAACCAGTATCCAAGGCCCCGTATAGAATGGCGCTCGTTGAGATGAAAGAGTTAGCAAAGCAATTACAAGAGCTGTTAGAGAAAGGAGTAATCAGACCCAGCGTATCCCCGTGGGGTGCGCCGGTATTATTTGTCAAGAAGAAGGATGGAAGCATGAGACTGTGCATCGACTATAGGGAGCTCAACAAGTTGACAATCAAGAATAAGTATCTGTTACCCAGAATTGATGATTTGTTTGACCAATTGAAGGGAGCCAAGTATTTCTCCAAAATCGATTTAAGATCGGGATATTATCAACTGAAGATCAAACCAGAAGATATACCAAAGACAGCTTTTAGAACAAGATATGGGCATTATAAATTTCTAGTAATGTCTTTTGGATTGACCAACGCCCCAGCAGCATTTATGGACCTGATGAACAGAATTTTAAAGGAATATTTGGACAAGTTCGTTATAGTATTTATAGACGATATTTTGATCTATTCAAAGGAGGAGGAGGATCATGCCGAACATTTAAGGACAGCTTTGGAGATTTTAAGGAAAAAGAAGTTATATGCTAAATTATCGAAGTGTGAGTTTTGGCTACAGGAAGTTCAGTTCTTAGGACACATAGTCAGTAATGAAGGGATCAAAGTGGACCTGGCAAAGATCGAGGCAATTACGAATTGGAAAAGACCGAGAACACACACTGAGGTAAGAAGTTTCTTGGGATTGGCAGGATATTATCGATGATTCGTTCAGCATTTCTCAAGAATTGCAACACCATTGATAAAGCTTACACGAAAGAATGAAAAGTTTATATGGAATGACAAGTGCGAAGAAAGTTTTAAGGAATTGAAGCGAAGATTAATCACGGCACCTATTTTGTCACTTCCAGACGATCAAGGGAATTTCGTAATTTATAGCGATGCTTCTTACAAAGGATTAGGATGTGTTCTTATGCAGCACGACAAGGTGATTGCGTATGCGTCAAGGCAATTGAAACCACACGAACATAAGTACCCTACTCATGATTTGGAGTTAGCAGCTATAGTTTTCGCTTTGAAGATTTGGAGACACTATTTGTATGAAGAAAAGTGTGAGATTTTCACGGATCACAAAAGTTTGAAATATATATTTACCCAGAAGGAACTTAATATGAGACAAATGAGATGGTTAGAATTGATCAAGGATTATGATTGCTCGATTAATTATCATCCCGGTAAGGAGAACAATGTAGCAGATGCGTTAAGTCGGAAGGAAAGGTTAAATGTGTTATCCGTACCTGAAGAGATATATAAAGAATTTCAAAAATTGGAATTGGAGATTAGAATTTACAAGCCTGAGGAAGCAAAAGTGTACAGTATGATTTTCCAACCGGAGTTATTGGAGAAAATAAAGAAATGCCAGAAAGAGGTAATGGATCAAGATATAAATAGTTTGGTAGGTGAGGAATTATGCACGCAACAAGATGATCAAGGTATTCTTAGGTTTTCTTCAAGAATTTGGATTCCACCAGTAACGGAGCTGAAAAATGAAATTTTACAAGAGGCACATAGTTCAAGATATTCCATCCATCCAGGGAGTACCAAAATGTACAGAGATTTAAAGAAGAATTATTGGTGGCCAGATATGAAGAGGGAAATTGCGGAATGGGTTAGCAAATGCAATACCTGTCAGAGAGTTAAAGCAGAGCAACAGAGACCAAGCGGATTGCTACAGCCATTGGAGATTCCAGAGTGGAAGTAGGAACATATTACCATGGATTTCATAGTTGGATTACCAAGGACAGGGACTAATCATGATGCCATTTGGGTTATAGTAGATAGACTTACCAAGTCAGCTCATTTTCTGCCTATAAATGAAAGATTTTCGCTCGACAAGTTAGTTCATATGTACTTGAAAGAGATCGTAGTTCGTCATGGAGTTCCAGTGTCTATCGTATCTGATAGAGATCCAAGGTTTAATTTAAGATTCTGGAAGAGTTTTCAAGAATGTTTGGGAACAAGATTGAATATGAGCACGGCCTATCACCCCCAAACGGATGGCCAAAGTGAAAGAACGATCCAGACAATCGAGGACATGCTACGTGTTTGTGCTATTGATTTCAAAGGAAGTTGGGACGAGCATTTACCCCTGGTAGAGTTTGCTTATAACAACAGTTATCACGCCAGCATTGGGATGCCACCTTATGAAGCCCTTTATGGACGCAAATGTAGATCTCCAGTATATTGAGACGAAGTAGGAGAACACAAAATACTCGGACCCGAATTGGTACAGCAGACAAAGGAAGTTGTTGAAATTATCCAGAAAAGATTAATAGCCGCACAAGATCGTCAAAGGAAATATGCAGACCAGTCAAGAAAAGACATGGAATTTGAAGAAGGAAGCTTGCTATTATTGAAAGTATCACCGTGGAAAGGACTAACGAAGTTTGGGAAGAAAGGGAAGCTAAACCCAAGATATGTCGGACCTTTTGAAATCCTAAAGCGTATTGGCAAAGTAGCTTACGAATTGGCGTTACCTCCGCACATGGAGCACATTCACAATGTTTTTCACATATCAATGCTTAAGAAATATAATCCAGACTCCAGACATGTAATAGAATATGAGCCAATAGAGCTTCAAGCAGATTTGTCATATAAAGAGAGCTCGGTAGAAGTTCTAGAAGAGAGAGAGAAAGTATTGAGAAATAAAGTGGTAAAGTTAGTAAGAGTATTATGGAGAAACCCAAAGATTGAAGAGTCAACCTGGGAGTTAGAAAGTGATATGAGAGAAAAGTACCCTCATTTATTTTCTTAGGAGATTCTGAGGACAGTATCCTTTTAAAGGGGGAAGGATGTAATATCTGGGATATATCGTGTAATTATTTTTGCTATTATATAATTATTATGTGTGTTCAGTATTTATTCTGTGAGTTAATTGTTAAAGTGTTATCTGTACTTGGTTATTAAAAAATATTATTAATTGAGTATTTTAATTTTTATATGTCCAAAATAAAATATAGATAATTGTCATATCTTCCTAATTATTTTTATGTTGGTTTATGGATTTATAAGAATCATCTTAAATTTCTAAAATCTTTATCCGGGTAATTAAAATCTATTTTATAAAAATGGGAACCAACCGACGTCAACCGTTGTTACGTTTTTGGAACTCAAAACTCTTTCGAGAACTCCTTCCTAACCTAATTGTAATATTCCGAGCATTTTCCATGTTTCGACTTTTTCGATCCGGCGTACGGTTTGTCCTGCGCGGGTCCCGGCGCAACATTTTCGATACAATATTCGTTTCGGTAAATCAATAAAACCCGTATTTTCGATAAACGGGAGCTTTTTATTAAACTATCACAATTATCACTTCGTAATACGTGTAACCAGGCGCTGAGACCAAGACCGCCGTACAAATTGTACTGATTTGGATAATTATCCCGAAAACCGATACCGTTTGGATCAGTTTTTATAAATAAACGTACCGTTTTATATCCGGAATGATCCAATGGGATACTAATTTTAAGTAATTATAAATAGCCTTTTACCGTATTTTATTTCGTATCAAAATCTATTGCAGACAGATAATTATATAATTTTCAGAGAAAAACCCTAATTTCCTACAACTGTTCTAAGAATCAAACAAGCATTTGGAGGTGTTATTGAATTCGGTTTGGAAAGCTCGAGGAACCAATCTGAAGGTCTTGAAGAGCTCTACCAGATTCTGTAATCCATACACTTGCAGAAATCAAGGTTATTTTTCTAAAAATTTATTTATTTTCGAATTTATTTTACTAAAAATATGAATTTTTGTTCGGATGATTGTTTGTATGATTTGATGATTGCATGTTGTAGAGCTTGTTTTCCTGATGATTTTCATATGTCATACGTCTGATTTGGAGTTCAATAACATGTTCAAATTTGAGTTTGATTTTCGAATTTTAAAATTAGGGTTTATAACCCGTATGAATGTTCTTAATTGAAATTTGGGGGTTTCTTATTCTTTGATAGATTGATGTTGTGTTATAGTGGGTTGTGTTCTCTGTGAAATTTGCAATCTAGTCGTATAAGTTTCATGAACCAACGAGTTCTGTAGAGAAGGGAGTTGTGTTTTGAAGTTTTCCGATGTTCGCCGGAAACTGGAAAATTTCACGGCCAAATTCCGGCCAACTCAGGGATTGTTAGGTTGTTTTGATTGCATGGTTGTGTTTCTGGTAACCTGTAGATGTGATCTGGAGGTGTTGGTGGGGTGAGGACGCCGGGAACGTGTTCTCCGGCCATCCCCGACTGTTTTCTGGCGACCCCCTGGAAAATTACAGTTTAGTACCTATAGTTTTGAAAACGATGCAGTTTGGTCCCTGTAGTTTCCAGACTTTGCAAAAATTGGATTTCTGTTTTAAAAGTGTTTAAAAATCATATTTCCTATTTATTTTTATTATAAAAATTCGTTTTTAATTTCTGAAAATTTTAAAAATTATTATTTTAATTCTGAAAATTATTTTTAATTCACAAATAAATCTAAATTAATTAGTTAATTAATTTCAGTTAATTTCTAATTGATTAATTGGTCAATTAATTCGAAAATTAATTGATTAATTGATTTAATTAATTATTAATTGATTTTAATTAATTATTTAATTAGATTTAATTATTTAAAAATGATTTAAAAATTCTGAAAAATAGTTTCGAGCTTTAAAATATTATTCTAAATTATTTCAAAGGCTCGATAATTATTCTAAAATTATTTCGGAGCCAGAATTGGCCAACCGAACCCTGTTTATTAACCCGAAATTGATCCAACGACCCATTTTAATTCCGAAAAATATTTTAAAAATCATTTTAAATACCAGAAAGCCTATTTATGACCCCGAGACTTCTTTATAAATGATATATCATTGATTACGTGATGTATTATATGCTATATGTGACTTGTTAATTGACTATCGGTCTATATATTCTGTTTTTACTTGATTATTGCATAACTTTCAATCCGTTAATCGGATTTGGATAAAACGAAGGGTAGATAGAAGTATGTGTTGAATAGAATTCCATGAGTAAATTATTGATAGATGCTTATGTTATGTGAGCAGAAGAGGCAAGACGTAGGAAAGGGAAACAGATAGTTGAGGAGTAAGACGCTTGTGATTGGAAGCGAGTGCAGTGTAGTAAGCTAATATCAGGCAAGTATTCCGAACTTTCTCGAAATATTGTAATACGTGATAGTCTTGTTGATATTGCAAGTGCTTTGAAGCACTGAAACCTAAACTCTGATTCCAGTTATTGTTCTTGAGCCATGAACCTTATTCTTTCTAGACCATTGATTGTTGTATACCCAAACACGAACCTCAAGTATACGATACTACTCCACAAATACATGTAAACAAAATCCCAAACACTGAACTGAATTACTTGTACATTCAATCATTGTATCCTATGCATTGAAAGCCCAAATCTTTGAAACCCTGAAATGTTGATTCCTTTGTTATCCAATTCTTTCATTACCCAGCATCCAAGCTTTTAAATTGCCTTATTGATCCTTACAAGGATTGAAACCCTTTCATTGTTAACCATTTATTATTGTTAATGATTTCGGTTATTGTTTATTATTGCATATTCTGTTATTATGTTAGAATTCAATTGTTTTTATAAAATTGTGGACCAGATTCGTGGTCAGACCATATAATGGTCAAGTTAGGCCACTGTGTGCCTTGGATCCAGTAGTTAGAGCAATGCTGTGTGCCTTGCTCGGGGTTAGTGCAGTGACTGATCAGCAGCCTAACCTTGGTTTTTAAATTAAAAGTATAATATCCAATTCTAAATCATAATCCAATGTTCACTTGATATCATAATCATATTCACCTGATGATCATTATTCTCAGTTTTGTCATTGTGACTTGCTGAGCTAGTTAGCTCATTTGTGCGATGTTGTTTATATTATTTCCAGTTAAAAAGGAACCAGTTGGTAGCGAGGATCCCCAGTCCAGCGCGAGAGCTAGGGGTTCAGGTTGAGAAAGCTGAGCTAGTAGGCTTCTTTTGGGATAATTTAAGTTTGTAAAAGTTTGTAATAATGTTTAATACTCAGTTTGAGTTTGAAATGGTTGGGATTTGAACGGTTTGTAATATATTAGTGTGTTTGGCTTGTGTGCATACTTTAACCTGTTGCGGTCCGTGGTGGTTGGTAAGTAGGGTCACTGCATATATTATTATTATCTTTATTTTTGTTATAAGAAGGTTATAATTAAGGTGTGTGTGTGGACCCCAAACTTCTGACCCGGGTTTGGAGGGCGCCACATTGGGTTTACTATTAAGGTATTCGCAGGATAATAAAATCCACTAACGGATTGTTTTCATAAGAAGGTGTCTATCACCAAGGAAAACTATTTTCAAATAAAACGTAATTATCATATACGATGTTTTACGTGAATTTATCATACAGTCATTTTTATACTGTACATTATTATGCTGGGCATCATAGCTCACTCTTGCTTTCTTTTAAATGACACAACACAACAGATAACCAGTATGCCGGTGTGGGACTTAGTCGCTTGCAGTCATGGGGAGAATCCCTAGCAGCTTTGTTTGAGGTGTGCCAGAGTATCAGATAGGTATAAGATATCAGTCGTAATTATTGTAACTTTATGTAGATGTTATGAATAATTGTTTGAGATTCTGTAAAGTACATTTGAGTTTTAATTACAGATGATACTTGTTGTACGTCATTTCTAAGTCTATAACTTGTGAGTGTGTGGGATTGGGGGTCTGTGATATGGAATTATTGGATTATTGAGTTAATGCAGGTTACACATGATTGAAGGATTACGTGACGGCCCAGATTCCTGACCCCGGATTTGGGGGCGTTACAGAAATGGTATCAGAGCCTAAAGTTATAGTACTTAGAGATGAGAGTGTTAGGATTTTGTCTAGATGCAAGATTGCGTAAGTGCTCATATAGAGTTCATCATTGGACTACTGGATATAGCCCAATGGGTAGGTGAGGATAACTGTATATTTGAGGTGTTAAGCTTGACTAATAGGACCATAGGAGATTATCAGAATGATGAGGAGAAAAATTAGAATCATATTTGATTTGGCAAGGATGTGGATGTAGAACTTGGAGCTGAGTCTCCAGAGCATTTGGGGTAAAGACGATATTACCAACACCATATGTAAATTTTGATAACACAGGCCTTGTTACTAGTAGTTTTTTATAGGTTGCTCGTGAAGGGGCATCACATGTGAGGACCATGAAGTCTAATTATTAGTATACAGCTGAGGTTTCTGGCCCAAACTACTTGACAGTGTCATTTTACCAATGAGGATTTGAATATCGTATTAATAACGAATTCAGCAGAAATACTGCCCAATATACCCTTAAGGATCTTAATTCTATTAAGGAATATTGGAATGTAATATAAGAATATTATCGTAAGATGAGTACATTACATGATATTATTAGTGTGCTTAACATGAAGGGTTCTGATGGTTTTGCTCAGAGATCAAGAATGTCAAGAATTGATGGCATGTCTATAAATAAATGGCGTAAGATTACAATAAGTGATGGTTCGACTTTGGAACCTTCTAAAAGGATAGACCAGTGAGTTTAGAGAGGAATTCTTCAGTAGAAATGATGTCATAGACTACATATATATAATTGTAGACCTCTAATATATTTGGTAACGTGTGATTCAATTACACACACATGCCACCGAACTTATGGACTGCATTGAGATCCCTGAAAGATCTCTTTGATCTGTTCCCAGGGGGAACTGGCCACTTATAGTTAGTAACAGATGCATGTACCAGACCCCTATCAGCTTAATAGATGCTTTTGGAATATTTCCGAGTAAGGTCTTTAAGGTTAAACACCAGAATAACAGATATACGTGCTGCAGTCAAGTTTAGTAAGCGATTTTAAAATGACGTGAAGGAGACACTAGCTGAAATATGGAATTACAAAGGCAAAGAGGTGGTATCATCCTCAGATGGATAGTGACGAGAGTTAGGAAAATTATTGAAATATTTTGGCACCTACTCACTGTCACGTTATTCCCTCCTAAGTGTTGATCATTCGTATTGCCTTGATAAGTTATATTAGGCAATCCTTTTTATTCTCTACTTTGAACTTCTGATGTGACCATCTTGAATAGTCTTTCTCCGCATCAGGACTTGTTCAATTCTTTTAGTTGATCAATGGACTTTCATTCATAGATTATGATCTTCTTGTTCGGCTCAGAGCTATTTATACATTATTTCAATTATCCAAGGAATTTCTTTTTCCTCAATTCATTGACGAATATTCATAATGAATATCTTCATTTGATTCCTCTTTCATACTTACTCTTCTCAGTTGAGATTGTAAATATTTAACAAATTATTAAAGACATGGATGATCTAATACCCATAGATTCCTCGGGAATTATTTTCTTCTAATCAGGATGAAATTGTATATTGAACTTTGAAATCATAGTAAGAGTATCGATTTGATATTGGTATTCCGAATTCAGTTCTATTTGAGAATCTAGTAAAGGTATGTGAACGAGAACACCTCTGAGTATACCCTTTTATTGGCAAGAAATATTTGATAAGAGGCTATTGATTATTCCAATGCCATGACCACTCGATTCAAAGTTATAATTGTCTTTCTCAGCCCAAATTAGACAATCTACATTTTGAAATCGTCATCCAGGTAGCCATAAATTCTTTAGTGGTTACGATATTGAGATTTTCTTTTTCGAACAAACTAAAATATGCTCAGTTGTATATGTTCTCATAACGACTAGTTAATATCCTAACTAGTCAAAATTTTAATTAATATGATGAAAGTCTAGCTAATCGTTCTAGCTAGTTACAATGGGCCAAACCAATTGTGCTGGCCATTTTCTTAGCCGATGATAATATTGCTTGATATGGACTAGTTATTATTTTACTAGTTCCACTTCCAATCAAATTCTTATTATTCCATAGTGCATTATATATGCCAGATTTAATTGTTATTGAAATTTTCAAAGAATGATTTAATTGAGACCTAACTAGGTCGCCCACTCAAACGAGAATTCACATTCAGTTTTATAAATATTTTATTCATGAAATATTCTATTCTTTCGTTTATATAACGATTATCCATTTAATATCATAAAGTGATTGAAGAACAACATACTTCCTTATTTGTGAATCACTGAATAAAATTCCTTCCTTCAAAATAGCATCATTTTGAAACCTCAATGGTTAACCTTTGGTTGAGAATGTTATTTCAAATTTCCTTCATTACTCGAAAAGAAAAGTATTCTTTCAATGGGAAAACTTTATAAGTATCATTCATATGATGTTATTATTCAGCAATCATTGCTTTCAATGGATATTCTCTATAATATCACAATATAAAATTCTAAGGACATGAAAGGATAATCCTTGTTGTATTCTTCCTTCCAAGTTATAAATCTTCTGAGTGTTGCGACTCTTTTATTCAGAGCTCATTATTTGATTTAGAGGTTAGATTTTGAAATCTTGTTAAGATTGTCTAAATTTTATCGATATCGTGAAAATCATTTTTCCAAGGGTAATTGCCTTCCGAACAAAGAGAGGTATAGTTGAGAACCTATTGTTGTAATATGAGACTGAAAGCTCAGTTCTATGATGGTGCAATCGAAGCATCGTGATGAGTAAGTTGTTTTAAAAATAAGGGAATACCATGTTTAGTTATTATCATAAGGATCTTTAACATGGTTATAGAAGAACGATAATAAAGATATAACGTGATTAGTGAGGTACGCTTCTGTGAAACACTATTGGGATAAGAACTAATGAATTCAGGAAAGACCAATCATGTAAGAATTTGAGGAATAAGATTTTCAAAAAAATGAACATAAGATTAGTAATAACCTCTTATTAGAAATACTCGGCGATAAAATCAGGATTTCGTATGAAATGTAATGATGCATCCACGCAGCTTAAGGATCGTGACATAAGGCATGCTAATAATAATCTAGAATAATTGCGATAAGGTTCAGACTGAAAGGGACAAGGAGTTTACTTATGAGAAAATTTTGAAATTTTTTTTGTACACCGAACATGAGATAGAGGCTATAGTCAAATTGATCAAAGGCTATGATTGAGAAATCTATTATCATTAATGAAAGGCCAATGTGGTGGCCGACCTTTTAAGTAGAAAAAGATATATTGAGGATGACAAATCTCAGAATAACAGATGAGAAGGATCGCATGAAAAGAACGCTTTATTACTTAACATGAAGACTTAAAGATGCCTAAAAACGTAAAGGGATATTAGTCATGACAGAATATGAAAAGGGATGTCATTGATTAGGAAAGTAAGTACTCGACATGATTGGACTTGAAAACGGAAAGGCGAGGATTAAAATTTTGGCGATTACAACTTGTAGATGACCCAAATAGGAGTAAGAGTTAATTATAATAAATTTCGAAGGAGGATTATCAAGAATCAAGTTAGCCGTCGTACTATTTGAGGATTTTGAGTGATATATTAAATAAGACCGCTTATTTTATTATGCCAACAATAGATGTCCACTCTACAAAATTGTTATGAACGCGGGAGAGATAATTGGTGATAAAGAGACCCCGTGATATCGCGCCACGCAAGGACCCAAGATATTTCGCAAGAAGGGACGAACAGAGGCACAACTTAGAGTTCTCAAATCGATAAGTAGAATGAGAGGACTATCCGGGCCATTGAAGATACGTCTACCGGCTTACCTTTTATTTGGAACGGTTAGGGGAATCGCCTATCGTTGACAGAAAATTCGTGTAGATGTACTTACCATGCTAGTATACAAAAAATAGTCGCTGATATCCCTTACGAAGGACAACGTGAAAGGATGAAGGATGTCATTATCAGAGCTGATAAAAGGCAAAGAAGGTCGTACACGCCCTATAAAGGCCACTGGTAGCAGGTACCAATAAACGTGAATACGTCTAAGGCGCTAGCGAGAATAACAAGTAAGACCCAGAAGGTATCGTAGTACTATAGATATTATACGGTTAGGAAATTTAACCATCAAAGTCATACATACGATTAAAAATGAGCTAATAAACTTGCAGCCGGACTTAACGTATGTGGAACAATGTGTATAGATCATAGATCTACAATAACAAATACTCTGAAATATATTTGACCGGGAGAGTAAAACTTTTATGAAGAGATCAAATACTGCAAAGCCAACGTAAGAACTCGAGGTTGTCATGTGAGAAGCATATCCCTGCCTATTTCGAAACTGATTCCGGGACGGAATCCTTTTAAGGGGGAAGACTATAAGAACCCAAATTTTTAACATCGGTAAAAGACCTTTATGAATAGTAATATAATAACTTAAATTTTTGAGACCTTGTAAAACGCTAAATGAATAGTAACCCTGACAGACAGGGGAAAACATTTTAGCCCACATTATATAGTGCATGAGAAAATGAGTTTCGGAGTTGATATTAAGATTATACGTACCAAATGAGTGTATGTAAACGCTATTAGTTTTCGAAGAAATCGAACTTTGAAAAACGACGTTGTGAATATGTTGTGTACTTGATGATCACTTAAACAAAACATCTAAGTAGATTTTACTTAGTGAAATAATGTAGCACTCGACGAATAAGAATTATAGTCCCGACGGATAACTCATTATAGTCCCGACGGATGATTAATTTATTATCCATCGAGTGAGTAGCTTATGTAATAATAAATTGTAGCACAGTGATGTATGCACCTTTGTATAGAATCTGTAGTAGCATATAAGTCATGTTGACTTCAACTAGATATGCAGAATAGGTTGATTAATTGTACATAAGTAATGTCTTGTAATTCTGTATAAGTGAAATGAAGTCAAGTACCAAAATAGCTACCGATGGATGATTAACAAAGCCTTCGACGGATGATCAAATGACTATCAACGGATGTTTAACATAGCAGTCGACGGATGATCAATTAAGTCATCGACGGATGATCTGAAACTTGACGGATGATCATATCAAGAATTCAAACATCAGTTGAACAGTGAAAGCTGACACACAGCCGTCGAGTTGTATACAAACACATTGTGGAAGCCCATTAACTGGGTAATAGAGGACGAAAAGCAGCAAAGATTAGGACTGTTAGATTTTATATTTATTCAGTCTTTTTGACTTTGTAATCTTGGTATTATATAAACCAAGAGAGTAGCAAATAGAAATATAACCGAGATAGCTGAGAAATACAAAAACAGAGAAATCTTTGTAAGCACAATCTTTAGCATTTCCTATATTCTCAGTAGTTCCATTTTGTAAGCAGCTGTGAGCATTTCTGCACACAGAGTCCTCTCGATATATTATATATATCTCTAGTGGAATTTTTTAAATCCACCAGAAAGTTTTTAAAGACTCTTGTTTTTAATTACTTATGTTTTGATTCATTTAAGTTTACATTCCGCATTGTGCTAATCAAAACAAATATATCTATAATCGAGTTGAACATTTTTATTTCAAGAAAAAGGTTCAAGAATTCCATTCAACCCCCCTTTTGTAATTCTTGCTATATTGTTAAGGGACTAACAATTGGTATCAGAGCAAGCTCTTAATCTACAAAGAGTTTAAAGATCAAAATAATTCAGCAAGATGAACAAGAAAGATGTTGGAGTCAAGATTCCTTTTCTTGATAAAGATAATTACCATCATTGGAAGGTAAAGATGCATCTTCATATGCTTTCTCAAGATGAGGCCTATGTGGACTACATAGAAAGAGGCCCTCATGTTCCAATGAGAGCTGCTACAGGAAACGAGCCATCTGTTCTAAAGCCAAGGCATGAATGGTCTAATCCTGACATTGAACAAGTCAGGAAAGTTAAAAAGGCCATGAACATTCTGTTCATTGGTGTTGATGCAGACATGTTTGATAACATCATCAACTGCAAAACTGCCAAAGAAGTTTGGGACACAATACAGATAATTTGTGATGGCACTGAGCAAGTTAGAGAAAATAAAATGCAGCTCCTGATTCAGCAATATGAGCATTTTCACAATGAAGAAAGTGAGTCACTCACTGATATTTTTAGTAGATTCCAAAAACTACTAAATGCTCTTAAGTTGCATGGAAGAGTCTATCAGACTAAAGACTCCAATATGAAATTTCTCAGATCTCTTCCAAAGGAATGGAAACCAATGACAGTCTCATTGAGAAACTCATAAGATTTTAAGGAGTTTACTTTAGAGAGACTGTATGGCATTCTGAAAACCTATGAGCTTGAGATAGAGCAGGATGAAAGAATGGAGAGAGGAAAGAAGAAAGGAGGATCCATTGCACTAGTTGTTGATCTGGAAAAGGAGAAGGAAGTGAAGATGGAAGCTGTAGAATCAACTTCAAAGGTCCGTGAGAATAAGGGTAAGGGGATAGCTGCAGAAAGTGAAGAATCATTGAGCCAAGACGACATGGAG
This sequence comes from Apium graveolens, assembly GCF_009905375.1. NCBI lineage: Eukaryota > Viridiplantae > Streptophyta > Magnoliopsida > Apiales > Apiaceae > Apium > Apium graveolens. The sequence goes on along the minus strand of NC_133649.1, from coordinate 248,356,734 downwards.
GACATTGATGAGCACCTAACATTTCTTTCAAGGAGATTTTCCATGCTCAAGTTCAAAAAGAACTTTGGAGCAGCCAAGCCAAATAGAAACATGGTGGATAAGTCAAAATTCAAATGTTTCAAATGTGGCTTGGCAGGGCATTTTGCAAATGAGTGTAGAAAGTCAGATTCCAGTAAGAAAAGGTTTGAGTCTGTAGATTACAAGAAAAAATACTTTGATCTACTCAAACAAAAGAAAAGGGCTTTTATTACACAAGAGAATGACTGGGCAGCTGATGGTTTGGATGAAGATGAAGATGTCAGCTATATCAATCTAGCTCTTATGGCCAAGTCTGATGAAACAGAGACAAGTTCCTCAAGCAATCAGGTTATCACTACAAACCTTGCACATTAATCTAAAGCTAAGTGTAATGATGCATTCAATGACATGTCTACAGAATTGTATCATTTGCGTGTTACACATAAGTCTCTCACTAAAGAAAATGCTAAAATCAAAGAAAACAACTTGTTTTTAAGTGAGATGAATAATGTACTTGAGTCTCAATATGTTGATTTTGAGAAATTAAAAATTGAGTGTAAGATTGCCAAGGAGGAATTAACTGAGTCCTTGAAAAAGGAAGAAATTTTGAAGAAGCAGCTCGATCGTGAACAATAGGTGATTAAAGCATGGAAAACATCCAGAGATGTTCATGCTCAAATCACCAAGGTTCAAGGAATTGAGTCTTTTTGTGATGAAGCCTGGAAAAAGAATAAGGAGAAACTAGAACCTATTTTGGTAGATGGGTTGCTGACAGATGTAGACTCGACGGATGATGAGGACTATCCGTCGGATAACAAAAAGTGTTATCCGTCGAATGATAAAAATCCTCATCCGTCGGCTGTAAGCAAACCCATTAGCAAAGCCAAATTAATCAAGCTAAATGAAAAGTATGGGTCTGTTTCCAAGAACTTTGTTTCAGGAGAGTCAAGTCAAGCTAAGAAAGGGAAAAAGGCTACTGTTGGTCACATGACCGTCAAACAGTTAAGTGACAGACTTGAGAAGATAGAGGTAAAAACAGAGACTAAAAAGAAAAACAATAGGAATGGTAAAGTAGGGATTAACAAACACAATAACTACACACCTGATAAATATGCCCCCAGAAAAATCTGTGTCAAGTGTGGTAGTGTAAATCATTTGTCTGTCAATTGCAAATCTGCCATGCCTACTCCCATGTCTGTTCAGCCTCAATTTCCTAACATGAATGTCATGCCTCCCATGCCTGTTAATGCTATGCCTACACAGAATATGAATTCACAGTTTGCTAATATGCCATTTGCACCTAATCCATACTATGCTGCATACAATATGCCTCAAATGCCATTTAGCATGCCTTACTGGAATAACATGTTTACACCAAGCATGCCATTTCCTGTTAGCCATAACATGCATGATAATTCTGTTGCATTTAGCGGTTTCAAAGGTACAACCCAATTGACTAAGGAAGAATCTGAAATTCCTAAATCAAATGAGATAAGACCTAAGAAACAGAAGAAGAAAGCTAACAAGGCATGACCCAAGGAAACTTGGGTACCAAAATCAACTTGATTTGATTGTGATGTGTGCAGGGAAACAGAAAGAATCTTTGGTACTTGGATAGTGGCTTTCAAGACACATGACTGGTGATTCTACCCTGCTCACAGAGTTTAAGGAGAGAGCTGGCCCAAGTATTACTTTTGGAGATGACAGCAAAGGTTATACTGTGGGATATGGCTTGATTTCAAAGGTCAATGTCATCATTGAAGAGGTTGCCTTAGTGGATGGTCTCAAACACAATCTGTTGAGTATCAGCCAACTTTGTGACAAAGGCAACTCAGTAACCTTCAACAAAGAAGCCTGTGTTGTGACTAACAATCAAAACAACAAAGTGGTTCTCACTGGTGTGAGAAGAGGAAATGTGTATCTAGCTGACTTCAACTCAACTAAAGCAGAATCTGTAACTTGTCTTCTCAGTAAAGCAAGTCATGATGAAAGTTGGCTATGGCACAAGAAGCTATCCCATTTAAACTTTTGACCATGAATGAGATGGTAAAAAAGAGCTAGTTAGAGGCATTCCTCTAGTAGAGTTTACAAAGGATGGACTGTGTGATGCCTGCCAAAAAGGGAAGCAGATCAAAGCATCATTCAGGAAGAAACTTGATTCAGCAATTGAAGAGCCTCTGCAACTGCTTCACATGGATTTGTTTGGACCAGTCAATGTATTGTCACTTTCAAAGAAAAGATTTTGCCTAGTAATTGTAGATGATTTCTCAAAGTTCTCTTGGACATATTTCCTAAAGTCTAAAGATGAGGCTAGTGAAATCATCATCAATCACATAAGGTAAGTTAACAATCATCCTGATTTCAAAGTAAGAAGAATCAGGAATGACAATGGAACTGAGTTCAAGAACCATGTCATGAGAGCATTTTGTGAAGAAAATGGGATCTTGCATGAGTTTTCAGCAGCAAGGACTCCACAACAAAATGGAGTAGTGGAAAGAAAGAATAGATCTCTTATTGAAGCTGCAAGGACAATGCTTGAAGAATCAAAATTACCAACATATTTCTGGGCTGAAGCTGTAAACACTGCATGCTACACTCAGAACATCTCTCTGATTAATCAAGCAAGATGCATGACACCTTATCAATTGTTCAAGAACAAGAAGCCAACTCTAAACTTTCTTCATGTCTTTGGCTGTAAATGCTATATTCTGAGAAATCAAACTGATCAAAATGGGAAGTTTGATGCTAAAGCAGATGAAGGAATTTTTGTTGAATATGCTGTTGGTAAAGCATATAGAGTCTACAATCTAAGAACCAACATTGTTGTTGAATTTATACATGTTGTGTTTGATGATAAAAAGATTGAAGGAATGAAAGATGGAGATTACCATGAGAGCCTCAAATTCGACAATGTAGAGATGGTAAGTGATGGAAGTGATAGTTGAAAGTGATCAAGAAACAGTGTCTAAGGATAATACAGACAAATCTACCACCAATGAAGCACAAAACTCAACAGTTATAAATTGCTTCATCCGTCGGAAGGCAATCTGTGTTATCCGTCGGTAGACAACCTGCCTCATCCGTCGGTACTCATAATTCACCATCCGCCGGGTTATCAAAAGAAGCAGGAAGTCAAGGCAGATCACCCATAGAAAGTACACTTTTCTCAAATCAAAGATCCACAAACTCAGGGGGAGTTTCTAGCAATCAAAACTCAATCACACATCAAGACAACATTGAGGTCTCTTCATCTAGAGCTAATCTACCTCAACCAAGGAAATGGACAAAAGATCACCCCTTTGAACTAATTATTGGTGATGTTTCTTCTAGAGTTCAAACCAGGAGAGCAACTCAAGAAGAATGTCTATACAACAGCTTTCTGTCAAAGGAAAGAAGCAAAGAAGGTAGAAGAAGCCTTGTTAGATCCTGATTGGATTTTAGCTATGCAAGAGGAGCTAAACCAATTTGAAAGGAATAAAGTATGAAAGCTGGTACCCAAGCCTAAAGGAAAGAATCCAATAGACACCAAATGGGTATTCAGAAACAAGATGGATGAAAATGGCATAGTAGTAAGGAACAAAGCCAGATTGGTTGCTAAGGGCTATTTCCAGCAAGAGGGAATAGATTTTGATGAAACATTTGCTCCTGTTGCAAGACTTGAAGCCATCAGAATCTTCTTAGCCTATGCAGCCCATGCAAATTTCAAGGTCTATCAAATGGATGTCAAAAGTGCCTTTCTGAATGGGGATTTGGAGGAAGAAGTGTATGTTAGTCAACCTCCTAGCTTTGAAGATCCAAATTTCCCAGAGTATGTCTATTATCTACTGAAAGCACTTTATGGACTGAAGCAAGCACCTAGAGCCTGGTATGACAATTTATCAAAGTCCCTTTTGGAAAATCACTTCACAAGAGGTACTGTAGATAAAACTTTATTTTTCAGAAATGTTAATGGCTCTAGCATACTTGACCAAATTTATGTAGATGACATTATTTTTGGCTCTACAGATGAGAAACTTTGTAAAAAGTTTGCCAAACTGATGCAAAGTAAGTATGAAATGAGCATGATGGGAGAACTGACCTACTTTCTTGGTTTACAAGTTAAACAAGTTAGTAATGGAATATTCATTAGTCAAACTAAATATATTTTTGATCTTCTAAAGAAGTTTGATATAACGAATTGCACATCTGCAAAAATCCCATGGCCACTGCCACTAAGTAAACACTGCTGAAAAGTCTGTGGATATTTTAAGCTATAGAGGCATGGTTGGCTCACTTCTGTACTTAACAGCTAGTAGGCCAGATATAATGTTTCCTACATGTTTATGTGCTAGATTTCAGGCTGATCCTAGAGAGTCTCACTTGATAGCTATTAAGAGAACTTTCAGATATCTCAAGGGAACACCAAAACTTTGCATTTGGTATCCTAGAGATTCTGGTTTTGATCTAACTGGTTATTCAGATGCAGATTATGCAGGTTGCAGAATTGTCAGAAAAAGCACAACATGAACTTGTCAATTTCTAGGAAACAAGCTTGTGTCCTGGTTCAGTAAAAAGTAAAATTCAGTTTCTACTTCTACAGCTGAAGCTGAATATATTGCTGCTTGGAAGTTGCTGTGCATATATTTTATGGATGAAAAAGTCAATTGCTAGACTATGGTTTGCAAGTTGAGAGGATTCCTATTTTCTGTGATAACACAAGTGCAATTGCCATCACTGAAAATCCAGTGCAACATTCAAGGACAAAGCACATAGACATCAAGTACCATTTCATAAGGGAACATGTAATGAATGGTACTGTAGAGTTACATTTTGTTCCAAGTGAGAAGCAACTTGCAGATATTTTTACCAAGCCTCTGGATGAATCCACTTTTTCTAGGTTGGTAAGTGAGTTAGGTATGCTTAATTACTCTTGAATCAGTCTGAGTTATTTTTCAAGTTGATATGTAGCCAGAAATCTAACTGATTTTTAATCATGAGTGAAATTTTGGCTAAGTCAAAATTTGCATCTCGACGGATGACCATTATCCATCGAGTTGAGTCATCCGTCGATGTATTATGTGCAAATAAAAATCAATTACTTTTCTGGAATCTTTTAAAACTCGACGGATAACAGTTCATCCTCATCCGTCGAAGTGTCTAAATCTTAACCGTTAATTCCCTGAATATTATCCATCGAGTATACTTACAGTTTGTAAGCATTACACGACGGATAATGGGTGGAATTTTTACAGTTTATTTTTAAACGGCTAATTTAGGCAATTTCTATTGGGTAATTTACTTTTCTTTATTATTTTCATCCGTTGTTTTTGAGGGAGTATAAAAGCTTATTTCATTCCAATTATTTTCTTTTATCATTCTTAAATTCAACTGCTTTTATTTTATTCTCTCTCAAGCAAATATCCTCTTTCTCTTCAAGCTTTCATTCTCTAACAATGGCACCTGTAGTAAAGATCATGTCTCAGACTAGGTTCATTTATGAGAAAAATAACTTAACTACTTTGGTCAATAAGGGTATTCAACAATCAGAAGACTATCACAAGATGATGGACTTCGTGAAGAACTGCAAGTTAAGTTATGCCATGCTTGAATCACCCACAGTTTACTGTGAAGTTGTTGAAGAGATGTGGACCACTGCAAACTACAACTCTACTGACAAAACCATCACTCTAACTATTAAAGGTAATGAGTTCTGTATCAATAGTGATGTGATAAAAGCATGTTTCAAAATTCCTGATGATAATGTAACTTCACCACACACTGACACTGATATTATCAATATGCTTAATTCCATGCATTATGCACTTCCTACTAATAAGCTAAGTGAGATTAGAAGATTAGGTCTTAGGAAGGAATGGAGTTTCATGTGTGATGTTGTGACTAAATTTTTCTCTGGAAAAGTCAGTAATTTTGATTCTGTGAACATTTCCATGCTTAACATGCTATACATGCTAGTTACAGATAAATTTTACAATTTCAGTGACCTTGTCTTGTATGAGTTAGGTTTTAAACTAGGTGAGTTAGCCAAAAGGGGAAAGAATGTATATTATGCTAGATTTTTCATGATATTGGCTAACCATCTTTGTCAAGAGATTGTACTTGAGAACCCAAACAACAAATTAGCTTGTTGGGTTCAAGAGAGAAGAATCATTGCAGATTTGAACAGAGCCAACCATCATAGGGATGTGCCAATGTTCTACTATCCTGTAATGCAGACACCTCAGGTAAGTGAGGTAAGTTCATTCATACCCTCAACTATTCCAATCTCCTCAATTTCTTTGAGTTCAGGAGTAGCTATGGCAACTGTGACAATGACCAAACAGTTGCCTACCAAAGCTGCCAAATCAACCACAATTTCTAAATCCAAGTCAAAGAAAACCCCCTCTGGTATCTCTCAAAAGGTACCAGTTGAAAAATCTACCAAAGCCAAAGAGGGGAGTGTGAAGGAGGGTCAGTTAGGTGAGGGAAGGGGTAAACATCAAAGAAACCCCAAGGATAAGGTTGGAGAGTTGAGTGAATCCCAGTCTAGCCACACTGCAGTTTCCCAACAAACTGCAGTGCTTAAAAAGGACAAAAGCTCACTTCTAGCTGCATCCTCCCAAAAGGATGTGGTTATTGAACAAAGCTCTCAGCCAAGAGCACAGGCCAAAAGGGTTAGGGACACAAGCTCACCCCAAACTTACACAAGAAAGAACAAAGCCAAAACAACTGGGGATGCACAGGGCACACATACAGTGCAAAGTGGTGCTAAAGACACAGTCTCTGCACTTTCTCAAATTCAGATTGATGTGGCTCCAATAAATATGGAGTCACAGCCAAAATCTCTTATAATAGAAGCCACTGAAACACCATACTCACCAACTAACTCACTGAAAGTGGATATGATAAACACTTCAATTCCTGATTCCCCTTCTTTAACTCTGTTGGGAAGCCAAAATCTAGTACGAGTGAGCATCATCTTTTAGATGATTTGTTGGCTCACTTGCCAATTCTTTCAGATACTATTGTGACATATGTGCCTCAAATAACTTCAATCAACACAGAGTCAACAATAGTTTCTCTTCCCACCTCATTCATTTCTACTCTCTCGATGGATATTGCTCATCCATCGAGTAGTGATTGTATCCCGACGGATAAGCTTAACAGCAGTTATCCATCAGATAGCTTTACCACTCACCCGACGGATACCACTTATCCATCGAGTGTCTCCGCACAACTTCAAACTTCGATTATTTCAAGTGCAGAAGATTTAGTGGTAATACAGTCACTCTTAGGACTGAGAGAGGAGAGTGCATTGAGTGAGAGGCTGGGTTGCTCCCAGGCAAAAGGAGAGGAAAAGAGTGAATCTCAGCAATCCATTTCTTCAGGATTGGAAAAAGTGAGTGAGAGGAGTCCCACCTTAGTAGGTGAAGGTGAGGGTGTGAGGGTGGGGAGCCAGGGTGAGACCCTGATACAACAAAAGAGAGAATATGAGAGAAAGGCAGGTACAGGAGAAATAAGGGTGAATCCAGCCATTGCTAATGAGTTAATGACTGTGGATGATGCTGAAAAGGAAAGACAATTTCAGCAACATTACAAAGCTGAAATTGATAACATTTCATTGGATGTTGACACTTTTACTCATCATGTGTCAGCCTATCAATTGTTGACTGCTCAGGGCAATGTGGAAGCAGAGCAGACTTTGAATTTAGTGCACACCACAGAATCTCTTCAAAGAGATAAAGCTGTTGTTAACAGAATGCCTTCTCAAGCTGGAGAGCCATCTAAAGAATTTGGAGTAAATTCTAATGATGATGACTCTGGTTCTTTGGATGGAAGCATGAACTTAGGGGGAGCTGAAGGCCCAAGTTCTGCTTTAAGTTTACCTGAATGGGCATGGGCAAAGGAATCTACACCAGGACAATTTGATGTGTCTTTGGTCAAACAAGTAATGGCTATTCAACAGGCCCTTCAGGAAACTTCAGATGCTGGTACCACGGCTGTTCTTCAAGCTCTCCTAGACTCTCTACATTTAATGAAGATCCAGCACTTAAGACAGAATCTCAGTGTGGATGAATTGAAAAGAGATATAGCTGACTTGAAGACCTATAATTCTGAGAAGATGGATTCAGTAATGTCATATGGTACCATGCAAGATCTACTACTAAGATTGAGGAGAGAATCAGACTCTGAAAAGAAGCTAGCCAAGATGGAAAGCAGAGTTCAAGTTATTGAAGATTCAGTGGCTATTCTTCTTCAAAATCAACAGACTCAGACAAATCTTCTCATGCAACTGGCTAAAGCACAAGGCCTAACTCCTTCCACTTGATGATAACAAAAAAGGGGAGAGAGAATCAAGTAAGGGGGAGAAAGGACCAACAGAGGGGGAGAAACTTCAAGTACAAATCAGCAAAGTAATTGTACCTTCAATTACTATCTCCAAGCCACCAGTTGCAGATGGTATAGATCTAATTGAAGCAGCAGCAGCAAATTTGAAAGTTACTGAAAAAGAAAAGTTGAGTTTAATCAACTGGGAGAAGATTGATGAGGAAATTCAGAGAAAGTTTAAACTAGTCAAGGAGTCAGTTAAGTCAGCCATCCATCACTCTCATGTCAAGCCAATCAGTATGAATGAGATGAGCATGAACTATCTGGAGAAAGGATAATCTTCCTGCATCAAATCACAAAAGGCTGAAATAATTCTCAAACCAAGGGAAAATTATCGAAAGTCATCTTTGAAGAATCCCTTGGACACTGTGTATGAGACACCCAAGCCTGATGAAAAGAAGCTTCTGTCAAGATCCTATTGTCTTCTATAAAGATCCAGCTGATTTAGCCTCAAAAAGGACAATTGCTAAGATATTCAGAAATGGAAAGGAAATTTATGTGGTAGCTGGACATCCACAATTTACTCAAGCAAAGAAAGAAGAGAAAGCATGATTAAAGAAGGAAAAGAGGCAAGCTGCTCTAGATGCAAAGAAATCTAAACAAAAGAAAGAGCAGATTGTCATCTTGGCCAAGCTACAGGCTGTAAACTCTTCTCAACAAATTCTCTCTCAACCATCTGAAGCTGCTGAATCAAAGAAGAAGATTGAAGAATAGAAGAAATCCCCAAGAAAGAAAGAATTGGCTAGAAGAACAAAAAGGAAAATGGATGTTGTTGACAAGGAATTGGAAGATCAGTTTCCTAAGGAATCCACACCAGCTAAAACTCAAGCATCAAAGCCCTCTGTGGTATTTGAAGACATAAGGGTGGTGGACCCCTACAGGAACATACATGGAGAGCCTATTGTGCCAAAGGATGAGCCAATAGAGTGGGATAAATTACCAATTCCTGACTTCAACTTGCCAATCCTTATCAAGCCAAAAAGGACAAAATCAAGGGCAGTCAAGAAAGTGAAGCTTGTCACCTCTCAAATCCAAGTCAGTAGTTAAAGCTCAACCCAAGGTCAACAGGGGAGACTACTTGTACTTGTGTGATATCAAAGAATTCTCAGATCTAAACCTTTATCTGGATGAACTGGATGAAGTAAGGGCAATTGATGCATACAGAAACTTACTTGAAAGGTTGGTGTTCAAGTACAAAGGAGGAAGGGATATTCAGTGGCCTCTTCACAGGATACTTCAAGAAAGTCAGGCTGTGTTGATCAAAGTCTATTCATCCTTCAAGAAAAAACTTTGCGTTCAATGTAACTGCAAGAAGACTAGTATTGAAGAGGATTGAAGAGCTGAGGAGTGTTAGAGCTAAAGATGCACTCCCAAAGACTCTAATCATCCCATACACAGGGAGAAGAGTGCATCTAAGGCCCTACTGGCTGATGGAATTCATGGATGACAAGGGTGTGAGAAGATTCTTCAGACTAGAAGACCAATTGAGTATCTCTAGCAATGAGACTCTCTTGGAGATGCAAGAAATGCTAGATCTCTCAGAATCTGATGAACTAGAATTCCACAGGCAGCTCCAGAATCAAATTGAAGAAAACAACAGAAAGTTTGGAAGAAGATCCAGACCTTCAAGGAACTAGAAAAACCTGCTCAGGCAGAGGAGCATCTTGAACTGACTGTGAGCCAAACCTTGTACATTTTGTTTAATTGAAGCACTTTCAGTTTTATCTACTTATCTTTAAAGATATATGTTTAGGATGTTTTGTTATCATCAAGTATCTCTTAATTTATGGCTACAATTCCAGTAGACATAAATTGGGGGAGATTGCTGTGAATATGTTGTGTACTTGATGATCACTTAAACAAAACATCTAAGTAGATTTTACTTAGTGAAATAATGTAGCACTCGACGTATAAGAATTATAGTCCCGACGGATAACTCATTATAGTCCCGACGGATGATTAATTTATTATCCATCGAGTGAGTAGCTTATGTAATAATAAGTTTGTAGCACAGTGATGTATGCACCTTTGTATAGAATCTATAGTAGCATATAAGTCATGTTAACTTTAACTAGATATGCAGAATAGGTTGATTAATTGTACATAAGTAATGTCTTGTAATTCTGTATAAGTGAAATGAAGTCAAGTGCCAAAATAACTACCGACGGATGATTAACAAAGCCTTCGACGGATGATCAAATGACTATCAACGGATGTTTAACGTAGCAGTCGACGGATGATCAATAAATCATCGACGGATGATCTGAAAGTCGACGGATGATCATATCAAGAATTCAAACATCAGTTGAACAGTGAAAGCTGACACACAGCCGTCGAGTTGTATACAAACACATTGTGGAAGCCCATTAACTGGGTAATAGAGGACGAAAAGCAGCAAAGATTAAGACTGTTAGATTTTATATTTGTTCAGTCTTTTTGACTTTGTAATCTTGGTATTATATAAACCAAGAGAGTAGCAAATAGAAATATAACTGAGATAGCTGAGAAACACAAAAACAGAGAAATCTTTGTAAGCACAATCTTTAGCATTTCCTGTATTCTCAGTAGTTCCATTTTGTAAGCAGCTGTGAGCATTTCTGCACACAGAGTCCTCTCGATATATTATATATATCTCTGGTGGAATTATTTAAATCCACCAAAAAGTTTTTAAAGACTCTTGTTTTTAATTACTTATAGTTTTGATTCATTTAAGTTTACATTCCGCATTGTGCTAATCAAAACAAATATATCTATAATCGAGTTGAACATTTTTATTTCAAGAAAAAGGTTCAAGAATTCCATTCAACCCCCCTTCTGTAATTCTTGCTATATTGTTAAGGGACTAACAAATGACCATATTTACGAATCATCGAGGATTACGGAAATCGCAATATAATTATGAGTTTAAAACCCTATGGATTTATATCTAAGTATGATAATTCAAAACATAAGGAATAAATATGAAAGGACTTACATCGCGAACCATTTACGAGAAAGTATTACGAAAACATTTAAGCGACCGAGCGAACGCGTAAATGATTAAATAAACGTAACGCAATAACTAACCATGGTAGAAAAGTAACCATGGTTACTTTATAAAATAGTGAGCTAGAGATATAGGATGATCAACCAAGGGCTAGAGAATAGTAAGCTAAATGGCTAAGCTAATTAGGTTAGCTTATAAACTAGGAAGCCTAGCTAGATTTGTCCAAGTATTTGGCAACAAGAATAAATACTAGGATATATACTAGAGAATAAAAATCAATTACAACCTACCACTTGTATTATTTTCAAGAAGCAACCATGAAGCAACCACAAAAACTCTCTCCATCTCCCATATACTCTTCATTCGGCCCTAGTAAGAAATAGGAAGAAATCAATTTCAAATCTTCAAGCTCTAACCATGGATAAATCCTCCCATTAATTCTCAAGCTTCCTACCAACCAAACTAAGGTAAGATAAATCTTTGAGCTCTTTTTATCAAGGTTTGATGGGTGTAATAAATTCAACAAAGATGAGAATGAATAGTATGAATAGTAACTCTTCTTTGGTTTCCTTATTTTAATGGTTGTTTTAGGTTCCAAAAACTATACTAAGAACTCCCAAGACTTCACCATCATCAATAACACATCTCAAGATATCAAGAAAGGTATAAATCTTTGACCCAGCCTTATTTAAGATTTAAGTTCAAAATCCTTTTAGTATATAGTTGTAAACCTACTTTTGGTGGGAGTATTGTAGTAATCTTGATGTTTAGCTAAGTAGATCTAAGGTTGATTGTTGTTGCCTCCAGAACATGATTTTTTTAGAGGAGTTAGTGTGGTGATGATGATATGTTGATTAGTGGTGGTAGTATAAAGATTTAAGGCATAAACAAAACTCCGATCGTAACCATAATCTCATTAAAATGAACAAAACGTAACTTTAAGTTTCTGCAAAAAGTCCAGAATACGTAAACTGTAGTTTCTTTAAAAACATCCCATGATTATGATATAAAATGTTATAAGGATCGTTTAGGCGCTTGAATCGCTTGATTCCGATTTACGGATCAAAAGTTATGGCCGTTTTACTAAAAGTAATTTACGCGACAAAAACTGATACGAATTATAAACTTTGAAAATATAAAGGATCAACTTAAAAATGTTGATAAATCATGAAATTTTTACAGAGAGTATTAAATTTAGTTTCCTAACTTCAATAACAATTTCAAGTGAAAATAATTATTTTTCAATTTTATAAAAATATCGGAGCCGAGACCGCGCGATTAGAAACCGTATAATCCATAAGCGGAGCCGACGACGAAAATGAAAACGGACATAAGATACTTTGAAAAAGGAAGCGACCATAACATGAACAAGGACTTAAAGGAATAATAAGGGTAATATAAGTTGAGAGGGTGCGTAATAAGTGGCGCAGGAGTGCGAGTCGCTGTAAATTAGAACAGGACCTAACGAAACGAATTGTGTTTATGATTATAGATATCCGAGCGGAATCTAGAGCATCCTCCACCTTAAGATACCCAGGCAAGTTTTCAAACCCTACCTTTTAAGAACTGTTATATTGTGAATATTTTACAAAACTATGATATATGCATGAGATTGCTTTAAACTATTTTACGAAGTTTGAGATGTATTACATTACTCAATTGTTGATAATTTCTAGTATATGTTCATACCGAGTTCGAAATATTATATTTAGACCAAGAGTCGATCGGTGTAAGCTTATAAAAACCCGGAAGTATCCTGGAGGAGTTTATATTTGAAAACATTAACGCTAGCGAGTAGCGTGGTACATATATGATTTGGACCAAGGATCGGTCGGTAAAAATTGATGAAAACCCGGAAGTATTCCGGAGGTGTTTTAATTAAGAATATTAACGCTATAGTAGAGAGTGATGTATAAGTCGTAAGACCGAGAGTCGGTCAGTTTTGTTTTATAAAATATAAACCCGGGAATCATCCCGAAGATGTTTTGGACGATTAAAAATCCATAATTATTTTATTCCAAGGGAATCAACGTCCATTTACGAAATATTAAACACCTCGAACTTTTATTAAAGCAATTTTCAAAGATCGTATTCCCTCAACTATATTTTATTGCCCTAATAACAAATATTTATTAACTATTCATTTATTATGGATAAAGTATTTCCAGTGAATATTTATTTCAAACTAGATTAAATACTAAAGATGATTATATTACTTAAACATAAATGAGTTGAGGAATATTATTCCAATATTCTTTTAAAAGTATAACTATTCGAGGTTTAACTATTTATCAATTAATATTTAATTATTAATTATTTATTAAATGAATTATTTATGATTTAAAAATCATAAAACCTGATCTAAAATACCTTCTGATTTTCGGAAAATCATTCGAATAATTTCAGATCATCGGAGAATATTATCTCGACTTTTTTTAAATATTTTGAATATGGTTTCAAGGAGAAACCCCCTTATTTAATTACCTGTTGACAACGGTCAACTCACATCCTTAGTACTTCCCCCAAAAATTTCGGAAGTACATATATATATAGATATATACCCTAATGAGATAAGTTGTTTCTATCAACAAGCGAAACGCTTGGAGGAACTTCGATGTGGTTCGAGTTCTCATGATATGATAGAATTTTGTTAAAGGACAAGGGAGGGGTAGACTCTGGTACTATGTGTGCTAGATGTACTATCAAAGTTACAGCAGGCGAAAGTACTCGGTGTACTCAGGAACTTGTGAAGTATGTGTATACCTAAAATGGGTCACGTAGCCCGAATGCGGCCCGGGTGATAACCAGGATACGAAGGTGTCGTTCTTCAACTAGTAGAAAAAGGTTACTATTATCGTATTACGACTGATCATCGCATGCAGTGGCTCCAACGAGTATCCTATTCTTCCAATTGGAATTGTAATGCAATACCGTAACCCAAGCCTAGGTGCTGGGTTTACTATTAAGGTATTCGCAGGATAATAAAATCCACTAAAGGATTGTTTTCATAAGAAGGTGTGTATCACCAAGGAAAACTATTTTCGAATAAAACGTAATTATCATATATGATGTTTTACGTGAGTTTATCATACAATCATTTTCATATTGTACATTATTATGTTGGGCAATATAGCTCACTCTTGCTTTCTTTTAAATGACACAACACAACAGATAACCAGTATGCCGGTGTGGGACTTAGTCGCTTGTAGTCATGGGGAGAATCCCTAGCAGCTTTGTCTCAGGTGTGCTAGAGTATCAGATAGTTATAAGATATCAGTCGTAATTATTGTAACTTCATGTAGAGGTTATGAATAATTGTTTGAGATCCTGTAAAGTACATTTGAGTTTTAATAACAGGTGATACTTATTGTACGTCATTTCTAAGGCTATAACTTGTGAGTGTGTGAGATTAGGGGTCTGTGATATGGAATTATTGGATTATTGAGTTAATGCAGATTACACATGATTGAAGGATTGCGTGACGACCCAGATTCCTGACCCCAGATTTGGGGGAGTTACATGTAGTTTTAGCACTAATACCTGTGAATTGATTATTTGAATTCCCTGTTGATGTCTTGTTTCAGACCTGTAATGTATTGAACAAATGTATCTTTTTGGAGTTTCATTAGACAAATAAATTATAAGATATTTTAGTTGCAAGCATTATTGTAGAGAAGACAAAATTTAATATCGATATAAGCATATAGTAATTATTACACAGACAAGAGATTGCAAGACAAGAATCAGAACTTTCATTAAAAATGGAAACATTGTACATTAAGACATAGATTTAACAAGTAAATCCTAATCCTAACTACTCTAGTTCGGCCTTCTTCTTCTTTGCCGCCAACCTCCTTGCCCCGCGCTCGTACGCTCTGGACATGGAGTTTGCAAGAGAAATGATTCTCTCCTGCAGCTCCAAAGTAGCAAGTCATTGCTGCTCATCCACCCTGGCTCGTCTCTCCTGCTCGAGAGAGACTTCCATCTCAAAAAAAGAATACCAAGTTAATCATCCCATGAGAGTTCATCAAAAATCTCTCGTGAAAGATCAAAAGGGCTGCATACGAACCCCTTGATGTGGATTTGAAGTCCAAAAGGGTCATAATAGACCTTATCGTCAGTCAAGTTTCGAGCTGGAAGATAAACACCGTGGTTGAGTGTATGAAAAACGGGGGCAGCCATTGGAGCGAAAAGAATAATAGGTGAATTTTGAGGCTAAAAATTTTATTAGAAAGAGTGTGCTGATGTATGATAAAGAGGGAGGCGTTTTTAATTTATAGAGGGAGTAAAGATAGAAACCAATAGACTCTTGAGTTGCCTGGATAATACGAATAATAAACACATACGCATATTAGACAGTTAGAAATGACTAGTTACTATTCCCCATACAAGTACTTGTTAGTCCCTTAACAATATAGCAAGAATTACAGAAGGGGGATTGAATGGAATTCTTGAACCTTTTTCTTAAAATAAAAATGTTCAAATTCGAATACAAATATAAGTGTTTTGATTAGCACAATGCGGAATAAAAACATAAGTAAATCAAAACATAAGTAATTAAAAACAAGAGTCTTTAAAAACTTTCTGGTGGATTTAAACAATTCCACCAGAGATATATATTATATCGAGAGAACTCTGTGTGCAAGAATGCTCATAGCTGCTTACAAATTTGAACTACTGAGAATACAGAGAAATGCTAATAATTCAGCTTACAAATGTTTCTCACTTTTTGTATCTCAGATCTCTGTTTCTATTTGCTACTTTCTTGGTTTATATATTACCAAGATTACAAAGTCAAAAGATAGAAACATTATAAAAACTATCAGTTTTTATGCTTTGCTACTTTGTTCTCTATTACCCAGTTAATAGGCTTCCTCATTCCATTTGCATACATCCCGACGCATGTGACCAGTTGTCATTGTAAACTGATGTTTGAATTCTTTATCCGTTGGGTTCATGATCATCCGTCGGATTGTTGATTATCCGTCGGGTTGTTGATCATCCGCCGGGTGCTTTGTAGTTTATCCGTCGGGTAGCAATCAGGCACTTGACTTCATTTCACTTATGCAGAATTACAAGACATCATCTATGTACAATTAATCAACCTATTCTGCATATCTAGTTAAAGTCCACATGACTTATATGCTACTACAGACTCTATACAAAGGTATATGCATAAATGTGCTACAAACTCATTATTACATAAGCTACTCATTCGATGGATAATAAGTCATCATCCGTCAGGACTATAATTCTTATCCGTCGAGTGCTACATTATTTCACAAAGTAAAATCTACTTAGGTGCTTTGTTTATGTCATCATCAAGTACACAACATATGCACAACAATCTCCCCGAATTTATGTCTACTGGAATTGTAGCCATAAATTAAGAGATACTTGATGATAACAAAACACCCTAAACATACATCTTTAAAAGAGAATAGATAATACTTAAAGTGCTTCAATTAATCAAAATGTACAAAGTTTGGCTCACAGTCATTTTCAAGATGCTCCTCTAGCCTGAGCAGATTTTTCTAGTTTCTTGAAGGTCTGGATCTTCTTCCAAGCTTTCTGTTGTTTTCATCAATCTGATTTTGGAGCTGCCTGTGGAATTCCAGTTCATCAGATTCTGAGAGATTTAGCTTTTCTTGCATTTCCAAGAGAGTCTCATTGCTGGAGATGCTCAATTGGTCTTCTAATCTGAAGAATCTTCTCATCCATTTGTCATCTATGAACTCCATCAGCCAGTAGGGCGTTAGATGCACTCTTCTCCCTGTGTATGGGATGATTAGAGTCTTTGAGAGTGCATCTTTAGCTCTAACACTCCTTAGTTCTTCAATATTCTTCAATACTAGTCTTCTTGCAGTGACATTGAACCCAAAGTTCTTCTTGAAGGATTAATAAACTTTAATCAGTGCAGCTTGGCTCTCTTGAAGAATCATGTGAAGTGGCCACTGAATCTCTTTTCCTCCTTTGTACTTGAACACTAACCTTTCAGGTAGGTTTCTGTATGCATCAATTCCCGTCACTTCATCTAGTTCATCCAGATAGAGGTTTAGATCAGAAAATTCTTTGATATCACACAAGTACAAGTAGTCTCCCTTATTGACTTTGGGTTGAGCTTTGACTATAGATTTGGATTTGAGGGGTGACAGCTTCACTTTCTTGACTGCCCTTGACTTTGTCCTTTTTGGCTTGCTAAGGATTGGTAGACAGAAGTCAGGAATTGGTATGTTATCCCATTCTATTGGCTCATCCTTGGGCATAATAGGTTCACCATGAATATTCTTTTAGGGATCCACCACCCTTCTATCTGCAAATACCACAGAGGGCTTTGATGCTTGAGTTGTAGTTGGTGTGAGTTCCTTAGGAAATTGATCTCCCAATTCCTTGTCAACAATATCCAGTTTCCTTTTTGTTCTTTTAGCCAATTCTTTCTTTCTTAGAGATTTCTTCTGTTCTTCAACTTGCTCCCTTGATTCAGTAGCTTCAGATGGTTGAGAGGGAATTTGTTGAGATGAACTTACAGCCTGTAGCTTGGCCAAGATAGCAATCTGCTCTTTTTTTTGTTTAGCCTTCTTTGCATCTAGAATAGCTTGCTTCTTTTCCTGCTTCAATCTGGATTTTTCTTCTCTCTTTGCTTGAGCAAATTGAGGATGTCCAGCTACTACACAAATTTCCTTCCCATTTCTGAATATCTTAGCAATCCTCTGTTTAGAAGCTGAATCAGTTGGATCTTTGTAGAAAACAATTAATCTTGACAGAAGCTTCTTCTCATCAGGCTTGGGTGTCTCATACACAGTATCCAAGGGGTTCTTCAAGGATGATTTTGAATAGTTTACCCTTGGTTTAAGGATCATTTCAGCCTTTGGAGACTTGATGCAGGAAGATTGTCCTCTTTCCAGATAATTCATGCTCATCTCATTCAAACTGATTTTCTTGACTTGAGAGTGATGGATGGCTGACTTAACTGGCTCCTTGACAAGTTGGAACTTCTTCTGTATCTCCTCATCAATCTTCTCCCAGTTGATCAAACTCAACTTTTCTTTCTCAGCAACTTTCAAGTTTGATGTTGCTGCTTGAATCAGATCTATACCATCTGCAACTGGTGGCTTTGAGACAGTAATTGAAGGCACAATTACTTTGCTGATTTGTATTTGAAGTTTCTCCCCCTCACTTGGTCCTTTCTCCCCCTTACTTGGTTCTTTCTCCCCCTTTTGTTATAATCAAGTTGAGGACTCAGGCCTTGTGCTTTAGCCAGTTGCATTAGAAGATTGGTCTGAGACTGTTGATTTTGAAGAATGGTGGTCACATAATTTTCAATAACTTGAACTCTGTCTTCCAACTTTGCCAGCTTCTTTTCAGCATCTGATTCTCTTCTCAGTCTCAGTAATAGATCTTGCATGGTACCATATGGCATGACTGAATCCAGCTTCTCAGAATTGTAGGTCTTCAAGTCAGCTATATCCTTTTTGAGTTCATCTACACTCAGATTTTGTCTTAATTGTTGTAGCTTCATTAGATGTAGAGAATCTAAATGAGCTTGAAGAATAGCCTTGGTACCAGCATTTGAGCACTTCTGAATGGCCTGTTGGATAGACATGATTTGTTTGACCAATGATATATTAAATTGTCCTGGTGTGGACTCCTTTGTCAAGGCCCATTCAGGTAAATCTGGAATAGAACTTGGGTCTTCATCTCCCCCTAAGTTCATGCTTCCATCAAATGAAATAGAGTCATCATCATTAGAATTTACTCCAAATTCCTCAGATGGCTTACCAGCTGTAGAAGGCATTAAATTGATAGCAACTTTATCCCTTTGTAGAGATTCTGAAGTATGCACCAGATTCAAAGTCTTTTCTGCCTCTTCATTGCCCTGAGCAGCCAACAATTGATAGGCTGACACAGGATGAGTAAAAGTGTCAGCATCCAAGGAAATGTTATCAATTACAGCTTTGTAATGTTGCTGAAATTGTCTTTCCTTTTCAGCATCATCCACAATCATTGACTCATTAGCAATGGCTGGATCCACCCTTATACCCTCTTTACCTGCTTTTCTCTCATGTTCTCTCTTTTGTTGCATCAGGGTCTCACCCTGGCTCCCCACCCTCATACCCTCACCTTCACCTACTAAGGTGGGACTCCTCTCACTCCCTTTTGCTAATCCTGAATCAATGGATTGCTGATTTTCACTCATTTCCTCTCCTTTTGCCTGGGAGCAACCCAGCCTCTCACTCAAGACACTTTCCTCTCTCAGTCCAAAGAGTCACTATACAACCACTAAATCTTCTGCACTTGAAATAATTGAAGTTTGAAGTTGTGCAGAGATACTCGACGGATGAGTGATATTCATCGAGTGAGTGGTAATGCTATCCGACAGATAACTGCTGTTAGGCTTATCCGTCGGGATACAGTCACTACTCGACGGATGAGCAATATCCGTCGAGAGAGTAGAAATGAATGAGGTGGGAAGAGAAACTATTGTTGATTCTGTGCTGATTGAAGATATTTGGGGCATAGATGTCACAATAGTTTCTGAAAGAATTGGCAAGTGAGCCAACAAATCATCTAAAAGATGATGCTCACTTGCACTGAGTTTTGGCTTCCCCATCAGAGTTAAAGAAGGGGAATCAGGAATTGAAGTGTTTATCATATCCACTTCCAGAGAGTTTGTTGGTGAGTATGGTGTATTAGATGCTTCTATAACTAGAGATTTTGGGTGTAACTCCACATTTATTGGAGCCACATCAAACTGAATTTGAGAGAGTGCAGGGACTGTGTCTTTAGCACCAGTTTGCACTGTGTGTGTGCCCTGTGCATCCCCAGAGGTTTTAGATTTCTTCTTTCTTGTATAAGTTTGGGGTGAGCTTGTGTCCCTAACCCTTTTGGCATGTGCTCTTGGCTGAGAGCTTTGTTCAATAACTACATCCTTTTGGGAGGGTGCAGCTAGAAGTGAGCTTTTATCCTTTTTAAGCACTGCAGTTTGTTGGGAAACTGCAATGTGGCTAGGCTGGGATTCACTCAACTCTCCAACCTTATTCTTGGGGTTTCTTTGATGTTCACCCCTTCCCTCACCTAACTTACCCTCCTTCACACTCCCCTCTTTGGCTTTGGTGGGTTTTTCAACTGGCATCTTTTGAGAGATACCAGAGGGGGTTTTCTTTGGTAGGCAAATGTTTGGTCATTGACACAGTTACCATAGCTACTCCTGAATTCAAAGAAATAGTGGAGGTTGGAATAGTTGTAGGGATGGATGAACTTACCTCACTTACCTGAGGTGCCTGCATTACAGGAAAGTAGAACATTGGTACATCATTATGATGATTGGCCCTGTTCAAATCTGCAATGAGTCTTCTCTCTTGAGCCTAACAAACCAGTTTGTTGTTTGGGTTCTCAAGCACAATCTCTTCACAGAGGTGGTTAGCCAATAGCATGAAAAATCTAGCATAATACACATTCTTACCTCTTTTAGCAAACTCACCTAATTTAAAACCTAACTCAAACAAGACAAGGTCACTGAAATTATAAAATTTATCTGTAACTAGCATGTATAGCATGTTAAGCATGGAAATATTCACTGAATCAAAATTATTGACTTTTCCAGAGAAAACCTTAGTAACTACATCACACATGAAACTCCACTCCTTCCTAAGACCCATTCTTCTAATATCACCCAGTTTAGAAGTAGGAAGTGCATAATGCATGTAATTAAGCATTTTGATAATATCAGTGTCATTGTGTGGTAAAGTCACATTATTATCAGGAATTTTGAAACATGCTTTTATCACATCACTATTGATACATAATTCATTACCTTTGATGGTTAGAATGATGGTCTTGTCAGTAGAGTTGTAGATAGAAGTGGTCCACATCTCTTCAACAACTTCACAGAAGATTGTGGGTGATTCCAGCATAGCGTAATTGAGCTTGCAGTTCTTCACAAAGTCCATCATCTTGTGGTAGTCCTCTGATTGCTGAATACCCTTATTGACCAATGCAGTGAAATTGTTCTTCTCATAAATGAACCCAGTTTGAGACATAATATTTACTACAGGTGCCATTGTTAGAGAATGAAAGCTTGAAGAGAGAGAGAGAGAGAGAGAGTAATTGCTTGAGAGAGAATGAAATAAGAGCAGTTGAATTTGAGAATGATAAAAGAAAATAATTACAATGAAATAAGCTTTTATACTATCTCAAAAATAACTGATTAAAAATAATAAAGTAAAGTAAATTAATCAATAGAAATTTCCTAAAATAGCCGTTTAAAAATAAACTGTAAAATTCCACCCATTATCAGTCGTGTAATGCTTACAAACTGTAAGTATACTCGATGGATAATGTACAGGGAATTAACGGCTGAGATTAAGACAATTCGACGGATGAGGATAAACTGTTATCCGTCGAGTTTTAGAAGATTCCAGAAAAGTGATTGATTTTCATTAGCAAATAATATATCGACGGATGACTAAACTCGATGGATAAGGGTCATCCGTCGAGATGTAAATTTTGACTTAGCCAAAATTTCATCCAAGACTGAAAAATCAATTAAATTTCTGGCTACATGATAACCTGCAAAATAACTCAAATAAATTTAAGAGTAATTAAGCATACCTAACTCACTTACCAACCTTGAAAAGGTGGATTCGTCCAGTGGCTTGGTAAAGATATCTACAAGTTGCTTCTCACTTGGAACAAAATGTAGTTCCACAGTACCATTCATCACATGTTCCCTTATGAAATGGTACTTGATATCTATGTGCTTTGTCCTTGAATGTTGCACTGGATTTTCAGTGATGGCAATTGTACTTATGTTATCACAGAAAATAGAAATTCTCCCAACTTGCAAACCATAGTCTAGCAATTGATTTTTCATCCATAAAATCTATGCACAGCAACTGCCAGCAGCAATATATTCAGCTTCAGCTGTAGAAGTAGAAACTGAATTTTGCTTTTTACTGAACCAGGACACAAGCTTGTTTCCTAGAAATTGACAGGTTCCTGTTGTGCTCTTTCTATCAATTCTACAACATGTATAATCTGCATCTGAATAACCAGTTAGATCAAAACCAGAATCTCTAGGGTACCAAATGCCAAGGTTTGGTGTTCCCTTGAGATATCTGAAAATTCTCTTAATAGCTATCAAGTGAGATTCTCTAGGATCAGCCTAAAATCTAGCACATAAACATGTAGCAAACATTATATTTGGCCTACTAGCTGTTAAGTACAAAAGTGAGCCAACCATGCCTCTATAACTTGAAATATCCACAGACTTTTCAGTAGTGTTTAATTCAAGCTTAGTTGCAGTGGCCATGGGAGTTTTTGCAGATGTGCAATCCATTAGATCAAACTTCTTTAAAAGATCAAAAATATATTTAATTTGACTAATGAATATTCCATCACTAACTTGCTTAACTTGCAAACCAAGAAAGTAAGTTAGTTCTCCCATCATACTCATTTCATACTTACTTTGCATCAATTTGGCAAACTTTTTGCAAAGTTTCTCATCTTTAGAGCCAAAAATAATATCATCTACATAAATTTGAACAAGTATACTAGAGCCATTAACATTTCTGAAAAATAAAGTTTTATCTACAGTACCTCTTGTGAAGTGATTTTCCAAAAGGAACTTTGATAAAGTATCATACCAGGCTCTAGGTGCTTGCTTCAGTCCATAAAGTGCTTTCAGAAGATAATAGACATATTCTGGAAAATTTGGATCTTCAAAACCAGAAGGTTGACTGACATATACTTCTTCCTCCAAATCTCCATTCAGAAAGGCACTTTTGAAATCCATTTGATATACCTTGAAATTGGCATGGGCTACATAGGCTAAGAAGATTCTGATGGCTTCTAGTCTTGCAACAGGAGCAAATGTTTCATCAAAATCTATTCCTTCTTGCTGACAATAGCCCTTAGCAACCAATCTAGCTTTGTTCCCGACTACTATGCCATTTTCATCCATCTTGTTTCTGAATACCCACTTGGTGTCTATTGGATTCTTTCCTTTAGGTTTGGGTACCAGCTTCCAAACATTATTCCTTTCAAATTGGTTTAGCTCCTCCTGCATAGCTAAAATCCAATCAGGATCCAACAAAGCTTCTTCTACCTTCTTTGGTTCTTCCTTTGACAGAAAGCTGTTGTATAGACATTCTTCCCGAGTTGCTCTTCTTGTTTGAACTCTAGAAGAAACATCACCAATGATAAGCTCAAAGGGGTGATCTTTTGTCCATTTCCTTTATTGAGGTAGATTATGTGACGCCCTCCAAACCCGGGGTCTAGATTTGGGGGTCACTCGCCAATAAACCAAAATAAAATAATCACAGCGGAATAATATAATAAATACGACCCCTTTACCTGCACTGGATCGATCACAGGTTATAGTATGGAACAGGCACTACTACAAATCAAGTGTTATTACAAACCATAGTCTAATTAGTTTTACAACTTATTCAAATTTTATTACAAACCGCTAGACTATCCAAGCGTCCCAAAACAGCCTACCTGGAAACACACCAACTATTTACAAACACACGACTTCTGGTCAAACTTGGAACTTAAGCTTGCTCTGGCCTAGCTGAAAGAATCAAGATAAGAAACAAGTATGAGCGAAAGAAATGCTCAGCAAGCAGTAAATAATATATGATTTGGAATAACAACAGTATATCTGATGAACAAAACCAACTACAATAATTGAGCAGTATCAAAACTGATATAAATTTGATAATAAACAACATTTGCAATATATTATGTTTTGGGATTGGAATCCTCGAACGACGGTGTGTTGCCGCCGGTGATCAGCCGCGGAGCAACACCGGTATGCCGAAGCATATCCAACTAAACAAAAGGTACCCAAGGCACATATCGGCCTAGCAAGGTGTTATATCCTGTATAACACATAGCTCACACTGGACCGCCGCCACGGCCTCTTACGCAACCATCCAACCCATAAAACCATTTTCCGTCAAAGGAGTCGAATCAAATGACATCCTTAACCACATAACTCCCCATTTCTCATGGTCCGGAGTTTTCTCAACAACCAATGGCGAAATAACCAGAACAATTAGTTATTCACTAGTCTCAATTCAAAGCTTCACTGTATAGAGTAAGTTATAGCGAAATGTAAAAATATTTAACTATTCTGAACTTAGAATAGTAGAGAAATTGAAAGAATAAAGTTCAGAGTCAATATCGATTGAATGATAAATGAAGATATAGGTACTTGCATAATATAATTCAAAATAAACGTCACTTGAACAATAAGTGAAGTCAGGGATACTTGCCTGGTATGCTCAATAATCTTTTACTTTAACTCTGTTTCTATCTGCTGGCTACTATCTCCGTCTAACACTTGACTGCGCTCCTTGCTACTTGATTCTATAAACAAAAGGACTATCTTAATTGACAGATCTAAACTTAATCGACGTAACTATACGTCTTGACATCTACCCGATCGTTTATAACTAGCATGGCATTTTAAAATTATAACAGATAGCATGCATATCACGTAACACGTAATCATGACATTTATATAACACGTACTCACATATTTTATGTAACACATAAGTCAAATCATTAAGAGATACATCTCAGTGCGTTCAGAATGAAAATTAGGTTAATATTAGCATTTACCGATCAGATACCGACTTAAACTGATACACAAATCAAATGACATTGCAATACAAAAGAAATTAGGTCTCAAAAGTATTTTTATTAAAAGCGCAATATTTTTCTGAATCTGTACGCGTTCGTTTCGTATTAAACGGACAAACGGTTGATTTATTATGAATTTTTGAACATTTTTCGGAATAAAACGGGTCTCCGAATCATTTAATAATTAAATAATAAGGCTCGAACACTCAAAAATAATTTTGTAAAAATTATCGAGTTTGGAAAATAATTTAAAATAATATTTTAAAGCTCGAAACTATTTTTCAGAATTTTTAAATCAATTTTAAATAATTAAATCTAATTAAATAATCAATTAAAATTAATTAATAACTAATTAAATTAATTAATCAATTAATATTTAAATTAATTGAATAATTAAATAATTAATTATCAACTAAAATTAATTAATTAAATAATTTGGATTTATTTTTAAATTAAAATAAATTTTCAGAATTAAATTAATGAATTTCAAAATAAAAATAAATTTTCAGAAATTAAAATAGGATTTTTGAATTATTTTAAAACAGAAAATTACAGAAACAGACTTATGGAAATTGGTTTGGGGAAAAATGGATTGAAATCGGGTCGGAAATTGGGTTAAAAACGGGTCGAACCGGGTCGTCAAGAAACCCAAGAACAAGCCGGAAATCCGCAGATTCCGGCGAGTCTTCCGGGTTCCGGCGAACGCCGTTCACCCTTCTGTGTCCCGATTTTGCAATTCT
This sequence comes from Apium graveolens, assembly GCF_009905375.1. Classification (NCBI taxonomy): domain Eukaryota; kingdom Viridiplantae; phylum Streptophyta; class Magnoliopsida; order Apiales; family Apiaceae; genus Apium; species Apium graveolens. The sequence goes on along the minus strand of NC_133649.1, from coordinate 248,330,976 downwards.
TTTCAATACAGAAATGATTCACAGTCGTATCAGCAACACAAACATAAGAATCATCTTCACAAACGATCCAAAGATCGACAACTCCGGCGGAAACCACCATTAACGCCGGTGGTTTCTTCGAGTTTTCCGGCAAAACTCGACTGTATCATTCCCGAATTCAAACACTACAATTTTGTACATAATTCGACTAGAATTCATCATATAAAACTACTTATAACATCAAAACAATCAAACAATCATCAGAATTCAAAACCCCAATTTCGAATCATGAACCCTAAAACCGATTTTCAAATTTAACAACTGTTAGAACGATTTGATGATATAAAATGATAGAGAATCATCTGTGATTCATTTTGGTTATTCATACTTGTGATTTGGTGTTCAATAACACCTTCAAAATTGACTTTGATTCTTGGAATTCTCCAAGAACACCAAGAACACATATTCAAGAAATTTTCAGAAATTAAAACCTTAATTTCTATATGATATTGAACTCTATTTTTGACATATAATATACCAAATTGACCAGAAAAACATGCTCTTCAACATGGAAGCATCAAATCACATCAACAACATCAAGAACAAAAATTCATAATTTAATTATCAAATAATTCGAATATAAATAATTAAATAAGAAAATTACTGTGATTTCTGGAAGGAAACTGATGATTGATTCAGCTAGAAGATTTCGAGAGCTTCGTTTTGATATGCTGCACGCCCGAATCGGAGTTCGATAACGCCTTCGTTCGTGTGTTTGATTCTCGGGAACGTATTGGTTTTCTCGGGTTTTTCTCTGTATTTACGGTGTTTTAACTGGTTGCAAATGAATAAACGGAATAAACGAAATAAAAAAAATAGGCTATTTATATATATGGAATATTGGATCGTTCTGGATCGTTTTGGATCATTTTGGATCATTAAATTAGTTGCTTAGCCGCTAAGTAACTGCAATAACGATCCGATTCAATACCAAAATTGGATAATTATCAAAACCGAGCTTTTTATAAAATATTATATACGAGAATAATATAAAAATATCCCGTCTCTCGAAAATACGGGTTTTTATTGATTACCGAAATAACTATCGTATCGAAAATATTGCGTCGGGCCGCGCACGGGTCAAACCGTAATCCGGATCGAAAAAGTCAAAACACGGAAAATGTCCGGAATTACCAGATTAGGTTAGGAAGGAGTTTTCGGAAGAGTTTCGGGTTGTAAAAACGCAAAACGGTTGAAGTTGGAAGATTCCCGGCTTTATAAAATAATTTTATAATTATTCTGAAAATAATTAATAATTCATAAATCATTATAAAATCATATAACACTCCAAAAATTACCAGAAAAATACCACAATTATCTATATTTTATTCTGGACATATAAAAATTCAAATATTCAAATAATGTCACATATAACATTCAGATATCTATTCTACTTTTCAGATAATTCACCAAAAATTTACATAAAATCACATAAACAATTCCAAATAATAATAATAATATTTGAAAATATATGGGATATTACAATCTACCCCCCTTAACAGGATTCTGTCCTCAGAATCAGCCTAGGAAAACAAATGAGGATACTTGGATTGCATTTCGCTTTCCAACTCCCAAGTCGACTCTTCAACCTTGGGATTCCTCCACAAGACTCGCACTAAAGATACAGACTTATTCCTAAGTACTCTTTCTTTCTTATCTAAAATCTGCACTGGTTGCTCTACAAAAGATAAATCTGGTTGGATCTCGATTGGCTCGTATTCTATCACATGGTTCGAATCAGGCAAATAATGCTTCAACATTGACACGTGGAACACGTTGTGAATATGCTGCATGTGAGGGGGTAACGCTAACTCGTAAGCAACCTTTCCCACACGCTTCAAAATCTCAAAAGGGCCAACATAACGCGGACTCAGCTTTCCTTTCTTCCCAAATCTTGATAAACCTTTCCAAGGTGAGACCTTTAATAGTACTGCCTCTCCAACTTCAAATTCCATATCTTTTCTGGTAGGATCAGCATATTTGCGTTGACGATCTTGAGCTGCTGTTAATCTTTTCCGAATGAGTTCTATTTTCTCCTTCGTCTGTTGGATCAATTCTGGACCCAAAATCTTTCTTTCACCAACTTCTTCCCAACATATTGGAGATCTGCATCTTCTACCGTACAAAGCTTCGTAAGGTGGCATTCCAATACTGGCATGATAGCTGTTGTTGTAGGAGAATTCAACTAATGGCAAATGCTCGTCCCAACTACCTTCAAAATCTAGTGCACATACCCTTAGCATATCTTCAATAGTCTGAATCGTTCTTTCACTTTGACCGTCTGTCTGCGGATGATACGCGGTACTCATGTTCAGCTTCGTTCCGAGACAATCTTGAAAACTTCTCCAAAATCTTGAGTTAAATCGAGGATCTCGGTCTGAAACTATGGATACTGGAACTCCGTGTCTTGTCACAATTTCTTTAAGATATAGCCGTACCAATTTATCCATTGAGAATCTCTCGTTGATAGGAAGAAAATGCGCCGACTTCGTCAATCTGTCGATAATAACCCAAATAGCATCATGATTCGCCCTGGTCCTTGGTAATCCAACTACGAAATCCATCGCTATATGCTCCCATTTCCATTCTGGAATGTCCAATGGTTGTATCAGTCCACTGGGCCTTTGATGTTCCGCTTTGACTCGCTGGCAAGTGTAACACTTACTTACCCATTCTGCAATTTCCTTTTTCATGCTTGGCCACCAAAAGTTTTCTCTTAAGTCTCTATACATCTTCGTACTCCCGGGATGAATTGAATATCTAGAGTTGTGAGCGTCTCGAAGAATTTCATCTTTCAGCTCGGCTACATTGGGTATCCATATTCTGGAAGAAAATCTTAATATCCCTTTATCATCCTTTTGACTCCCTATTTCTTCTCCTGTCAAACTGTCTCGTTCATGGCTCATCACTTCTTCCTGACATCTTCTTATTTTCTCTAATAATTCTGGTTGAAAAGACATTGCACACAATACCTCTGTAGACATACTTGGAATATTAACCTCTATTTCCAGCTTCTCAAATTCCCTGATTAATTCCTCAGATGAAGTTATCATGTTTAACCTTTCTTTTCTGCTCAGAGCGTCGGCCACCACATTTGCTTTGCCTGGATGATAGTTAATAGTACAGTCGTAATCCTTGATTAGTTCTAGCCATCTCCTCTGCCTCATGTTCAATTCCTTCTGAGTAAAGATATATTTTAAACTCTTGTGGTCCGTGTAGATCTCGCACTTCTCCCCATAAAGATAATGCCTCCAAATCTTCAATGCAAATACTATGGCTGCCAATTCCAGATCATGCGTTGGATACTTTTCTTCGTGTGGTTTCAATTGTCTTGAAGCGTAGGCTATCACCTTGTCATGCTGCATCAAAACACATCCCAGTCCTTTGTACGATGCGTCACTATAAATTACAAAATTTCCTTGATCATCTGGCAAGACTAGCACTGGAGAAGATACTAATCTATTCTTTAATTCCTGGAAACTTTCTTCGCATTTCTCATCCCATTCAAATTTCTGATTCTTCCTGGTGAGCTTTGTCAATGGCGTAGCTATCTTTGCAAAATCTTGCACAAATCTTCTGTAGTAACCTGCCAATCCCATGAAACTTCTTACTTCCGTTGGTGTTTTTGGCCTCTCCCAGTTGATTATGGCTTCAATCTTTGCTGGATCCACTTCCACTCCTTTATTGCTAATCACGTGCCCAAGAAATCGTACTTCTTTTAACCAAAATTCACACTTGGAAAACTTTGCGTATAACTTCTCTTGTCGCAGTATCTCCAGAACTATCCTCAAATGCTCTACATGCTCCTCTTCTGTTTTGGAATAGATCAAAATGTCGTCTATAAACACGATCACGAATTTATCCAAATACTTCTTAAATACTCGATTCATTAGATCCATGAAAGCTGCTGGTGCGTTGGTTAATCCAAATGCCATCACTAGAAACTCATAATGCCCATATCTGGTTCTAAATGCGGTCTTCGGAATGTCTTCAGGCTTGATCTTTAGCTGATGATATCCGGATCTTAAATCAATCTTAGAAAACCATACAGCGCCTCTCAATTGGTCAAACAAATCATCGATCCTTGGTAACGGATACTTGTTCTTAATGGTTAGCTTATTCAGTTCTCGATAGTCAATACACAGTCGCATACTTCCGTCCTTCTTCTTGACAAACAGTACTGGTGCGCCCCATGGGGATACACTGGGTCTTATAACTCCTTTCTCCAAAAGATCTTGCAGCTGAGTTGCCAATTCTTTCATTTCCACTGGTGCCATCCGGTACGGGGCTTTAGAAACTGGTTCTGTTCCGGGTGCTAGATCAATTGCAAACTCAATTTCTCTGTCGGGAGGTAATCCTGGTAGATCGTCTGGAAAGACATCTGAAAATTCGTTGACAATTGGAATCGCTTCTAGTGTTGGAACTTCCTTACTGGTGTCTATCACATGGGCCAAATATGCTTCGCAATTCTGACGCAATAACTTCTTCACTTGAGCGATCGTTAAGAACTTCTTCTCTTGCTTATTTCCTCGGAATATCACCTTCTTCTTATTATCCAGGGTCTGAAGTCTCACTTTCCTATTCTTACAATCAATCTGAGCGTTATTTTCTGACAACCAATCCATTCCTAAAATAACATCAAATTCTCCCAACTTAAAAGGTATTAAGTCGGCATAGAAATGATGTCCTCCTATCTTAATATCGCACTTCGGGCACACTCGGTCGACGGAAACTTGATCCTTATTAGCTAACTCTATCATTAATGCTTGTTCTAACAATTTAACTTCACAATGCAGTTTATCGACAAAACTTTGAGAAATAAATGACCTCGTAGCTCCAGAGTCAAATAAAACTTTAGCATCTATGGAGTTGACTGGAAGCGTACCTGCCACCACGTCTGAACTCTGAACAGCATCCTTCATAGTCATATTGAATGTCCTAGCCTTCGGCTGGTCCTTTGTTGGTGGTCCTTCAATCCTTGGCACATTAGCAGTTGGTTCAATTGTCTGGCAGTCCCTGGCAATATGCCCCATCTTTCCACATTTAAAGCACACTGTCCCTGATCTCTGAGCTGTAGCCTGACTTCGACACTCATTAGCATAGTGTCCCTTCTGATTGCACTTATAACACAACACATTAGCCTTACAAATCCCAAAATGCCGTCTACCACAAAATTTGCACTCTGATGCAGGTGGACGATTGGGTCTCTGCTGATTTGAATTCTGAAAACGGTTGCCTTGTCCTCCATTTCCTGATTGTGGTCTCTTGAATCCCACATTCCTATTACCCTGAAATCCTGGCCTTTTGTTGAAATGGCCCTGAAAATTACTTGACTGCTGACCTCCCTCTGAGGTTTCCATTTTCCTTTTCTTCCCATCATTTCCTTTCTGAGACATATCACTCCTACTCTCAATCACCATTGCCTTCTGAACCATTGCCACATATGAAGTCAATTCAAACATGGCCACTCTGTTCTGAATCCAAAACTTCAATCCCTGTTCAAATCTTCTGGCTTTCTTTTCATCTGTATCAACCTGGTCTGGCACAAACCTTGCTAACTCGGTGAACTTAGCCTCGTACTCAGCCACGGTAAGATCACCCTGGGTCAGATTCAAGAACTTAATCTCCATTTGATTCTTCATATACCTCGGGAAATATTTCTCCAGGAACAACTCTGTGAATCTCTCCCAAGTTATAAACTCACCTCCTTCCAATGCTCGCGTGGATTCCCACCAATAGTTCGCCTCACCCTTCAAAAAGTAGCTTGCAAACTTGGTCTTCTGCTCAGTTCCTGCTCCGACTAATTCAAAAGCCTTTTCCATTTCCTTGAGCCATGCATTGGCTTCCACAGGATCAGCACTTCCCTTGAACTCAGGTGGCTTCACTGCTTGAAACTGCTTAAAAGTCACTACAGATGGTGCTGCTCGCTGCTGCTGTTGCTGCTGCGTAAGATGTAACATCTGCTGCTGCATCAGTCCCAACATCTGGATAATCGCTGGATCTGTACGACTCTCGGTACTACCCTCTCCTGAATTATTCCTTCTCTTTGGAGCCATTATTCTGGTAAGAGAACAAGCAACATATATAATAATATGTCAAGCATTGTGTCAAATATGTAGCAATTCCTTAGCATATTAAAGTTCGCAAACACTATCTCTTCTCAAAATATCATAAACTTGCTACCATATTAACACAAGCGACATGATTATCACATAATCCTGCTTATTATCTCGAGAATAATAACATAAAGAAAATTTACTCCGAATTATCCAAACCTTATAAATCCTTACTTAAAATCTCAACTAAACCAACAAAATAACAGGGCAATGACACAAGGCCTAAAGCTAAACGCAAAACAGGAAACCTAACAACTTAACTATAACCCAACCCAACATCCTAAATTTAATCCTATAAAAGCTAAACTACACGCGCCTATCTTATGTGATCTTCCTATGACTCATCTATGACAATCCTACGCCTGTTTCAGTGACTATAACTTGTAGCTCTGATACCAACCTGTGACGCCCTCCAAACCCGGGGTCTAGATTTGGGGGTCACTCGCCAATAAACCAAAATAAAATAATCACAGCGGAATAATATAATAAATACGACCCCTTTACCTGCACTGGATCGATCACAGGTTATAGTATGGAACAGGCACTACTACAAATCAAGTGTTATTACAAACCATAGTCTAATTAGTTTTACAACTTATTCAAATTTTATTACAAACCGCTAGACTATCCAAGCGTCCCAAAACAGCCTACCTGGAAACACACCAACTATTTACAAACACACGACTTCTGGTCAAACTTGGAACTTAAGCTTGCTCTGGCCTAGCTGAAAGAATCAAGATAAGAAACAAGTATGAGCGAAAGAAATGCTCAGCAAGCAGTAAATAATATATGATTTGGAATAACAACAGTATATCTGATGAACAAAACCAACTACAATAATTGAGCAGTATCAAAACTGATATAAATTTGATAATAAACAACATTTGCAATATATTATGTTTTGGGATTGGAATCCTCGAACGACGGTGTGTTGCCGCCGGTGATCAGCCGCGGAGCAACACCGGTATGCCGAAGCATATCCAACTAAACAAAAGGTACCCAAGGCACATATCGGCCTAGCAAGGTGTTATATCCTGTATAACACATAGCTCACACTGGACCGCCGCCACGGCCTCTTACGCAACCATCCAACCCATAAAACCATTTTCCGTCAAAGGAGTCGAATCAAATGACATCCTTAACCACATAACTCCCCATTTCTCATGGTCCGGAGTTTTCTCAACAACCAATGGCGAAATAACCAGAACAATTAGTTATTCACTAGTCTCAATTCAAAGCTTCACTGTATAGAGTAAGTTATAGCGAAATGTAAAAATATTTAACTATTCTGAACTTAGAATAGTAGAGAAATTGAAAGAATAAAGTTCAGAGTCAATATCGATTGAATGATAAATGAAGATATAGGTACTTGCATAATATAATTCAAAATAAACGTCACTTGAACAATAAGTGAAGTCAGGGATACTTGCCTGGTATGCTCAATAATCTTTTACTTTAACTCTGTTTCTATCTGCTGGCTACTATCTCCGTCTAACACTTGACTGCGCTCCTTGCTACTTGATTCTATAAACAAAAGGACTATCTTAATTGACAGATCTAAACTTAATCGACGTAACTATACGTCTTGACATCTACCCGATCGTTTATAACTAGCATGGCATTTTAAAATTATAACAGATAGCATGCATATCACGTAACACGTAATCATGACATTTATATAACACGTACTCACATATTTTATGTAACACATAAGTCAAATCATTAAGAGATACATCTCAGTGCGTTCAGAATGAAAATTAGGTTAATATTAGCATTTACCGATCAGATACCGACTTAAACTGATACACAAATCAAATGACATTGCAATACAAAAGAAATTAGGTCTCAAAAGTATTTTTATTAAAAGCGCAATATTTTTCTGAATCTGTACGCGTTCGTTTCGTATTAAACGGACAAACGGTTGATTTATTATGAATTTTTGAACATTTTTCGGAATAAAACGGGTCTCCGAATCATTTAATAATTAAATAATAAGGCTCGAACACTCAAAAATAATTTTGTAAAAATTATCGAGTTTGGAAAATAATTTAAAATAATATTTTAAAGCTCGAAACTATTTTTCAGAATTTTTAAATCAATTTTAAATAATTAAATCTAATTAAATAATCAATTAAAATTAATTAATAACTAATTAAATTAATTAATCAATTAATATTTAAATTAATTGAATAATTAAATAATTAATTATCAACTAAAATTAATTAATTAAATAATTTGGATTTATTTTTAAATTAAAATAAATTTTCAGAATTAAATTAATGAATTTCAAAATAAAAATAAATTTTCAGAAATTAAAATAGGATTTTTGAATTATTTTAAAACAGAAAATTACAGAAACAGACTTATGGAAATTGGTTTGGGGAAAAATGGATTGAAATCGGGTCGGAAATTGGGTTAAAAACGGGTCGAACCGGGTCGTCAAGAAACCCAAGAACAAGCCGGAAATCCGCAGATTCCGGCGAGTCTTCCGGGTTCCGGCGAACGCCGTTCACCCTTCTGTGTCCCGATTTTGCAATTCTTTTCAATACAGAAATGATTCACAGTCGTATCAGCAACACAAACATAAGAATCATCTTCACAAACGATCCAAAGATCGACAACTCCGGCGGAAACCACCATTAACGCCGGTGGTTTCTTCGAGTTTTCCGGCAAAACTCGACTGTATCATTCCCGAATTCAAACACTACAATTTTGTACATAATTCGACTAGAATTCATCATATAAAACTACTTATAACATCAAAACAATCAAACAATCATCAGAATTCAAAACCCCAATTTCGAATCATGAACCCTAAAACCGATTTTCAAATTTAACAACTGTTAGAACGATTTGATGATATAAAATGATAGAGAATCATCTGTGATTCATTTTGGTTATTCATACTTGTGATTTGGTGTTCAATAACACCTTCAAAATTGACTTTGATTCTTGGAATTCTCCAAGAACACCAAGAACACATATTCAAGAAATTTTCAGAAATTAAAACCTTAATTTCTATATGATATTGAACTCTATTTTTGACATATAATATACCAAATTGACCAGAAAAACATGCTCTTCAACATGGAAGCATCAAATCACATCAACAACATCAAGAACAAAAATTCATAATTTAATTATCAAATAATTCGAATATAAATAATTAAATAAGAAAATTACTGTGATTTCTGGAAGGAAACTGATGATTGATTCAGCTAGAAGATTTCGAGAGCTTCGTTTTGATATGCTGCACGCCCGAATCGGAGTTCGATAACGCCTTCGTTCGTGTGTTTGATTCTCGGGAACGTATTGGTTTTCTCGGGTTTTTCTCTGTATTTACGGTGTTTTAACTGGTTGCAAATGAATAAACGGAATAAACGAAATAAAAAAAATAGGCTATTTATATATATGGAATATTGGATCGTTCTGGATCGTTTTGGATCATTTTGGATCATTAAATTAGTTGCTTAGCCGCTAAGTAACTGCAATAACGATCCGATTCAATACCAAAATTGGATAATTATCAAAACCGAGCTTTTTATAAAATATTATATACGAGAATAATATAAAAATATCCCGTCTCTCGAAAATACGGGTTTTTATTGATTACCGAAATAACTATCGTATCGAAAATATTGCGTCGGGCCGCGCACGGGTCAAACCGTAATCCGGATCGAAAAAGTCAAAACACGGAAAATGTCCGGAATTACCAGATTAGGTTAGGAAGGAGTTTTCGGAAGAGTTTCGGGTTGTAAAAACGCAAAACGGTTGAAGTTGGAAGATTCCCGGCTTTATAAAATAATTTTATAATTATTCTGAAAATAATTAATAATTCATAAATCATTATAAAATCATATAACACTCCAAAAATTACCAGAAAAATACCACAATTATCTATATTTTATTCTGGACATATAAAAATTCAAATATTCAAATAATGTCACATATAACATTCAGATATCTATTCTACTTTTCAGATAATTCACCAAAAATTTACATAAAATCACATAAACAATTCCAAATAATAATAATAATATTTGAAAATATATGGGATATTACAGATTAGCTCTAGATGAAGAGACCTCAAGGTTGTTTTGATGTGTGATTGAGTTTTGATTGCTAGAAACTCCCCCTGAGTTTGTGGATCTTTGATTTGAGAAAGAGGAATTTTCTATAGGTGATATGTCTTGACCTCCTGCTCCTTTTGATAACCCGACAGATGGTGAATTTTGAGTACCGACGGATGAGACAGGTTGTCTCCCGACGGATAACGCAGATCGCCTTCCGACGGATGAAGCATTATGCAACTCGACAGATGTTGAATTTTATGCTTCATTGGTAGTAGATTTGTCTGCATTATCCTTAGACACTGTTTCTTGATCACTTTCATCATCACTGTCATCACTAACCATCTTCACATTGTCGAATTTGAGGCTCTCATGGTAATCTCCATCTTTCAGTCCTTCAATCTTTTTATCATCAAATACAACATGTATGGATTCCACAACAATGTTGGTTCTTAGATTGTAGACTCTATATGCTTTATCAACAGCATATCCAACAAAAATTCCTTCATCTGCTTTAGCATCAAACTTCCCATTTTGATCAGTTTGATTTTGAAAGGAATATGTCCTAAGTCCAATCATGTATTAGGATTTAGGAATAACTTTTTATGTAATCTGTTTTGATTTCATTGATACTAATAAATGACTAGTTTTGTTTTTATTACGAGCTTTATCTATTTAAGTGTTTAAATAAGATATACCATAGTTTAGAGTAAAGCCTTTTTATGGATTATCATGAGATCATAATAGTGAGACCTCAAAGATGATAACTCTAAACTTAAATAGTTCCTGATCATAAGATTACTAACTGGTAATTAATAATCCGCAAAGATCGGTACATACTATGCTTGCTTCATTATGAAGGATGTCTGTTCTCATAGACATTTGTGTGGTGACACTATAGCTAGTATGTAGGTGCTTATTATAGAATAAGTTCACTGAACATGACTCGCACAGCTGAACAACTGATGGAGTTCAGTCACGTGTCAGCTGTTGTTCACATAGTGATAGTTGTACAAGTATCCTTAGACTTGAGGTCTTCATAGTCATCTTGTGTACACTGAACTATACTTTGGTTTAGTTCTTAGTTTCAAGGGACAATTATTAGGGCTCTACTGGGTATAGGAATTTATACACGAAATAGTGTATGATCAATAAAGGATCTACCCCTTCCAGTGAAGGAAGAGAATGTTCAAGGCTGATCCACTTATGCTAGTTCAGGAATCTCTGGCCAGAGTGAATGAAATTAGAAAGGAGTTTCTGATTTGCATAGAACTAAGCATAGTAAATGGAAAGCAAGTGATTAAATTAGATAGGCTTGACACGAGATCCATGCCTTGTATTTAATCGGGACATTGTAGGGTGGAAGGAGTTTATTGTACGGTAACTATTCACTGAATAGGTTCTTGGTATTTTAAGCAGTGAATTCATATTATCCCGATAGTCGCGATATGCTGAGAAGTATCCCTCACGATGTAGAATAAATGTGATTAATTAATTAATCATATTTAATAAATTAGAGAATTTATATAAATAATGATAAAATAGTTTTATTATTATTTATTTCTACTATCGGCTTAATATTGAACCTACAGGGTCACACCATAAAAAGAAAATGATTTAATGGTGGAGGAATTAATTAATAATGGCTAATAATTATTTATTTGTGAAATAAATAATTGATTGGCAAATTCAATAATTGATTAAATGAGATTTAATTGATTATAAATTAATTAAGAAAATTTTTAATATTATTAATTAAGGATTTATTTTTTTGGAAATTAAATCAAGAGAGAGAATTATTTCTAAAGTGTTTAGAAAAAGGATTAATAATTAAAAGGTGTTTTAATTATTAATGAGAATAATAAATGGGATAATAATAATAATATTTATGGGAAAATTTCAGCTGAAAATTTTGCCTATAAATATACTATTATAAACCCTATTTTTATTCTAACCCCAAAATTTTATAAAACCTAATTCTCTCCACCTCCTTCTCCTCCTTAACGTAGTTTTCTTGGTGGATACCGGTGGAGTGCTTCACGTTTGAGGAGCATCTGCTAAGGATCTCTGATCGTTGCTTTTGGATCGCATATTAAAGGTTAGTAATCGATCCCTACGTTTTTACCACGATTTATATGCTTTTATTTGGATTTTGTATGTGTAAAAGTGTTTTACCATGCCTCCACGATTTAGGTTGTATGCATACAGATCTGTGGTAAAAATTTCAGAATTTTATGTGCTTGTATGAATTAATTATGATTTTTACAAGTTATATCATGGATTAATTTTGTCTGATGAGAAATCGTTTCTCAGAATAATTTTGAATGTTGATCTGGGTTCTACAAGTGTTGTAGATCGTCTGGGTATTTTTTTCATAATTTTATGATGTATAGATTTTTTATTATGAATTTTTGAAGTTCTTGCAATTAAATTCGTAATTAAATAATCATATATATATATATATAAATTGAAAGTATGTATATATATATATCTGCTGTTGTTGCTTGTCTGAATGTTGGCACGGGAAGCAAAACAAGGGACAGAACTGTCAGGCGCGGCGATCGAGGAAAAGCACGGCGGCTGCTGCAGGCGCGTGTGGCGCACGCGCGCGCGAATGGGTGTCGCGCATTCCGGGAATGCGTTACACACTGTGGCGAATTCACGGAATGTGTTACACCTTTTAATTGGTTAAAAGGGTTGTAACGCATCACCGGAATGCGTTACAGGTCTTGTAACATGTTTCTGTAATGCGTTACAGCCCGACTGTCCACATTAAAATTGATTTTCTGGGAGTTTCGTAACTCCGTTTGAGGCGTGCAATATACCGTTGGATTCGTTTTTCCGAGACGGATCTAATGGAGTTATCAATTTTATTTTATATAAAAGTTTTGAACTGTTTATATTTCCGAAAGTGTTTTAAAGCTGTTTTTAACTGTTATAACTGCTTTTAAATGCTTCATGTGATACATAGAGATGTATAATGCTTAGACTAATGTGCTAGATGATATAACATGCCTACCTTGATGTTTATTCATTTTTATATATGTGATATATGCTTAGTTTATCATGCGATGATAGATTTAGGTGAACTTAAATGAACATAAGGCGTTTGTTAGACAACCTAGTATAGTGAAATTGTTTCATAACCTTAATAATAATATTATGAATACAATCATGAGATTCTTGTGTTTGTGAAACACGTAATTGAATATGAATTTTCGATATGAGAGAAAGGATGATTCTGTCAACAACAGATTTCTATCTGTAAGAAAGGGTTATTAAGTGATGCCTCTTGACAATGCTCCACCCGATCTGGGAATCATCTGATTATTGATTATTGATTTGAAATATTTAATTTAAAAGGAAGAATCTCTTTATAATATGATTATGATTGTAACGTAATATAATCCCTCTAAAATTAAATAATATCAAGTAGTAATTGGCCAATGATACAACGGGCTTGTGTCGGTTATAGCCTTCCAACATGATAGAAAGTAGTTCTTATTTTTAAATCATTGTCGTTTAATGCCACGGCCGAGGGCTTTGATTTCGAAATAAGAAATACTTGTCTATTACATAGAGATATGTACATTGAATAAGAATCTAAAGGTCGTTACGTGCCACAGCCGTGGGCCTTTGGGGACTGATTCAATTGTATGGAATGTTGGGTTAGACTTGACTTAGAATATTGAGTTTGTCGTGCCACAGCCGTGACTCAATTATTCAAGAGGCTAAAGTTTGATTAGGGAATAACATTAGATGTAATTGACAAGAGTTGTCTGCCTATTGAACATTACATGGCATTTCGTGCCACAGCCGGGGTTGTGTAATGGAATGTAGGATCCCTATTCCCACTAGCATTATGAATGCTTAATTTTTCACGTAGGGGGTTGAATAAATTAGGTAAACTAGTGGGAGCCACTTATGAATAAAGACCCGATTCATATAGTGTTTTAAAATGAAATCGAATATTTGCTAAGTGTTGTTATGTGTTTATCATTTACAGATTTACAATATACATTATGTCTTCTGCACTATCACTCAGGAGCATACTGGATGCTCACAAATTGACTGGTCCTAATTATGCTGACTGGCTTCGAAACTTGAGAATTGTTCTCAGGATTGAGAAGTTGGAATACGTGATTGACTCACCTAAGCCTACTGAACCTGCTAGTGATGCACATAATGATGAACATGTTGTGTATCGTAGGTGGATAGATGATGCAAATGTTGCTCAATGCATCATGCTAGCTTCCATGAACATTGAGCTACAGAAGCAACATGAGCATATGGATGCTCACACTATCCTCATGCATCTACAAGAGTTGTATGATGTGGCAGGGAGGACAGCTCGATATAAGATATCGAAGGAGCTGTTCGGTTGTAGGATGTCTGAGGGATCATCTGTGAATGACCATGTACTTAAGATGATCAATTTGATTGAACGTCTTGGACAACTTGGTTTTGCCATGGATGGGGAGCTGAGCCAAGACTTGGTCTTGCAATCGCTTCCGAGTTCGTTCTCGCAGTTTGTTGTGAACTTTCACATGAATAAGTTGGATGTCAGCCTGCCTGAACTCCACAACATGTTGAAGACTGCGGAATCGAATTTTCCCCCTAAGAAGAGTTCTGTTCTTCTAATTGGTGAAGGTTCCAATCCTAAGAAAAGGAAGAGGAACTCTTCCAAGAAGAAGAAAGTAGGTGAAGAAAAGCCGGTTCCACCAAAAGCTGAAGACCCCAAGAGCAAAGTTGTTTGCTTTCACTGTAACAAGGTAGGGCACTGGAAGAGGAACTGCAAGGTTTACCTTGCAGAATTGAAGAAGAAGAAGGGTAGTGAGACTGCCGCTTCTGATTCAGGTATGTTCATGATAGAAGTGAATATGTCATTAAGCCAAATTTCTACTTGGGTATTAGATACCGCCTATGGTTCTGACATCTGCAATTCATTGCAGGGACTAAGGAGAAGTAGGACTCTTAAAGAAGAGGAGGTGATTCTACTGATGGGAAATGGAGCAAGAGTTGCTGCTGAAGATGTAGGATTATTTCATTTTCATATGCCTACTGGCAAGACTATTGTTTTAAATAATTGTTATTTTGTTCCCTCGATTGTGAGGAATATTATTCCCATGTTAGACTTGGCTGGATTTTCATTTATTATTGAGAATAATGAATGTTCTATTCTTAGAGATAATATTATTTATGGATGTGGTGCTTTAAATAATGGTCTGTATATATGTGACATAATTTACTTCAGATTGAACAAACTAATAAAAGAAAAGGGATGATGAAAATCTCACTTTATAGTGGCACTGCAGTCTCCATTTAGTAGACATGGAGAGAGGACTGCAAATTTGCTAGGAATGGTACACACAGATGTATGTGGACCAATGTCTAAGCAAGCCATGGGTGGATTTTCATACTTCATTACTTTCATAGATGATAGATCTAGATTCGGATATGTGTTTGATGAAACACAAGTCTGAAGCCTTTGAAAAGTTCAAAGAGTATAAGTATGAAGTGGAAAAACAACCAAACATAGTATTATAACTCTTCGATCAGATCGAGGTGGTGAATACTTTAATGGAGTGTTTCTAGATTATCTCAAAGTAAATGGTATAGTCTCCCAGTGGACTCCTCCAGATTGGTATCTGAAAGGAGAAATCGAACTTTGTTAGACATAGTTCGGTCCATGATGAGCTATGAGAATCTTCCAGTATTCCTATAGGGTTATGCATTGGAAACCTCAGCATATTTACTGAATAAGGTGCCTTCCAAAATCTGTTCCTCAAACTCCGTATGAGATATGGAAAGAAGGAAACCGAGTCTTAAACACGTTAAGATTTGGGGATGTCCAGCTTATGTCAAGAAAGTTGACCCAGATAAGCTGGAATATCGATCCGTAAAATGTAGTTTTGTGGGATATCCTAAAGAGACTTTAGGGTATTACTTTTACACCGATCATCGGGTGTTTGTCTCCAGACATGCTACCTTCTTGGAAAAGGAGTTTATCCTTGAAGGAAACACTGTGAGCAAAATTAAACTTGATGAAGTTCAAGAAGCACAAACTGCTACGGATCAAGTGGAAATACCTGTTCTGACTGAACAACCTTTTGTGGAACAGCCCATTCATAGTTCAGGGAGAGTGTCTCGCCAACCTGAGAGGTAATATGACCTTGTCATTGAGAATGACAATGAGTTGTCGATCATTGATGATGATGACCCTGTGACCTATAATGAGGCTATGAGTAGTGTTGACTCAGAGAAATGACATAGTGCCATGAAATCCAGAATGGAATCTATGTATACGGTATACAATAGATAGATTATAGCAGATGGCTAGGTGGAGACCTATAAGGCCTGGCTTGTGGCAAAAGGATTCAAACAAAGGCAATGGATTGACTTTGATGAAACCTTTTACCTGTAGCCCTGTTAAAATCAGTTCGGATTTTGCTTGCGATTGCCGCTTACTACGACTATGCCAGATGGTTTTCTTTCCAAGAGAAATGAAAACCTAGTATGTAAGCTGTTGCGAACCATATGTGGTTTAAAGCAAGCTTCTCGTAGATAGAACATCCGTTTTGATGAGACAATCAAAGAGTTTGGTTTTATGAAAAACGTAGATGAACCATGTGTCTACAAAAGGGTTAGTGGGAGCGCGGTAACATTTCTTGTATTGTATTGAATTAGAGTTGACACACATAACAACATAGCAGACCCACTCACGAAGCTACTTTATGAAAGTCACTTTGATCGTCTTAAAGACAAGATGGGTATTAGATACCAGAGTGATTGGCTTTAGTACAAGTGGGAGATTGAAAGGAATATGTCCTAAGTCCAATCATGTATTGGGATTTAGGAATAACTTTTTATGTAATCTGTTTTGATTTCATTGATATTAATAAAAGACTAGTTTTGTTTTTATTACGGGCTTTATCTATTTAAGTGTTTAAATAAGATATACCATAGTTTAGAGTAAAGCTTTTTTATGGATTATGATGAGATCATAATAGTGAGACCTAAAAGATGATAACTCTAAACTTAAATAGTTCCTGATCATAGGATTACTAACTGGTAATTAATAATCCGCAAAGATCAGTACATACTATGTTTGCTTCATTATGAAGGATGTCTGTTCTCATAGACATTTGTGTGGTGACACTATAGCTAGTATGTAGGTGCTTATTATAGAATAAGTTCACTGAACATGACTCGCACAGCTGAACAACTGATGGAGTTCACTCACATGTCAGCAGTTGTTCACATAGTGGTAGTTGTACAAGTATCCTTAGACTTGAGGTCTTCATAGTCATCTTGTGTACACTGAACTATACTTTGGTTTAGTTCTTAGTCTTCAGGGACAATTATTAGGGCTCTACTGGGTATAGGAATTTGTACACGAAGATAGTGTATGATCAATAAAGGATCTACCCCTTCCAGTGAAGGAAGAGAATGTTCAAGGCTGATCCACTTATGCTAGTTCAGGATTCTCTGGCCAGAGTGAATGAAATTAGAAAGGAGTTTCTGATTTGCATAGAACTAAGCATAGTAAATGGAAAGCAAGTGATTAAATTAGATAGGCTTGACACGAGATCCATGCCTTGTAATTAATCGGGACATTGTAGGGTAGAAGGAGTTTATTGTACGGTAACTATTCACTGAATAGGTTCTTGGTATTCTAAGCATTGAATTCATATTATCCGGATAGTCGCGATATGCTGAGAAGTATCCCTCACGATGTAGAATAAATGTGATTAATTAATTAATCATATTTAATAAATTAGAGAATTTATATAAATAATGATAAAATAGTTTTATTATTATTTATTTCTACTATCAGCTTAATATTGAACCTACAGGGTCACACCATAAAAAGAGAATGATTTAATGGTGGAGGAATTAATTAATAATGGCTAATAATTATTTATTTGTGAAATAAATAATTGATTGGCAAATTTAATAATTGATTAAATTAGATTTAATTGATTATAAATTAATTAAGAAAAGTTCTTAATATTATTAATTAAGGATTTAATTTTTTGGAAATTAAATCAAGAGAGAGAATTATTTCTAAAGTGTTTAGAAAAAGGATTAATAATTAAAAGGTGTTTTATTATTAATGAGAATAATAAATGGGATAATGATAATAATATTTATGGGAAAATTTCAGCTGAAAATTTTGCCTATAAATATACTATTATAAACCCTATTTTTATTCTAACCCCAAAATTTTATAAAACCTAATTCTCTCCACCTCCTTCTCCTCCTTAACGTCGTTTTCTTGGTGGATACCGGTGGAGTGCTTCACGTTTGAGGAGCAGCTGCTAAGGATCTCCGATCGTTGCTTTTGGATCGTATATTAAAGGTTAGTAATCGATCCCTATGTTTTTACCACGATTTATATGCTTTTATTTGGATTTTGTATGTGTAAAAGTGTTTTACCAAGCCTCCGCTGCGATAAAAATCCAACAGATTTCTAAGGATATAGCATTTGCAGCCAAAGACATGAAGAAAGTTTAGAGTTGGCTTCTTGTTCTTGAACAATTGATAAGGAGTCATGCATCTTGCTTGATTAACAAGAGAAATATTCTGAGTGTAGCATGCAGTATTTACAGCTTCAGCCCAGAAATATATTGGTAGTTTAGATTCTTTAAGCATTGTCCTTACAACTTCAATAAGTGATCTGTTCTTTCTTTCCACTACTCCATTCTGTTGTGGAGTCCTTGCTGCTGAAAACTCATGCAGAATCCCATTTTGCTCACAAAATGCTCTAATGACTGAATTCTTGAACTCAGTTCCATTGTCACTCCTGATTCTTCTAACTTTGAAGTCAGGATGATTGTTGACTTGCCTTATGTGATTGATGATAATTTCACTAGCCTCATCTTTAGACTTTAGGAAATATGTCCAAGAGAACTTTGAGAAATCATCTACAATTACTAGGAAAAATCTTTTCCTTGAGATGGACAATACATTGACTGGTCCTAATAAATCCATGCGAAGCAGTTGCAAAGGTTCTTCAATTGGTGAATTAAGTTTCTTCCTGAATGATGCTTTGATTTGCTTCCTTTTTTAGCAGGCATCACACAGTCCATCCTTTGAAAACTCCACTAGAGGAATGCCTCTTACCAGTTCTTTCTTTACCAGTTCATTCATGGTCTTGAAGTTTAAATGGGATAGCTTCTTGTGCCATAGCCAACTTTCATCTTGACTTGCTTTACTGAGAAGACAAGTTACAGATTCTGCTTTAGTTGAGTTGAAATCAGGTAGGTAGATATTTCCTCTTCTCACACCAGTGAGAACCATTTTGTTGCTTCTTTTATTAGTCACAACACAGGCTTCTGAGTTGAAGGTTACTGAATTGCCTTTATCACAAAGCTGGCTGATACTCAACAGATTATGTTTGAGACCATCCACTAAGGCAACCTCCTCAATGATGACATTGTCCTTTAAAATCAAGCCATATCCTACAGTATAACCCTTGCTGTCATCTCCAAAAGTGATACTTAGGCCAGCTCTTTCCTTAAACTTTGTGAGCAGGGTAGAATCACTAGTCATGTGTCTTGAACAACCACTATCCAAGTACCAAAGAATCTTTTTGTTTCCCTGCACACATCAAAATCAAATCAAGTTGATTTTGGTACCCAAGTTTCCTTGGGTCCTGCCTTATTAGCTTTCTTTTTCTGTTTCTTAGGTCTTATCTCATTTGACTTAGGAATTTCAGATTTGTCCTTAGTCATTTGGATTGGACCTTTGAAACCATTCATTGCAACATAATTATCATGCATATTATGACTAACAGGAAATGGCATGCTTGGTGTAAACATATTATTCCAGTAAGGCATGCTAAATGGCATTTGTGGCATACTATATGCAGCATAATAAGGATTAGGTGCAAATGGCATATTAGCAAACTGTGCATTTATGTTCTGTATAGGCATAGCATTAACAGGCATGGGAGACATGGCATTCATGTTTGGAAATTGAGACTGAACAGACATGGGAGTAGGCATGGCAGATTTGCAATTAACAGATAAATGATTTATACTACCACACTTGACACAGATTTTTCGAGGAGCATATTTATCAGGTGTGTAGTTATTGTGTTCGTTAATCCCTACTTTATCATTCATATTGTTTTTCCTTTTGGTCTCTGTTTTTACCTCAATTTTCTCAAGTGTGTCACTTAACTGTTTGACAGTCATGTGACCAACATTAGCCTTTTTCCCTTTCTTAACTTGACTTGACGCTCCTGAAACAAAGTTCTTGGAAACAGACCCATACTTCTCATTCAGCTTGATTAGTTTGGCTTTGCTAATGGGCTTGCTCACAGCCGACGGATGAGGATTTTCATCATTCGACAGATAACATTTTTTGTTATCCGACGGATAGTCTTCATCATCCGTCGAGTCTACATCTATTAGCAGTCCATCTACCAAATTAGGTTCTAGTTTTTCTTTGTTCTTTTTCCAGGCTTCTTCACAAAAAGACTCAATTCCATGAACTTTGGTGATTTGAGCATGGACATCCCTGGATGTTTTCCATGCTTTAATCACCTCTTATTCATGCTCGAGCTGCTTCTTTAAAATCTCTTCCTTTTTCAAGGACTCAGTTAATTCCTCCTTGGCAATCTTACACTCAATTCTTAATTTTTCAAAATCAATAAACTGAGACTCAAGCACATTATTCCTCTCACTTAAAAACAATTTGTTTTCTTTGATTTTAGCATTTTCTTTAGTAAGAGACTAAAGTGTAACATGCAAATGATATAATTCTGTAGACATGTCATTTATGGCATCATTACACTCAGCTTTAGATAAATGTGCAAGGTTTGTAGTAATTACCTGATTGCTTGAGGAACTTGTCTCTGTCTCATCAGACTTGGCCATTAGGGCTAGATTGACATAGTTGACATCTTCATCTTCATCCAGACCATCTGCTTGCCCAGTCATTTTCTTGTGTAATAAAAGCCCTTTCCTTTTGTTTGAGTAGATCAAAGTATTTTTGCTTATAATCCACAGACTCAAACTTTTTCTTACTGGAATCTGACTTTCTACACTCATTGGCAAAATGCCCTGCCAAGCCATATTTGAAACATTTGAATTTTGACTTATCCACCATGTTTCCATTTGGCTTGGCTGCTCCAAAGTTCTTCTTGAGCTTGGCAAATCTTCTGGAAAGAAATGCTAGGTGTTCATCAATGTCCTCCATGTCATCTTGGTTCAATGAATCTTCACTTTCTACTGCAAGCCCCTTGCCCTTGTTCTCACAGACCTTAGAAGTTGATTCAACAGCTTCCATTTTCACTTCCTTCTCCTTTTCCAACTCAGCAACTAGTGCAATGGATCCTCCTTTCTTCTTTCCTCTCTCCATCCTTTCATCCTGCTCTATTTCAAGCTCATAGGTTTTCAGGATGCCATACAGTCTCTCCAAAGAAAACTCCTTATAATCTTGTGAGTTTCTTAATGAGACTGTCATTGGTTTCCATTCCTTTAGAAGAGATTTAAGGAATTTCAGATTAGAGTCTTTAGTCTGATAGACTCTTCCATGCAACTTAAGAGCATTTAGTAGTTTTTGAAACCTACTAAAAATGTCAGTGAGAGACTCACTTTCCTCATTGTGAAAATGCTCATATTGCTGAATCAAGAGCTGCATCTTATTTTCTCTAACTTGCTCAGTGCCATCACAGATTATCTGTATAGTATCCCAGACTTCCTTGGCAGTTTTACAGTTGATAATGTTGTCAAACATGTCTGCATCAACTCCATTAAACAGAATATTCATGGCCTTTTTATCCTTCCTGACTTGTTCAATGTCAGGATCAGACCATTCATGCCTTGGCTTGGGAACTGATGGCTCGTTTCCTGTTGCAGCTCTCATTGGAACATGAGGGCCTTTTTCTATGCAGTCCACATAGGCATCATCTTGAGAAAGCATATGAAAATGCATCTTTACCTTCCAATGATGGTAATTATCTTTATCTAGAAAAGGAATCTTGACTCCAACATCCTTCTTGTTCATCTTGCTGAATTGTTTTGATCTTTAAACTCTTTATAGATTCAGAGCTTGCTCTGATACCAATTCTTAGTCCCTTAACAATATAGAAAGAATTACAGAAGGGGGGTTGAATGGAATTCTTGAACCTTTTTCTTAAAATAAAAATGTTCAAACTCGAATACAAATATAAGTGTTTGATTAGCACAATACGGAATAAAAACTTAAGTAAATCAAAACATAAGTAATTAAAAATAAGAGTCTTTAAAAACTTTCTGGTGGATTTAAACAATTCCACCAGAGATATATATTATATCGAGAGAACTCTGTGTGCAAGAATGCTTACAGCTGCTTACAAATTTGAACTACTAAGAATACAGAGAAATGCTAATAATATTGCTTACAAATGTTTCTCACTTTTTGTATCTCAGATCTCTGTTTCTTTTTTCTACTTTCTTGGTTTATATATTACCAAGATTACAAAGTCAAAAGATAGAATCATTATAAAAACTATCAGTTTTTATGCTTTGCTACTTTGTTCTCTATTACCCAGTTAATAGGCTTCCTCATTCCATTTGCATACATCCCGACGCATGTGACTAGTTGTCACTGTCAACTGATGTTTGAATTCTTTATCCGTTGGGTTCATGATCATCCGTCAGATTTTTGATTATCCGTCGGGTTGTTGATCATCCGTCGGGTGCTTTGTAGTTTATCCGTCAGGTAGCAATCAGGCACTTGACTTCATTTCACTTATGCAGAATTACAAGACATCATCTATGTACATTTAATCAACCTATTCTGCATATCTAGTTAAAGTCCACATGACTTATATGCTACTATAGACTCTATACAAAGGTATATGCAGAAATGTGCTACAGACTTATTATTACATAAGCTACTCATTCGATGGATAATAAGTCATCATCCGTCGAGACTATAATTCTTATGCTTCGAGTGCTATATTATTTCACTAAGTAAAATCTACTTAGGTGTTTTGTTTATGTCATCATCAAGTACACAACATATGCACAACAGTACTCAAGAATATTAGTTTACTTTAGAGAGTGACTATTCCCCATGAAAATAAGCACGTACTCCCTACACAAAAAGTAACTCCTCCTATTAGCATTCAGTAAAATAAAATAACCACTATCAGCATACTCAAAACAACACAAATAATGTACTAGTCTACTAACATTGGACTAACCTATTTCCACGTAAACAAGAAATCATATAAGCATGTAGATGTGTCAATAAGTCAGAGAAATTAGAGACAAAGCATGTCAAAATTATTTTTCTGAACATAATTTATGAATTAAATTTGTCCAGTTTTTTTTTTACTTTTGATTCTTTTGATCTGTTATTTATTAAGTTCATATACTGAGGATATGAAGTAATAAATATTCAGTTTACTTAGAATTTTGAAAATTTCCAAGTTCAAATTAATCGAGAAGTCTGGGTATTTATAGTGAAAGTAGATGACTTGTCGAGAACTCAAAAATAGACATTTGAAGTTGTCTATCGAGAAGTCATTTAAAGAAGTGAAGTACATGTCGAGAAGTCATTTTAAATTACTCTTATAGAGAACTCAAACTTGACTTATCAAAATGTCAAATAAATACCCAGTTTGTCCAAAAAGCAGACTGAATCAATTCTAACTTTTATTTGAATAAATTCGAAATAAAATTAGAATAAATTTTCCAAAAGTAATTTACCAAAATAATTTATCGGTTTAAATTATTTCAGTTCTGAGTTATTGATAAGTCAAGAATTGTACTTGTAGAAAACTCTGTGAATGAACATTATTAGAGAACTCTACAAGGACTTGTTAATAAGTCATTTTAAGCCTATCGAGAAGTCACTCGAGAAGTCAGTGAGTTGACTTATCAAGGACTCACTCGAGAAGTCCTAAAATGACTTGTCGAGAAGTCAATTTATACTTATTGAGAACTCAGTTTGCTAGATACTTTTGGTTATTGTGATTCTGCCTTGTGTTAATTTTTCATATAAATGATGTAAATTAACAACTAAGCAGTTTACTCAGAATTTGAAAAATTCCAAGTTAATTGAATTTGAAAAACAAAAATGCAGAGATTTCTGAAATATTTATAATTCATATTTCAGTTAATTTCCAATTTAATCAAATTAACTTTGATTTACTGGATATTAATCTGCTGCAAAGCATTAGCTGAGTTCTTTCCTTAGGGTGAAGAATTGAGCATTCGAATTTTACCTACAAGTCTAGTGAAAGTTGCTTCATCCAAAGGTTTAGTAAAAATGTCAGCTAATTGTTTTTTGTTGGTACAAAAATAAGCTCAATGGTACCATTAGTAGCATGTTCTCTAATAAAATGCTACCTCACATCAATGTGCTTTGTCCTAAAATGATTAACTGGATTAGCTACTATAGATATAGCAATAGTATTGTCACACATGATAGTAATTTTGTGTAACACTAGGCCATAATCCATTAGCTGATTTCTAATCCAAAGCACTTGAGCACAACAACTTCCTGCAACTATGTATTCAGCTTTAGCTGTAGAAGTTGATACAAATTGTTATTTCTTGTTGTACCAGGATACAAGTCTTTGTCCAAGAAATTGACAGCTTCCACTAGTACCCTTTCTATCAACCCTGCATCCAGCAAAATCTGAATCTATGTATCCAACAATTTCAAAACCAGTTCCCTTAAGATACCATAATCCCAAGTTAGGAGTCCCCTTCAAGTATCTGAAAATCTTCTTTACAGCCATCAAATATGATTGTTTTGGATTGACTTGAAATCTTGCACATAGACATGTTGCAAACATGATGTCTGGTCTACTTACTGTTCAGAAAAGCACTGATCCAATCATCCCTCTGTAGCTTGAGATATCTACACTCTTGCCCTTTTTATCCTCATCCAACTTGGTTGCAGTAGACATAGGTATAGATGCAGGTGAACAGTCAATCATTCCAAACTTTTTCAAAAGATCCTTGACATATTTAGTTTGGCTGATGAAGATACCATCACTTCTTTGGTTGACTTGGAGTCCAAGGAAGTAACTTAGTTCCCCCATCATACTCATTTCATATTCACTTTGCATAAGCTTGGAGAATCTTTGGCACAGCTTCTCATTAGTAGAACCAAATATGATATCATCCACATAGATCTGAACTAGGATCATATCTTCACCATGTTTCTTGTAGAAGAGAGTCTTGTCTATGGTTCCTCTAGCAAAACCATGCTTTAATAGGAAATATGATAGTGTGTCATACCAAGCTCTAGGTACATGTTTTAGTCCATATAGAGCCTTGAGTAACTTATACACAAAGTTGGTAAATTTTGGATCCTCAAAGCCAGGGGGCTGCTGCACATAAACTTCTTCTTCTAGCTCACCATTCAGAAAGGCACTTTTGACATCCATTTGATACACTTTGAAATTTGAGTGTACAACAAATGCTAGAAAAATTCTTATAGCTTCAAGTCTTGCAACAGGAGCAAAAGTTTCATCATAATCAATCCCTTCTTCTTATGAGAAGCCTTTTGTAACCAACCTTGCTTTGTTTCTGGTAACTATACCATTTCATCCATTTTGTTCCTGAACACCATTTTTGTTCCAATAATTCTTTTGTTCTTTGGTGCAGGAACTAACTTCCAGACTTTGCTTCTTTCAAACTGATTTAGCTCTTCCTGCATGGCAGATATCCAGTCAGGATCCAGTAGAGCTTTATCAATTTTCTTAGGCTCTACTTGAGACAGAAAACATGCATGTAGGCACTCATTAGCTGTTGCACTTCTAGTC
Organism: Apium graveolens; assembly: GCF_009905375.1. Taxonomy (NCBI): domain Eukaryota; kingdom Viridiplantae; phylum Streptophyta; class Magnoliopsida; order Apiales; family Apiaceae; genus Apium; species Apium graveolens. The sequence goes on along the minus strand of NC_133649.1, from coordinate 248,304,973 downwards.
CTCACACCAGTAGTAGGATCACAAATAATTGCTTCTCTATAGTGACTTCTATCCCAATTTCTTGTGTGTATTTGTTGACTAGTGCCTTCATCATTTTCATTATTATTGTTATGACTGGTGGATCATTCTTCTCTTTTTCCCCCTGAGTTTGTGCCATCAAATTCAGGTGTTTGAGATGAGCTTCCATTCACATGATTTTCTTGCTCAGCAGACTCTTCATACATCATTTATTGTGCAATAACTTTATCTTTTCCATCAGAATCACTATCAATGTTGAGGTTATCAAATGCAAGGGCTTCAGCTTCATTGTCATCAAGGCATTCCAATCCTGGACACTTGTCTTCATCCAAGGTCACATATGTGCTTTCCATGATCTTCTTTTGATCAATCACATAGACTTTGTAGGCTGTTCTTTCCAGTGAATATCCCGAAAAAATTGCTTCAAAGACTTTTGAGTAAAACTTTCCCACATGTTCAGAGTTGTCTTTCAAAATGTAACACTTGCTTCCAAACACATGACGATGCTTTACAATAGGCTTTCTCTTGGACATGATTGAGTAGGGTGACTTACCATGTGCCTTGTTAATGAGATATATGTTGTGTGTATAACATGTAGTGTTGACAGCCTCTTCCCAAAAACTTGTTGGCAACTTGGCATCTTGCAGCGTTGTTCTAGCAGCTTCAACCAATGTTCTGTTCTTTCTCTCAACTACTCCATTTTGTTGAGGTGTTATGGAAACTGAGAACTCTTGAACAATGCCTTTTCCTTTGCAGAATCCACTTAATGTAGCATTTCTAAATTTTGTTCCATTGTCACTTCTCAGTCTTTTCACACAATTGTAGTCCTCAGCCTGTTTTTCTATCTTCTTAATGTGCTCAATTATGATATGTGGAGTTTCATCTTTAGAGTTCATGAACTCTACTTAAGTGTATCTTGAGAAATCATCCAGCATCACAAGTGCATATCTGTTCCATGAAATAGATAAGACATTTACTGGGCCAAACAATTCCATATGAATTAGTTGCAAGGGTGCACTAATAGAATTCACAGTTTTTGATTTGTGACTAGATCTTTTCATCTTTCCTTTCTGACAAGCTTCACAGACTTCAACTTGAGCAAACTCTAGCTTGGGCATGTCTCTCACTAACTTCTTTTTGACTAAGTTGTTAATTGCCTTGAAATTCAAGTGAGACGGCTTCTTATGCCATAGCTTACTTTGTTCTTCTGATGCCTTGGTGTAGAAGCAGCAAATACCATCCTTATTTGTTGAGTCCAAGTCTGCAACAAACAAGCTTCCTTTCCTTGCTCCTTTCAGAGCAATTTCACCAGTTTTCTTGCTGATAAAGGTGCATTCTTCTTTGTTGAATAAAACTTCAAAGCCTTTGTCTGCAAATTGGCTAACACTGAGAAGATTCACCTTAAGACTAGCTACTAGTGCTACATCATCAATAACAACATTTTCAGAAACAATCTTGCCATATCCCATTATGAATCATTTGTTGTTATCTCCAAAGGTCACCAATGGGCCAGCTTTCTCCTCGAACTGTGATAACAGGGCCTTATCACCTGTCAAATGTCTGGAACAAACATGCACGCTCCACAGTAACATCATGCACATGAGAAGATGGCATGATGTTAGCACAAATAAAAACATTCTATGCACATGCAAACCTATTCATGCTCGAAGCAGGGAACGTGGTATAATCAGTCATGCCCTTCTTGAACTTTCAGTGAGTCTCAGGCACACACAGAGTAGCAACTATCAAACTTAAATCAAACTCCTTCAGAGTCTTCTCGTTCCAGATATCCTGACCGGGCCTCCTCTCGGGCTGATCAATCACCCTCCTTATCACCTCAGCACCGTACTCCACCGTTATCCCCCTCACCACAGTGAAACCGTTATTCTCCGCCTTAGCATTAGCATAAAACTCATGAACCACACTCATGGGCACATCAGCTAGTGCCTCACAGAAAGCAACCCAGCCTATCTCCAAGATCATCTCCAACAACTTACCATTTTTTCCTGATGGCAGAAAACCGCGCTCCTTGGCTATAGGCTTCGAGAGAAGCCTCGTGTACTCATCCTCAGCCTCGGGAGTTGAAAACCTTGGCCTCACACCACCTGCACTCGAAGAATCAGTGGTGCTGCTTCTTACTTGAGTTCGCTGTCTTTTGGGTACCATTGGGATTGAATAAGAGAGAATAAGAGGTAAGTGTTTGAGAGAGAATTGTGTTTGAGAATTTGAGAAGTGATGGAGAAGTTTGTGTATAAGTGTGTGTATATATATGAGGTTATGAGAGAATTAGATATGGAATAGAAGTGGGAATTGATTATGGGAATAGTGGGAATAATGGGTTTGATTTGGAGAGGGAAATTTGGGATGTGGAAGAGTAAAAATCGAGTAAAAATATTGATTTTGGAATAAGTCCCTGATTTTCTCTTTTTTTCTGATGTTTTTATTTTTTTGGATTCAGGGGCAGCACGGTCGCGTGCTACCTCGGTGTGGGCACGCCGTGCTTCTGCCTTTTCATCTCGGCCGCCCCGCCCGGTAGCGCGGGCGCGCTTTTGGTACCTGGAAAAGTGGTACGGCCGCCCCGCTTCCTCAGCGCGGGTGTACCGTGCTATTGTAGTTAGCCCTGAAAATTTTTATTTTTTCGATTTTTTTGTGCTTTTCTTCTTTCTTTCTTCTTCCTCTATCTACTAATGTAAAACAAACTTGGGTTGCCTCCCAAGAAGCGCTTGCTTTACGTCGTTAGCTTGACGTAGAAATGCGAGATCAAACGGAAAACAAAACAGTACTAACCACCTCGCGGGTTGCCGTGTCACCATAGTAATTCTTTAACCTCTGACCATTTACCTTGAATGCTTGGTCTGGATCATTCTCAAAAATCTCCACCGCTCCATGTGGAAACACAGTTTTGACAACAAACGGCCCTGACCACCGAGAGTTCAACTTTCCAGGAAAAAGACGGAGACGAGATTTAAAAAAAAAGAACTTGTTGCCCCGGCATAAATGATTTTAGCACTAGACCCCTATCGTGCCACCTCTTGACTTTCTCCTTATAAATTTTGTTATTTTCATATGCTTGAAGTCGAAACTCGTTGAGTTCATTCAATTGAAGCATCCTCTTCTTTCCAGCTACATCAAATCATGATTTAACTTCTTCAAAGCCCAATACGCTTTATGCTCTAGCTCCACCGATAAATGACACCCCTTACCATAAACCAACTGATACGGTGACATCCCTAGCCGAGTCTTATACACTATTCGATACGCCCAAACAGCTTCATCAAGCTTCAAAGACCAATCTTTTCTCGATGGACACACAAATTTCTCTAAAATGCACTTGATCTCTTTGTTAGATACCTCATCTTGACCATTCGTCTGAGGATGATAAGCCGTAGCAATGCGATGATTCACATTATACCTTTACATCATTGCAGTGAACTTGCGATTGTAAAAATACGACCCCTCATCACTGATTCTGACTCTTGGAGTTCCAAATCTTGTGAATATCTACTTCTGAAGAAAATTAAGCACTACCTTCGCATCGTTCATTGGTAACGCCTTGACTTCAACCCATTTCAAAACATAATCAACCGCCAACAAGATATACTGATTGTTACAAGATGAGACAAATGGCCCCATAAAGTCAATTCCCCAAACATCGAAGACTTCAACCTCGAGAAGCACATTAAGAGGCATTTCATCCCTCTTGGACATATTACCCACACATTGACATCGATCACATTTCAAAACGAACTGATGAGCATCTTTAAACAAAGGTGGCCAAAAAACCCTGCTTGAAGAATACGAGCTGCTGTCTTTTCTCCATCATAATGTCCTCCATAAGCCATTGAGTGGAAATCTCTCAAGACCCCCCCCATTTCACTGTAAGGAATACATCTCCTGATGATTTGGTCAGCTCCTTGTCAAAAAAGAAACGACTCATCCCACATATACCACTTTACTTCATGCAAAAACTTCTTCCTTTGAGCGGAAGTCAAATCTGGAGGCATAACGTTACTCACAAGGTACTTCACAATGTCGGCGAACCACGGTTCTTCTGCTTGCACTCCAAATAATTGCTCGTCGGGAAAAGATTCGTTAATCAAATACTTATCTTGTGAAATTGCATCTGGATCCTCTAAACGCGAGAGATGATCGGCGACTTGATTTTTAGTCCCCTTTCTGTCCTTGATCTCTAATTCAAACTCCTGAAGTAAAAGAACCCATCGAATCAATCTAGGCTTCGAGTCCTTCTTCGAGACGAGATATCGAATGGCAGCGTGATCAGTGAAGACTGTCACCTTCGTCCCAAGTAGATTAGATCGAAATATCTCAAAACCATAGAAAATAGGCAAAAGTTCTTTTTCAGTAGTGGTATAGTTCAGTTGAGCATCATTAAGGGTCTTACTAGCATAGTAGACTACATGAAATATGTTGTTCTTTCTTTGCCCAAGAACTGCTCAAACTGCATAGTCACTAGCATCGCACATCATTTAGAAAGGCTTAAGCTCAAGAGTCCGCCATCACAACCTAAAAAACGCGTACCTCAAATGTTCAGGTAAAGGCTTAAGCTCAAGAGTAGGAGCTTCCTCAATAGATGGCTTGAGGCGCTTTGGAGAACTTTTCAGCTCCTCCATCCCAAGAGATTCAAAAGGCATATCCTATATTTTGCTTCCAGGGAGAAGCATTCAAATATTGCAAATGCTCATCACTTTCGTCATCTTCACTGTCGGAATTCCCCAACAGGGCTTTTCTAAGGCATCGAACCTTAGTAATCGATCAAGTTCAGAAGTAACCACCGAATCGACCATCTCCACCTTAAGACACTCCTCATTTTCCGTAGGGAATTTCATGGCATTGAACACATTAAAAGTTACATCCTGATCCAGCACACACATGGTGAGCTCACCCTTCAGCACATCAATCAAGGTTCGGCCAGTAGCCAAGAAAGATCTTCCCAAGATTATGGGAATCTTCTTATCCTCCTCGAAATCAAGAATTACAAAATCATCAAGAAAGATGAGTTTATCCACATTGACTAAGACATCCTCCATAATACCTCGTGGATATGTAATAGAACGACCGACCAACTGCAAAGTCATATAAGTAGGCTTTGGATCAGGTAAGTCCAACTTCTTGAAGATTGACAAAGGCATCAGATTGATGCTAGCTCTCAAGTCACATAAACACTTGTCAAATGACACATTTCCGATGATGCAAGGAATAGTGAAGCTTCCAGGATCTTTAAGCTTTGGAGGCAACTTTTATTGCAGCACATCACTGCATTCCTCCGTGAGAGCAACGGTCTCTAAATCATCAAGCTTCACTTTCCTAGAGAGAATATCTTTCATAAACTTCGCATAACTAGGAATTTGTTCAAGAGCTTCAGCTAAAGGTATGTTGATGTGAAGTTTCTTGAACACCTCCAGAAACTTCTTAAACTGCTTTTCCAGCTTTTTCTTCTGCAGCCTTTTAGGAAAGGGAGGTGGAGGATAGATCTGTTTCTCCCCTGTATTACCCTCAAGAGGAGTGTGCTCAACAGTAGCCTTCCTTGGTTCGACTTCTGCTTCCTTCTGCACTTCTTCTTCAACCACAACTTCAGATTCTTGAGTCTTAGCTTTTTCAGGATTTGCAACCTTACCAGACCTCAATGTAATTGCCTTAACATTAATAATCTGCCCAATCTGATTCTCCAAGGTCATGATAGAAATAGCTTGACTCTTGTACATGAGCCTCAACTCCTCCAATTCAGATTTTTCATTAGCTTGAGGTAACTGCTGAAGTTGAAGTTGTTGCCTAGGGGCATATTGCGGTTGTTGAAAACCAAGAGGGTTATACTGCTTTGCTGTATATGGCTGATAAGGTTGTTGCACCACATATTGATTGTTGCTCCAGCTGAAGTTAGGATGATTGCGGTTATTGGGATGATAAGTGGCTGGAGCTTGCTGTTGTGATCTCTGAAAGTTGCTCACAAATTGAGCTGATTTGTTATAAATAGCACACTGCTCAGTTTCATGTGCCTCACACAAAGCTCACAAACACTAGTGATTTGATTAACTCCATAATTAGCCAAAGAGTCCACTTTCATCGTCAAAGCTTGAAGTTGAGCAGCTATAGCAGTAGTTGTATCCACTTCCAGAATTCCTGCTACCTTTCCTTGTAACATTCTTTTCCTGGTATTCATTAGCTGCCATTAGCTCAATCAACTCATAAGCTTCATTATACCTTTTGGCCCACAGGGCTTCACCAGATGCTACATCGAGCATAGGTCTAGACTGTCTGCCTGAACCATTGTATAATTAGTTTATAATCATCCAATCAGGCATGCCATGGTGGGGGCACTTCATTAGCATCTTCTTGTAAAGATCCCAAGCTTCACACAGAGATTCTCCAGTTTTTTGTGCAAACTGAGTAGGAACATTCCTCATTACAGCAGTCTTCGTCATAGGAAAGAATTTAGTGAGAAACTTATGATCAAGATCCTCCCATTTGGTGATAGACCCTGGTGGTAGAGAATGTAACCAGCACTTTGCTTTATCCCTCACAGAGAATAGGAAGAGTCGCAGCTTGATAGCATCTTCAATCACCCCATTGAACTTGAAAGTGTCGCAGATCTCGATGAAATCCCTGATATGCATGTGGGGTCTTCTGTAGGGAAACCCCAAAACTGAACAGAGTTCTGTATCATCTGAATCGTGCTCGACTTGATCTCAAAGGTGTTAGCTGAAATGGCTGGTCTGATGATGCTTGACTGAATATCATTGATCTTAGGCTGAGAATAGTCCATGAAAGCCTTCGGAATTTATGCTTGATCTCCCATCACTATTAAAGCTAGTTCCTCTACTTTCTCTTCGTCCTTAAAAACTTCCCTTCGAACCACTACAATTTCCTCCTCAGCTTGATCCAGAGTTCTCTTACGAGTCCGCGAACGCTTATGCATACACGCTCTCTAGAGTACCTGAAACACAACAAGGAAAAAAGTAGGTAAGTAACAATATCCGAGTCAATGAACTTTAACGATCACTGATGACAAACACATAAACTAAAAGTTAACACCGAGTCCCCAGCAGCGGTGCCAAAAACTTGTTAGGGAGAAAATATGCGCTAATAATTCACGCAAGTATACGCGTTCGTAAGTAATATAGAATTCTTTCTAGTTCGTTCCCACAAAGACTGGTTTAGGTTAACTTTGTGATTTATGCACTTATGCAACAATGATATGTCTATTATTCAATGCTAAGACGAATAACCATTTGGGTTGATTATAACTCTGATTAACTATTGAGAAATTATACTAAAGAACATTAATTAAGAGATTAAAGAGAGTTGAATAATATATGACACAAACATGGGTTTCTAACTTCATTAAATACTTTATTCAATAGCCTTATTGTTCTTAACCTTAGCATGTAATGGTGATGACACTAATCAGATAACACGAAACTAATAAACGCCAACTTTCGTTACACGAATAACAAACTACCAGACATCCACAAAAGAGATAGAAGCTGAATAGACACCAAGTATATTGAGACCCTATATGTCTATAGAATTTGACAACATAATGATTTAATGCACAAGTTATCTATTGTAATAACCCCAATTTTTGGAAATTATTTTGAAACTCTAATGAATAGTAACTTTTGCTGATGATGCTGATTAAGGAAAATTATCAGACCATACTTTATAGGAGTACTGTTATGGAAATTCTGAGATCGTACTAGTATTCCTTAAAGTAAATGAGTGTATGTAAAGGTCGTCAGAATTCGAATCCGGACACTTTGATTTTTTCCCGAAAATCCATTAGTTACCGAAAAAATTAAGTATAAGGTAACATGATTAAAATGATTTAAATTCATGGATTATAAGAGAGGATCATTAGGGGAGTATAATATATTAATGAAGGTTTAGGGAAGCCCAAGTAATAAGATCCCGGATATGATCCCCCAAACGATTAACGGGAACGAGAGTTAAGCGAACCGTAAAACAAATAAACGATCAAGAAACAAGCTTGTAAAAGAAGCAAGGGAGATTAATCAAGTGGAGTAGAAACTAGGTGACATCATCACACCATAAGAATATGACATGTGGCTTGGGGATGAGGTCATCAAGATGATGCAATCACTTTATTAAAGTGAAAATGAGATTTTAATCAATTAACCACTTGGTTAATTCACAACCAAGTAAATTTTGGCACAAATCTCAAGGTCAACCAAGCAAAAAGGAAAGCAAAAGACCATTTCTTCATTTTTGAAGAGAACCCCGAGAGGAAAGGGGGCAAAAATGGAGAAGAAAGAAATGCTTGTATCTTGAGTTTCCCTTGGCCGATTCGCGCGTGCTACCAGTCAAATTTAAGCCCTCGAGAAGCTCTACGGATATAGAGTAACCATTCTCCTCACCTCATTGATTACCATACTCGTTTTTCTTGATTTATGGCTAGATGAATAGTACTTTCTTGAAATTAATTTTGTGTTCTTTATTTCTTTGGAAAGATCGAGCTAGTAGGAGGATAAATCAAGGCTCCCTAAGGTTTCCTAGCAACTTATCACACACCAAGAAAGGTATAAACTTCAAACCCTAGCCTTTACTTTGATTATTAGTGAGTTTGATGGTTGGTTTTGTACATGAGAAGCATGATCTTTGATTATTAGTAGTTTCATTTGAATTTGGAGTGATTTGGTGAATGAATCTTGTTATAGTTAATAGAACTTGATTGTGGTTGATTGAGATGAAGAATCTGGAGAATAAGGACTGGTATAGTATTATTTAGTTAAGGTTTTGATGTGTTAATGATTGTGGGTTGTTTGGTGAGGTTTTGCTGTAGTGAGAAACTTGGAAAACTCGTAAACGTAGCCATCGTAATACCCATTTTTTTAGACTGTTTGTACATGAATCTCGCACCAGATAACTCACTGACCAATCTGTAACTTTGCCATGTTTAGCTAGATCGTGTCGTAAGCTTCGTTTTGGTACATGGTTCACTTAGATCCGATGTACGGTTTAGAGAAACGACAGTTTTAAGTTACGGCGTTTCACAAATGAACCTTTACCCCTTACTTTACTTTGATACCTTATTTAAGGCCCTTAATAGACTAATTGGAATATGAAATAATTATGAAAGGTGGATTAGGGAGTTGATCATGTACTCGCGAAAGAATCGCCTTAAAATTCGTTACGGTTAATTTATTAAAATTAGTGGATTCGATGGTACGTGAGCGATTAACGCAAATCATTAAGCGCATAAGCGACCGTTAGGGTATGAGTGAATTTTGACTAGTTTCTTAAGTGACCGTGGTCTAATTCCGGCTTATGTTGTTGTTCATAGGTTACCGGACCCACTCTAAGCTTAAGTCAACCCCGGAACACTCAGGCAAGTATTCTACCCGTTATACTATTATTGTGCTGTAAATATATTGATGTATTATCTTGAGATAAGTGCATGGTTGTTATTAGAAAATCTTGCGATATATTGGAGCATGTTGATATGGTATATATATGCATGTTGTGAAATCTTGATATTTTATCATCAATTCAATTGCTTATAAACTGCATAATACCTATGCTAGAGATAAACAGTAGTTGCGTATACCCTGGATATAGGGGACCCAAAGTTTAACATTTTTCTAAACCGGGAGGCGATGTTCCCGAGTATATTATATATATATATAGTTTTCAAAATTATTAATCGAATAATGTTTATTCGATAGTTTTAAATTATAAGTGAATATTAGTTTGAATCTTCGTTCGAGGACTTATGACTCCGTTTATTTTATTAAATAATATTCATTATTTTCTTAAAGAATAATGTTTTTTAGTCGCCAAGTATTCAAGAAATTATTGATATCGTTAATCATTCTTACATTAAATATTTTCGGAAAGTTATTTTCAAAACTTTTACTTCATTTGCTTTGATAAAATCTATTCGTTATTGGAATATTATTTATAGCATAATATTCAGATATTCTTTGATTATCTTAGAATTGATTTATTCAATCAAATCATCCTTATTCCAAATGCTTTCAAAAATATTTTCGAGTCTACAAAATGATTTTAAATTCTAGATCGGATCCCAAAACTTGTTTTCAAATTTAAGATCTTCCTTTCAAAGGGGATTTAAATACTCGCTTAAAAAAATGAGGGATCCAGCTCCGTGGTGTATTTTCGGCGCAATGAAGTTGCTAATTTGATAAAAGAGTTTGATTACTTGCCCAACGTTCGGGAAGTAAGCCCAATCAAAATGCGTCGGCATAGGCGCCATGGGCTCAATGGAAGTTCATCAAAGTGTAAGTGGCTCAGTGGGAGTCCATCAAAGCGTAAGTGGCTGAGTGGCAGTCCAGCATAAGGTCCTAATTCGGTCAGGGTGATGACCAGTGGGGAATTCATTCATCTACTAGTAGAAAAGGTGGCTTAATTGGTATCTTTTCCTGATCAGCAAGATATCAGGTTTATGCCAAGGTTTTCTTCTTTCCAAATTCATTGGATATTGCAACTCTATTTTTAATTTTCATAACAGAGGTTTTCAAGGAGTGTATGCGAGAGATATATATAAAGGTGTATATATATATCGGGACTTAATGAAGTATCTCGTAACTTCATTTCTTTCAAATGATATTTCAAAGATTGAATCTATTCAAGTCTTATCTTATAGTCTCATCTAGGTGATGAACTTTTGAAATTGATTATACCTTGAATGGTGGTAGTTCATATTCGGAAAAGATATAAGTATATTGGAGTATCTTGTAACTTCATCTTCTGAACTTATATCTATTTAATGATTATCTTATGCATGAAAAAGATTTTCATAAAAACGTTGAGACAAGGTTAGATATATGAGATCACCTTGCAACGATATTTTTATACAGTTATAAACTGGAACTCTGTGTATATTATGTATGGCAGAGGATTTCAAAGATTTTGAAAAGTATATATACATATATACCGAATATTTTGTGACTTGGTCGCGTTAAGATATCAAACTTGGTTCATTTTTGCTTGACCAAGACTTTCATGAGTACTATGAGAATGCTCATATATTGTTAATTATTATACATGTTATTTTGGTGGGCTTGTTGCTCACCCTTGCTTTATTCTTTCATCACACAATAACAGCTTGACAAGATGAACATAATCAAGCTCCCAATTTACGAGCGGATAGAAAACATTCCACAGTTTTCTGTAGGCGTTGATGCCGCTGTAGCTGAGGTAGGAATTACCAGTAGGCTAGGCTTTCAACTTTTGATGTACCGGACTTAGGTATATTTATGAATTGTAATAATGGCAAAGAATATGTAAATTTATTCAAAAACCCCTTTTGAGGTGTAATGGCTTATAATTGTGGAATAAAATGACTTATATTATTTTTGGTATTTATCTCTGAGACTATAACTTGTGGTGTGTGTGCGTGTGTATATTTTGGGGTCACAGTACGCAGTAGTTGGTTATTTATTCAGATTGAGTGTTATTAAGGAAATGGAACTCGTGACAACCCGGATCCACGACCCCGGATTTGGGGGTGTTCCATCTATTGTGATTACATAGGGTAAGTAAGATGGTTAAAATTACCTACATATCATGCATAACAAATAAATGAACCTATGCTAGCATGGCAAGTTCTAAATCCTTAAATTCATTATCGCTTCATTAAAGATTAGCACGCTATCTTATAATTTCGCAACACTCATAAGACGAATAAGCACAACCAATACTAGGTTATCATACAATCACCACACACCAAGGAATCAAAACAAATTAACTAAAGAAATCCATAAATAAATCCGCTAGAACCCCACGATAACGATTAGCCCATAATCGGACTCATCATCAACATGGGTTCAGATGAAAGCATGGTATAATAAACATAGTCTTTATACTGAATAAATTATAAACCAAGTACAAAACAAGAGTATAGGTTCACGAATAAGAAAACTAGCATCCAAAGTTATAACTTAGAATAAAGAATCACAAGTATAAACTAGATCTTCTTCGCCTTCATCGAATTATGCTATACGATCTTCTTACGCCTTCTCCTTGAGCTCTGCTACGTCTCCTTATGAAAAATGACCATTATTTATGTATATATAGCAGCCCATGCATAGTAGAAGTCCATCTAATCAAAAGTCCACAAGAATCAGGATTTTAATTCCCGACCTGGCACGGCCGCGCGCTTGAGCAGCGCGGGCGCGCTGTGTCTCTACTTCTCGGGTGCGGCCGCGCGCTATCACAGCGTGGGCGCGCCGGTTCCCTGGAAAAACTTCTATTGTCTTCTTTTATTGCTTCAATGAATTGGTCTTTCACGAGCCTTTATTCTTGGACACCATCCTAACACCATATTATCATCAAATCAATGCTAATTCACCTGTATTCCTGATTAATGCCTGAAATACAAAAACACTACAAAACACATTAAAACACCAACAACTTGAGTACAAAAACAACAATTCAAAGCTTTATGGAGAGTTATAAAGTGTCATAAATTCCACTCAATAGTACGCTTCCAGTCAACTCCATAGATGCTAAAGTTTTAATTGATTCTGGAGCTACAAGGTATTTTATTTCTCAAGATATTTGTCGTTATTTTGTCGTTAAACTGCATTGTGAAGTTGAATTGTTAGAACAAGCGTTAATGATAGAATTAGCTAATAAGAACCAAGTTCCCTTCGACCGAGTGTGCCTGAGGTGTGATATTGAGATAGCGGGAAATCATTTTTATGCCAACTTAATACCTTTTAGGTTGGGAGAATTTGATGTTATCTTAGTAATGGATTGGTTATCGGAGAATAACGCTCAGATTGATTGTAAGAATAGGAAAGTGAGACTTCAGACTTTGGATAGTAAGAAAAGGATGATATTTTGAGGGAGTAAGCAAGAAAATAAGTTCTTAACAATAACTCAAGCAAAGAAGTTATTGCGTCAGAATTATGAGGCGTATTTGGCCCATGTGATAGACACCAATAAAGAATTTCCAGCACAAGAAGCAATTCCAGTTGTCAATGAGTTTCCAGATGTTTTTCCAGATAATCTTCCAGGATTACCTCCTGACAGAGAGATTGAGTTTGCAATTGATCTAGCACCCGAAACAGAACCAGTTTCTAAACCTCCGTATCAGATGGAACCAGTGGAGATGAAAGAATTGGCAACTCAACTGCAAGATCTTTTGGAGAAAGGAGTTATAAGACCTAGTGTATCTCCGTGGGGCACACCAGTTTTGTTTCTCAAGAAGAAGTATGGAAGTATGCGGCTATGTATTGATTATCGAGAATTGAATAAGCTGACTATTAAGAACAAGTATCTGTTGCCAAGGATTGATGATTTGTTTGACCAACTAAAGGCACAATATGGTTTTCTAAGATTGATTTAAGATCTGGTTATCATTAACTGAAGATCATGCCATAAGATATTCCGAAGACAGCATTCAGAACCATATATGGACATTATGAGTTTTTGGTAATGGCATATTGGATTACCCAATGCACCAGCAGCTTTCATGGATCTAATGAATCGAGTATTTAAGAAGTATCTGGATAAATTCGTGATTGTGTTCATAGAAGACACTTTGATCTATTCCAAGACGGAAGAAGAGCATGCAGAGCATTTGAGGATAGTTTTGGAGATACTGCGATATAAGAAATTGTACGCAAAGTTTTTAAAGTGTGAATTTTGGTTAAAAGAAGTACAATTTCTTGGGCACGTAATTAGAAATAAAGGAGTGGAAGTGGATCCGTCAAAGATTGAAGCTATAATCAACTGGGAGAGACAAAAGACCCCAACAGAAGTAAGAAGTTTCATGGGATTGGCAGGTTACTACAGAAGATTTGTGCAAGATTTTATAAAGATAGCTACGTCGTTGACAAAGCTCACCAGGAAGAACCTTAAATTTGAATGGGATGAGAAGTGCGAGGAAAGTTTTTAGGAATTAAAGAACAGATTAGTATCTTCTCCGGTGCTAGTTTTACCAGATGATCAAGGAAACTTTGTGATCTACAGTAACACGTCTAATAAAGGATTGAGATGTGTATTGATGCAGCATGACAAAGTGATAGCCTACGCTTCAAGACAACTGAAATCACATGAAGAGAAATATCCAACTTATGATCTTGAATTGGCAGCTATATTGTTTGCATTGAAGATATGGAGGCATTATCTGTATGGAAAAAAGTGTGAGATCTAGACGGACCACAAGAGTTTGAAGTATATCTTCACTCAGAAGGAGTTGAACATGAGGCAGAGAAGATGGCTCGAATTATTCAAGGATTACGACTGTACAATTAACTATTATCCAGGAAAAGCAAATGTGGTGGCAGACGCTCTGAGCAGAAAAGAAAGGTTAAATATGATCACTCCATCTGAGGAATTGATCAAGGAATTTGAGAAGCTTGAAATAGAGGTCAGTATTTCAAGTATGTCTATAGATATGTTGTGTGCTATATCTTTTCAACCAGAACTATTGGAGAAAATAAGAAGATGTCAAGAAGTAATGAGCCATAAACAAGAAGAATTGCACAGGAGAAGAGAAAGGGAGTCAAAAGGATGATAGAGGAATCTTAAGATTTTCTTCTAGAATATGGATACCCAATGTAGCCGAGCTAAAAGATGAAATTCTTCGAGACGCTTATAACTCCAGATATTCAATTCATCCCGGAAGTATGAAGATGTACAGAGATTTAAGAGAAAACTTTTGGTTGCCAAGTATAAAGAAAGAAATTGAGGAATGGGTAAGTAAGTGTTACACTTTCCAGCGAGTCAAAGCGGAACATCAAAGACTCATTGGACTGGTACAACCATTGGACATTCAAGAATGGAAGTGGGAATATATTGTGATGGATTTTGAAGTGAGATTACTGAGATCCAGGGCAAATCATGATGCCATTTGGGTTATTATTGACAAATTGACGAAATCGGCACATTTTCTTCCTTTCAACTAGAGATACTCATTGGATAAATTGGTTCAGTTATATCTGAAGGAAATTATGGTTCGACATGGAGTTCCAGTATCCATAGTTTCAGACAGAGATCCTCGCTTTAATTCAAGATTTTGGAGAAGTTTTCAAGATTGTCTCGGAACAAAATTGAATATAGGTACCGCGTATCATCCGCATACAGATGGTCAAAGTGAAAGAACAATTCAGACTATTGAAGACATGCTGAGAGTATGTGCTCTAGATTTTGAAAGAAGTTGGGACAAACATTTATCATTGGCTGAATTCTCCTACAACAACAATTATCATGCCAGTAGTGGAATGCCGCCTTATGAAGCCTTGTACGGTAGAAGATGCAGATCCCCAAAATGTTGGAAAGAAGTTGGCGAGAGAAAGATTTTGGGTCCAGAATTGATCCAGCAAACAAAAGAGAAAGTAGAACTCATTCGAAAAAGATTAGTGGAAGCTCAAGATCGTCAACACAAATATGCTGATCCTGCCAGAAAGGATATGGAATTCAAAGTTGGTGAAGTGGTGCTATTGAAGGTGTCACCTTGGAAAGGTTTATCCAGATTTGGAAAGAAAGAAAAGCTGATTCTGCGTTATGTTGGCCCTTTTGAGATTTTGAGGCGTATGGGAAAGGTCTCTTATGAGTTAGCTTTACCACCACACATGCAGTATATCCATAACATGTTCCATGTGTCAATGTTGAAGCATTATTTTCCTGATTCGAATCATGTGATAGAATATAAGCCAATCGAGATTTAGCCAGATTTGTCTTTTGTAGAGCGACCGGTGCAGATATTAGATAAAAAAGAAAGAGTTCTTAGGAATAAGTCCGTGTCTTTAGTGCGAGTCTTGTGGAGGAATCCCAAGGTTGAAGAGTCGACCTGGGAGTTGTAAAGCAAAATGCGAACCAAATATCCTCACTTGTTTTCCTAGGCTGATTCTGAGGACATAATCCTGTTAAGGGGGAAGGATGTAATATCCGAGAAAATTATGTGAATATTCAAGTTAAATAAATAAATATTATGTGTTTGTATAAGTTAAAATGATTATTGCCATGCTAATACGTGTTATAAATGTTATTTGTATTCCCGAGTGAATTAAATTTTTTTTTCGAGTCATTAATATGTGTTTAAACTGAATTTATATGAACCGATCTGCAATCGGGACTCGTATTTAATTGTGTTTTTATCGAGGTACTCGATTTATCTCATTTTATGTGCATTAGAATCTCTTTTATGTGTTTTCGGTATTTTATGTTAATTTAAGAATGGTTTCTGTTTTTCAAAAATAAACGGAACGGGTGCCCACCGGGACTTCAAAGCCCACAAAATTCATGTTTATTTTTATAGAATAATTGTATTTCAAAATACCCAGTATTTTTGTATTTTTGAATTATTCACAATTTTTGGGGAATTTTGATATTAATTTTATATTTTATTGCTTTTAAAATTATTCTCCATAATTATTATTTTGGGGATTAATTATTTTAATTAGGGAATAAAAATACCCTAAATGTCACGCCCCAAACATTTACAACAGACATTATACGAGTAATTGTATTAGTTAACAAAAGGAAGTAAATACATCTAAATCCAAGATCTTACAGTTTAGGGTTTGGAACAGCCCAACACTATTAATTAATACAACCTGATTTCAATATCGAGTCCTCACACACAAAATCACTAACTACCTGAGCTCGAACATACGAATCGGCATCACAAGTCTTACGCGTTGTCTGCTTGAATCTAACCATATCTGCTAGCTATAATATCAGGGTAAGCAAGTATTGAGCCAAATGCTCAACAAGCGCTATAATATACATAAACAAGAATAAAACATTAACAATGGAATTGACTGCTTCAATAATATAGTATCAAGAGATAAACTTTCAGGGTGATGGCAACTTTTCTTGTAATAAAACCATTCAAAACCATTTCCTTATCAAAAAACATTTTATGACGCTACGAATTACAGCCGGTGATCAGCCGCGAAGTAATCCCGAACCTCGCTAGGTTCTAGAACATTAATGGGATCCCTAGGCAACTTTTAAGCCTACAAATTAAGAGTGGAAAGGACTTGCGTCTCAGTCAAGATCCACTATCTAAAGAAAATATTTGTCCCCCTTTGGGACTGGAAATCTAAATTTTAACTTTTTATTTTAAAACTGATGCCAATTGACAGTTAATTTCTTAAACAGTGAGCATCTTTATCAAGGGTTATAGATCAACTTTGAAGCGCATGGAATAGGTTCACTAAATTTCAATGCCATGATCAACTAGACTATACTTTATCAAGGGAATTGCAAGGTTTCTATTCACAAGGAATTTGACAATGAGATTTAGCAGGGTTATCGGATAGTATGAAGGAACTAAGTCAAACTAGGTTCAAGGTAATCGTTCCAGATAAGACATAGGTATTGAAATATAAAGAAAGTGAGTATCAGTTCAAAGTATAACAGGGTATCATGTTTTAGGAGTAAGAATATGGTTATCAAGCAATCATGAACGACTTTTAAGGGATAGCTGGCTTTTAGGTATCAAGATAAGGTTACTGAGTATAACTTGCACAGGGTTCCACATCACAATTACTTGGTATATTAGCATGGTACGACTTTTGAATTACTTGCATAGAAATGTCCAAGCAAAGTTAAACTACTTGCAATAGATACTTGAGGGTTCATGGAATTTGCATATAATACAAAAGATAGATCTGAAACCACTTGGATCATATATATCAAGGGAATTAGAATACTCACATCATATATAAAAGCTGGGCTAACACTATCTTGCAGTATAAACAAAAAGGTAGGTTGAAACACTTGCCTTGAGAAAGGCTTGACTTGACTGGCAGGTGGGAGCAACTGGAGCTTCACTCGACTTTAATGGCAAGTTTACCCTCGTCTCGAGAGCCTACACAAAATAATAATATCATCATTATAATATACACACACTAACTCAACCTAATTATAAACCGAAATTACGCACATTGGCACTTAGGCCTATATACACATAAACGCTTATAATTACCTTATAAGCATAATAGTTCACATAGACACTCATGTTCACATATCATATTTACGTACATAATAATATATCCATACACACTATATTGCATCACTAGGCTTGGATGATCTCACTCCACTTACTCAAGTCACTTAGTTATGCTAAACTAGCCAAAACTCTTAATATTATCCTCATAACTCGAAGTACCTTTTCTAAACCATCAATGTATTATGGACACTGACTTAGGCCTTACACTCTACTGACCTCATACTATCTTACACCTATGGTGGTCAACCTACGCCTCAGTCATAAGTGCCCTAAAATTAAAGGTTAAGTGATTTTGCTCATTATAGTGATTTCAGGGTGACACCAATGGGTTTACGAGTACAATTGACATCCTTATACTTCAAGTTTACGTCTCAAACTTCTACACTAGACTCTTCTGACCAAAAGAAAACTCTCAAACTTTGTGTGTCTCAAGGGCCTAGCTTGGGCCTAAGCTTAAAGTCCAATGTTCCCCTGTTTTCTGGACAGAAAAGTGTCCTGTTTTGCACTAACTTATGACACATGATTCTAACTCAATTCCTATGAACTATGGATGGAAAAAATCCTCTGGCACTCCCTCTAACTAGGTCTAACAAGGCCTAGTTATGGCCTACCCATGACATGGTCAAAACTCCTCATTTCTAAGTTGCAACAAAACTGTCCCCAGCTGACAGATTCTAAATTTTGGTGTGTGCACCTCACTAAATGGTTGGGTTTATCTAATTTGTGATTTCTAGACTTAATTATACCCCAAGTCTTAACTACCCGTGGCTTGAGCCTAACAATGCCTAAGAAATGCCCATTCAAAATCAACACAAAACTCACATGCAACTCTGGAAAAAATTTCAGGAGTCTATCCTAGCCTTTCCACCTTAACTCCCACTTTAAAACAACTGAAAAGCCCACAACTATTAGCTAATACAACCTGATTTCAATATCGAGTCCTCACACAGAAAATCACTAACTACCTGAGCTCGAATATACGAATCGGCATCACAAGTCTTACGCGCTGTCTGCTTGAATCTAACCATATCTGCTAGCTGTAATATAAGGGTAAGCAAGTAGTGAGCCAAATGCTCAACTAAGCGCTATAATATACATAAACAAGAATAAACATTGACAATGGAATTGAAAGATTTAACAATATAGTATCAAGAGATAAAATTTCAGGGTGATGGCATCTTTTCTTGTAATAAACCATTCAAAACCATTTCCTTATCAAAAAACATTTTATGACGCTACAGATTACAGTCGGTGATCAGCCGCGAAGTAATCCCGAACCTCGCTGGGTTCTAGAACATTAATGGGATCCCTAGGAAACTTTTAAGCCTACAAATTAAGAGCGGAAAGGACTTGCGTCTCAGTCAAGATCCACTATCTAAAGAAAATATATGTCCCCCTTTGGGATTGGAAATCTAAATTTTAACTTTTTATTTTAAAAACTGATGCCAAGTGACAGTTAATTTCTTAAACAGTGAGCATCTTTATCAAGGCTTCTAGATCAAATTTGAAGCACAGGGAATAGGTCCACTAAATTTTAAGGCCATGATCAACTAGACTATACTTTATCAAGGGAATTGCAAGGTTTCTATTCACAAGGAATTTGATAATGAGATTTAGCAGGGTTATTGGATAGTATGAAGGAACTAAGTCAAACTAGGTTCAAGGTAATGATTTCAGATAAGACATAGGTATTGAAATATAAAGAAGATGAGCATCAGTTCAAAGTATAACAGGGTATCATGTTTTAGGATTAAGAATAGGGTTATCAAGCAATCATGAACGACTTTTAAGGGATAGCTAACTTTTAGGTATCAAGATAAGGTTACTGAGTATAACTTGCACAGGGTTCCACATCACAATTACTTGGTATATTAGCATGGTACAACTTTTGAATTACTTGCATAAAAATCTCTAAGCAAAGTTAAACTACCTGCAATAGATACATGAGGGTTCACGGCATTTGCATATAATACGAAAGATAGATTTGAAAAAACTTGGATCATATATATCAAGGTGAAATAGAATACTCGCATCATATATAAAAGATGGGCTAACACTATCTTAGAGTATAAAGAAAAAGGTAGGTTGAAACACTTGCCTTGAGAACGGTTTGACTTGACTGGAAGGTGGGAGCAACTGGAGCTTCACTTGACTTTATGGAAAAGTTTACCCTCGTCTCGAGAGTCTACATAAAATAATAATATCCTGATTATAATATATACTCACTAACTCAACCTAATTATAAACCAAAATTACGCACATTGGCACTTAGGCCTATATACACATAAATGCTTATAATTAACTTATAAGCATAATAGTTCACATAGCCACTCATGTTCAAATAGCACATTTAAGTACATAATAATATATCATACACACTATATTGCATCACTAGGCTTGGATGATCTCACTCCACTTATTCAAGTCACTTAGTTATGCTAAACTAGCCAAAACTCTTAATATCGTCCTCATAACTCCAAGTGCCTTTTCTAAACCATCTAGTTCTTATGGACCATGACTTAAGCCTTACACTCTACGGACCTCATAATATCTTACAACAATGGTGGTCAACCTAGGCCTCACTCATAAGTGCCCTAAAACTAAATGTTAAGTGATTTTGCTCATTATAGTGATTTCAGGGTGACACCAATGGGTTTATGAGTACAATTGACACCCTTACACTTCATGTTTACCTCTTAAACTTATACACTAGACTCTTCTGACCATAAGGCAACTCTCAAACTGGGTGTGGCTCAAGGGCCTAGCTTGGGCCTACCTGGGCCTAAGCTTAAAGTCCAATGTTCCCCTCTTTTCTGGACAGAAAAGTGTCATATTTTGCACTAACTTATGACACATGATTCTAACTCAATTCCTCTGAACTATGGCTGAAAAAACTCCTCTGACACTCCCTCTAACTAGGGCTAACCAAGGCATAGTGAGGGCCTACCTATGACATGGTCAAAACTCCTCATTTCTAAGTTGCAACAAAACTGTCCCCTGCTGGACAGATTCTAAATTTTGGTGTGTGCACCTCACTAAATGGTTGGGTTTTTCTAATTTTTGACTTCTAGAATCAATTCTACCCCAAGTCTTAACTCCCCATGGCTTGGGCCTAACAATGCCTAAGAAATGCCCATTCAAAATCAACACAAAACTCACATGCAAATATGGAAAAAATTTCAGGATTCTATCCTAGCCTTTCCACCTTAACTCCCACTTTAAAACCACGAATTAAATCTCAACCAAGGAAAATTTACTACTATAAGACTCTAAACTAAGGCCTCAACTAATAATGGAGATCATCCATGCCCTATAGTACCAACATGCAAAATAAAACTTAACATGCAACTCAAGATGATCACTAAATCAAGTTCGACTAAACAAGGGGGGTTATTAGCTAATAAATTCGACTTAAAATACTTAACTACTTCAAAAGATCATGCACACAACATTTTAACACTAAGATCAAGTATAATATCAAGGAAACAATTCGTTTTAAGCACATATAAGGTCGAATTTAACACAAACTAAGCATGCATGTACATTTTCGAAAAAAAGAGCATATATAACATGATTATACTTGAAAATAATGCCCTCAACTGAAAGTCCCCCATCTCTAACATGCAAAGTAGAATATGACTTTAAAGATCAGTAGCATGCAAAGGTTTTAAAAGAGTTTATTCATGGAAATACTTAGTTTATGCATATAAAAAGTATATCTCATAGAGAACTCTTTAATCCACATGAATTAAGAGTTTCTCTTTGGAGATCACATAAAATCAAGACATGCAAGCATTGAACTTCATCTCCTGAGCATGGAACTTCTTTTTAAGTGTATATTATATGAATGGGTAATGGAATTACACTAGAATGGCAAGGATTTAATGAAGAAAATTTGAAGGGAATGGGGGAAGGGCTTCGGCCGAATGAAGAAAGAGAGAGGGGAAGGAGAGAAAATTTGAGAGTGAAAATGATGAGCTTGAGTGGAGTGTGGTTTTGGGTTAAATCCTCTCTTTATGGTTCATCATGCACTAATTCAATAGTGAAATTTGGAATATACTAAAGTGCCCTTCTCCAATAACCAAGCAAAAGTGCATGTAAGGGCAATTTAGTCTTTTGGTGGATAGAAGAAGGTTAGTGGGGTATGAATTGTCTCTTATGCCCTTTAAATTGAATTGGAGGGTATTTGCATGCATGGGAAACTAAGTAATTTACAATTTAAAAATTAACTAATTTATATAAAACAATTTGTTTAAATATAAATGCACCTCCAAAAATCACAAAATTAATATCATAAAATAGCTTATGATTTTAGAAATTTAATGATATAAAATTTGAAAGTTTATTGTTAAAAGATTTTTAAAATCGATTTTTCATATAAAATGAAGTACTTTTGATTATCATTTAAAAATACTAAATGATAAGATTTTCTTTTCAAATTTTTTTATATAAACTAATACATTAAACACTTAGTTTATAGGCACTCAGTCATATAGATCATCCACATTTATAATTCCACACTATTTAAATTTTAATTATATACACACAATTATATATAGATAGGGTTTAGAAATACCGGTCGTAACATCAAATTGATTTTGGGTATTTATTTTTCAAAAAATATAAATAGCCCATTAATTCTTTTATTTCATTTATAGTTTCATTAACAACAAAAACCAAGAACAAATTTGGGGGTAAAATTTCTTCAAGAACACAAATCCAATAATTTTGGGAGATTCAAGGATCCTCTGTTGATGCTCTATATACCAAAACAATCCTCTCAATGAGCCCGTTCTATTGGTACCACACTTAAAAATTGAGGTTGAATATGTGTAAAAATCGATTTTTGGTTCTTGTTCTTGAATCTCGAATTTAAATTATTGTTGATTGTTGATTGAATATGAAGATATAGATAGCTTTGTCATGTTCAGGAGAATCGTTTCATATATAAAAGTTGATTGTTTGAATACGGGATGATATAACTCGAGTTTTTTTTAAGTTTTTAATTTTGAATTTTTGATTAATCATGATGTTCTTGATAATTTTGATGATTTGGATAGTTTTTAATTGATCTGAGCTTTATTTTCGTACTGGAATCTTAATTTTTGGTTTCGATTTGATTGAAAACGAGTTTTCGGGATGTTCGCCGGAATTTTGGTTCGGGGATAGCCGAAGTTTGGACGGAGATGCGATTCAGGAGGGATGGTGCTTGTAATATCCCATATTTTCAGATATTATTTTTATAATTATTTGGAATTGTTTATGTGATTTTATGTGAATTTTGGTGAATTATCTGATAAGTGGAATTGATGCTTGGGTGTTTAAATGTGATATTATTTGAGTATTTGAATTGGTATATGTCCAGAATAAAATATAGATAATTGTGATATTTTTCTGGTAATTTTGGACTATTAGATAATTTTATATTGATTTATGAATTATTAATTATTTTCTGAATAATTACCAAAATTATTTTATAAAGCCGGGAATCGTCCGACTTCAACTGTTTTTACAGTTTTTACAACCCGAAACTCTTCTGAAAACTCCTTCCTAACCTAATCTGATAATTCTGGACATTTTCCGTATTTTGACTTTTTCGATCCGGATTACGGTTTGACCCGTGCGTGGCCCGGCGCAATATTTTCGATACGATAATCATTTCGGTAATCGACAAAAACCCGTATTCTCGAAAGACGGGATATTTTTACGTTATTTTCGTATATAGTGTTTTATAAAAAAGCTCGGTTTTGATAATTATCCAATTCTGGTATTTAATTGTATCGTTTTTTATAGTTACTTAGCGGCTAAGTAATCTATTTTCGGATCATTTTGCAGTTACTTAGCGGCTAAGCAACAAATTTATCGATCCAATATGATCCAATGCGTACCAATATTCTATAAGTATAAATAGCTTTTTTATTTATTAATAATTATTATTAAAAAAAATCAGTTTTTATTTTTATTTTTCAGAAAATCAGATTTTTCTCTCAAGAACTAGGGTTAGGGTTTTGATTTGTTCTTGAAGATCAAAGCAGATTTGGGAATGATTCTGTGGTCCGAATCGCAAGTATGAATATCCGTTTTGAAGCTCTCGATCTGTGCCATCTGATTCCACCATCAAAATCACCAAACAATTGGTAATTGTTAAGTTCAATTTTCTAGGGTTTGTATTCGAATTGGGGGTTTGATTTCTGGACTGTTTTGGATGCTTTTAATGATGTTAATAGCTTTGCCATGATTAGTAGGATCGAATTATGCACTTATTTGATTTGTTTTAGTCCTGGAATGTTACAGCGAGTTCTTGAGTTTATCATTTTTTATTTTTCGATTTTATTGATTATTGATATGAGTTTGATTAATTTTGATTTCATAAACTGATTATAAACCTCCAGAGCTTTAATTTCATATGTGAAGCATTGAATTTGGTGTAGAAACGGCGAAGTTGTGTTTTTTCGATTATGTCATCGGATTTTATGGTAAACTCGTCGGAATCGACGAAATTTTACTCGTTCGGCGAAGTAGTTATTGTTTTGAAGTTCCTGTGGTGATTTGGGACGCGAAGGGGTAAAAATCCCGTCAGATTCGTGCTGTTTGGACCCCAGGTTGAGGTCACCGGAATCCGAGAGGAGCTCGCCGGTTTCTGGGTAACTTCCCCAGTTTCCGGCCGAGTTCTTCACGAACTCCGGCCACCGGCCTTTCCCCGCCGCCCTTCGATTCGTTGAGGAAGAAGACTGTAATTAGAAATGCGTTTGTGGGTTTTATTTTTATAAAAAAATCAAAATTCAGTTTTAGTTTTAAAAATTATTTTCTTTTATATTAAAAATCATTATTTTTTATTCTGAAAATTTATTTTAATTCAAAAATAAATCCAAATTATTTAGTTAATTAATTTTAGTTGATAATTAATTATTTAATTAGTCAATTAATTTAAATATTAATTGATTAATTAATTTAATTAGTTATTAATTAATTTTAATTGATTATTTAATTAGATTTATTTATTTAAAATTGATTTAAAATTTCCGAAAAATAGTTCGAGCTTTAAAATATTATTTTGAATTATTTTCCAGGCTCAATAATTCTTATAAAATTATTTTCGGGTGTTCGAGCCCTATTATTTAATTATTAATGATTCAGAGATTGTTTTTATTCCGAAAAATGTTTAAAAATTCATAATAAATCAATCGTTCGTCCGTTTAATACGAAACGAACGCGTACAGACTCAGAAAAATATTCCGCTTTCATTAAAAATAATTTCGAGACCCAAATCCTTTTTGTTTCGAAAGGTCGTTTGTTTTACAAGTTATTCTGAGTCGATTATTGATCGAAAAATCATATTTTTGACCTGATTTCAGTTTTAAACATATCGAGTCGACCCTTTTGACAAACTGAGTCATATGTGATATGAATTAAGTGATACATGAGTTATGTGCTTATGTGCTATGTGAATTATGTGTGTGTGTGGATTAAGAGTCCTGTGTTTGTCTGTTATATTTATATGTGGGCTATCGTATGGGTAGACGATAGGGTTTTGACGCGCCGTTCGTCAAGTAATTATCATTTAGATAATTAAAGTTGTATCTTTTAATTATAGATGCGGATCATTCGAGTTGATCAGGACAAGACGTTGGATAAAGAATGAGATGGAATGGTATTGGGCATCTGGCTTCTAGCAATCGCAGGAGCAGCATATCAGTCAAGTGTTGAAAAGAAGGACGGTGATGTTTTAAGACAGAATTTCAGAATAGATGCGTGTTTGCGAGTGTGACTAACTGCTAAAAACCCAAAGGCAAGTACCCCTGATTTCACTTATTGTTCAAGTGATGTTTATTTCGAAATCACAGTATGCAAGTATCCCTATCATCACTTATTGTTCAAGTGATATTTATTTTAAATCTTTTGATGCAAGTATTGCTTTCCCTATTCTCAGTTTAGAATCGATAAATGTTTTACATATCGCTGAATTAAATAATTCTGTTTATGCAAGTATTCTTCCGTTATTCTATATTCAGAGTAGCTAAGTGATTTTACTTATCCAATTATCGGATTTACAAATATTTTGGATTTTGAGAAAAGTGATTTGGTTGCGAATATTCCTACCCAAGAATTGGGGGAATAAAATTATTTCGGGTGTCGAGTATCATGACCCCATTTCAATAAAAGGTTTTAAGATTGGATCATAATTGCGTAAGTGACCGGGACGGACGGTCCAGCGGAGGGCTATTTCTAAGTGCCATATGAATATTATGACACCATTTTGCCACAGGCTAGTTATGCCTTTTTGTTTGAGTACTCGTGTTTTTGGGGTCACGTTTCTATGAATCATGACCTTGTGCTATCACACGGGCTGATCAGCATGTGATAGTACGTCCGTCGGAGAATGATCCTAATCTAAATTATCATATCATTTTTGATATTCATAGAATAAATGATTTATGACTGATTCTGTTTTGGATTAAAAGTACTGATTCTGTTTTGGATTAAAAGTGAACTGTGGCTTTGATTCAATTTCTGATTTTGTGGATACTTACGTTGTTGTTAAATATCAAAGGTGGTATTAGTATAGATGATTGATGTTGACTTCAGTATGGGTGTTGTGAGCATCAAAGTTCGTATTGATATCTAATTTGATATGACAACAAAATAAGTATTAATATTAAGAGTTGAGTTTTGAGTAAAGTTTATGATTCAATCCATAATCATTGTTTCATGTTATTGTGGTTTACGATATTTCCGTAAACACTGTTTTACGAGTTTTATTCTCGTCAAGATTCAAAGTATTGCTGAAGCCTTTCGCTTGAAAATATCAAAAAGAGTTTATAATTCAGCAATTATGATTTTAAATGTTCTGCTCTAATGCAGATATCGGTGTTATATCAAAAGACCCTATATATGCTATAATGATCTTGCTGAGCATTTCTTCCGCTCATACTTGCCTGTTTTTAAATTTAACCTCCAGTGAGGATTAGCTTGCGCTACTTAGCTGCGAAATTCGAGGAAGCAAAGAAGAAGCTCTTGAAAGGTGGTTGGTCCAGGGTTTGCGGACTAGTGTAAGTTTTATTGTGTAAAGTTATTTATATTAGATTATATTATAGTTGTATATTTTATTTGGGCCTAGTATACTTCATTTCGAAGTTATACTAGGGGGTTTAATTGTGAGTTGGAATTTATTGAAAATAGTTTTAAAAGAAAGTGAGAAAAATTTATTTGTGGAATTTGGATATCTTGTTTCTAGAACTGTAACCTTAAAAGATCTTGAATTAGTTTGGGGTCATTTATGATAAATATCTTCCGCTGACATTTATTTATTGATTTAACAGGTTATTTTGGATTGAGGTTTCATCGTGACGACCAAATCCCCTGACCCCGGATTTGGGGGCGTTACAGTGCTTGATGTTACTTACGGATTCAGATTGATGGGTTTGGATTGAGTTGTTTGGTGTTGAAATTGGTCCAGAAATGACTTGATTTGGGAGTCCTGGGCTCACCGGAGTGTGGCCGAACGTCGGCCGGATTCTGGAAAACCAGTTTTCGGTGACGTGTTCGTCCCCTCCGGCAAACCTGCCGCCCAACTCCCCACCCGTTTCCCCTGTTTGATCTGAAAACCCTTCCCCTGTTTGCATAACTCTGTTTCTGACATTTTCTTTTAATTTTAATTTAAAATTCAATTTCTGTTTTTAAAATTTATTTTTTATAAATTCCAAACATTATTTAGTTAATATTTTAATTTTAAAAATCATTTACTTATTATTTTAAATTCTAAAAATTATTTTCTTATTATTTGAAATTCCAAAAATTATTTTTTTATTATTTTCAAAAAATACATATTTTTTTAATTATTTATAATTGTTTTAATTGATTATTTATAGATTTAATTCATTGGTTAATTTATTTAATCAATTAATTTTATTTATAAATAGTTAAATAAAATACAATTATTTATAATTAATTCAGATAATTCCTAAAAATCATTTTGAAACTTTTGAAATTATATTTTGGTATTTAAAAATCAATTACTATTATTATTAATTGATTTATTCCCAATTTATTCTTATTTTATTCATAATAAATGAACCGATCGTCCGTTTAGTACGAAACAAACGCGTACAGACTCATAAAAACATTATGCTTTTAATAAAAATACTTTTGAGGCCTAATTTCTTTTGTAATGCAATGTCATTTGAATTGTGTATCATATGGAATCGGTATCTGATCAATAAATACTGTTATTAACCTGATTTCAGTTCTGAACGTACTGAGACATATCTTTTGACTATCTGATTTATGTGTTGCATGAAATATGTGATTACGTGTTATACAAATAACATGATTACGTGCTATATGATATGCATGCTATCTGTTAATAGTTTTAAAATGCCATGATTAGTTATAAATGATCGGGTAGATGTCGAGACGTATTATTACGTCGATTGAGTTTGGTTTTGTCAATTAAGATAGTCCTTTTGTTTATGGAATCGAGTAGCAAGGAGTGCAGTCCAGTGTTAGACGGAGTTAGTAGCTAGCAGCTATAAGCCAGAGTTATAATAAGAAGTTATCGAGCGTACCAGGCAAGTATCCCTACCTTCACTTATCGTTCAAATGATATTTATTATGAATCCTATTACGAAAATATTCCTGAACTTTCTCATATACTGCAAGTTTTCTACGCTATTCTAATTTCAGAATAGTTTATCATTCTACATATCAGATTTTTAATTATATCATGCAAATATTCTCGAACCTCCTTGTGTTATAATGCAAGTATTGTTTTCCTATTCTAAGTTCAGAATAGTTAAACATTTTTACATTTTGCTATAATTACTCTATATAGTGAAACTTTGAATTAAGATTAGCGAATAACTAATTGTACTAGTTATTCCGTCATTGGTTGTTGAGATACCTCTGGACCATGAGAAATAGAGAGTCATGTTGTTAATGATGTCGTTTGATTTGACTCCTTTGATTAAAAATTATATTTATGGATTGGATGGTTGTGTAAGAGGCCGTAGCGGTGGTCCAGTGTGAGCTATGTATTATACAAGATATAATACCTTACTAGGCCGATATGTGCCTTGGGTATCCCTTTGTTTAGTTGGATATGCTTTGGCATACCAGTGTTGCTCCGCGGCTGATCACCGGCGGCAACACACCGTTGTTCGAGGATTCTGATCCAAAATAAAAAGATATATAAAGGTGTTGTTTATTATCAAAACTTATATCAGTTTCTCATACTGTTCAGGTATTGTTGTTTGATTTTATTCTTCAGATATATTGATATTGTTGTTTTAATTCATAAGCTATACACTGCTTGCTGAGCATTTCTTTCGCTCATACATGTTTATTGTTCTGATTCTTTCAGCTAGGCCAGAACAGGCCTGAGTTCCACATTTGATAAGAAGTCGAGTGCTTGTAGATAGTTTGGTGTGTTTCCAGGTAGACTGTTTGGGACGCTTGACTAGTGTAGAGGTTTATAATAAAATTTGAATAGATTTTAA
This sequence comes from Apium graveolens, assembly GCF_009905375.1. Classification (NCBI taxonomy): domain Eukaryota; kingdom Viridiplantae; phylum Streptophyta; class Magnoliopsida; order Apiales; family Apiaceae; genus Apium; species Apium graveolens. The sequence goes on along the minus strand of NC_133649.1, from coordinate 248,275,492 downwards.
ACATAAATAGACTTATGGGTTGTCATAACATTTGGTTTGTATTAGTGTATGTTTCATACTATAACCTGTGATCAATCTAGTTGCATGCAAGGGGTCATATTTATTATATTATTCCGATGTGCCTATTTTTGTTTTGTTTATCGGCTAGTGACCCCCAAATCTAGACTCCGGGTTTGGAAGGTGCCATAATTTTGATAAATGTCAAGACAAACTTGGCTTAAGTGTATATCTTGCTCAACTGTGTATGATACCCTACGATTTCCTGAACTCATTTTCTATAATTGTATGAAAATAGATAAGGGAATGGTGAAATGAAATGTGTAACAAAACGATATATATAAAAAAGGTAAGTCATCCTATAGTAGTGAAATCCATCTAATGGTGAATATGAGATAAAGTAAAAAAATTTATCTTATATGAAGAAGATAAGATTTACTGTCCCTATGCTTTTGTCACTTATGGAAAATTATAAGATTTGATTAGCATTTTGTTGAAGATATGATTTTTGCATCCTACGATTTTGATAAGACATCATCAAAAAATGACATTAGCGTGTTGGAGTCATCACATTTTTTTGCAAATCTTACTCAAGGTATTGCTCTTTTGGCTCACTACGTCATTATAAGAAAACGTTTATGACACCAGATATTACCTAACTGATGATATATATGCAAAATGGTCGACACTGGTACAAACTATTCATGAGCCGCGTGATCCAAAAAAAATTTATTTGTAATGAAATAAGAAGGATGCAGAAAAGATGTTGAACGTGCATTTGTGGTACTAAAATCTTATTTTGCAATTGTCGCGGGGTCAACACGATTTCAGAATAAAAATTTATTACAAGATATAATGACGATGTGCATTATTATGCATAATATGATAATTGAAGATGAATGTGATTTGAGTGCTCCAATTTAAGGGTCAGTCAAAATTCCAAATCCAGGATACAGAATTTGAGACGGTTGAAAATGATGAAAATACTCGATTTCAACAATTTTTGGATGATATCAAAAAATCATAAATAAAAAAGCTCATATTGCTCTTCGAGATGTATTAATCGAGCATTTGTGGGAATAATATACTAATTCGGAGTAGTTTAATATTTATTATTATTTTTAGTTAATTAAATATGATATTAATTTTTCTTTATTTTTCTTGTTTAAGTGTAATATTTTTCTAATTTAATAAATTTATTAAGTTTGAAATTGATACGATCTTATTCATTCCGAGTTGAATTGAATTAATAGTTATGTGAATTAGTATCAAGACATTAAAATAAAAATATATTAATAGTTGAAAAAATAAAATATTAATATATATATTTGGACCAAAATTTAGACCGGACTGTTCGAATAGATAGTTGTCCGGCCAAAATCTCGGCCACTCTTGGAATTGCCCTTAGAGACTTTACACCATCTATTATGAGGAAGTTTATTTCATAATTTCTGTCTTTATGAAGATGTGGTCAAGTAAGTCCAATGCACCGGTTCATATTCATGCATCTCAAATTTAAGACTATAAATTCTTCTAATAACTCTTATAATAAATGTACTAAAAGTTATGTTACCCCGATTCTTCATTTAAGGATTTTTCTTAAGTATTAGTGTCATACACCCTATACTCGTACATGCGTATATACACTTGCACACCTATTTTAGGCCGAAAATATGTTAAATTTTCAAAATATTACCAACTCTAACACTTTGACATGTTTCCATGTTGGACAAATTGTTTAAGTCAGAGTCCGGGTAACATACACTGAAAGTGTAGTATTGTAACATGTTTTCCCCACTCTTTCTCCATCTTGCTCAGATCATTCATGGAATGTTGGATAGTAGATTCATCTAGTGCATCATCAACATATAGGTTGGCTAACTTGTGACTTTGAGTGGCAGAAGTTTTCTGCAATTCATCTATTTTAGCAAGAAATTTGGTGTCCTCAAACTCTAAGGCTTCATTCCTGGCATCAAGTCTACCTATCTCCATCAAATTGTATTCTTTTTTTTGCTCCATCTTTAGCAGCGGTCCTCACAATTATGATATTCATTGAGATAACTTTTCAGTTATTTCATTGTAGACCAGGTATCCCTCTGCAACATTGTTTGGGTTACTTCCTTGTTAAGCTCAAGAGTTCTATTAGCTAAGCTTGGAAAATCATGGCGAAGAGACAAGAACCCCTGATGTAAAATAAAGGGAATCTTCCTACAAGCTAGCAAACCAGTCAAGGCTTGATTAAACTCTTGAAACCGCGAGTCTTTTCCTAGATCTCTAAGGTCTCCAGGTAGACCCTTCTTGAGCACCTACTCATAACAACATATGGTCTCTTTATCTATCTGAATTTCAAGAGGAAGAATTTGATCAAATATATGTCCTCGAAGCTTGTCCTCTAACTGATTGAAGAACCCAACTATTTGAGCAGGGATTGATTTAGGAGTTTGATGAGAAATGCTTAGTGAAGCACGCAACGTGGAATGAATATGAACGGACTGACCAACCCATTTATAAATGAAACTCCAAATTTATATCAAAACAAGTAACAAAATAGTGTTGGAAAAAACTTACAGAAAAAAGAAGACACCTCATTTTGCAGAGAACTTGTACTGCTATTTTTCTTATTATTTTTAAAACTCAAGGTAAACTAGCCATTATATAGGCTTTACAAACATATTAAAACTAACTACTACCAAAACTAACCACTACTAATTAATGGGTAAATTACATGTCCATAATTTACTCCACAACTACACTACCCCCACTACTAAGCAATTCTAACAATAATATTTTTCTTAATCTATTGCTAAATATCTAAAATATATAATAATTAAATAAATAAAACTATTAAAACAAGTTTAAGATTATTTTTCCAGCATTCACCCCCATAATCTTAAACTTATGAAGCACTTCTCTTCATTTTGTGATGCACTTCTCACCACCATCTCTTCATTTTGTGATACACTTCTCACCACTATCAAGTTTGATGCACTTCTCATCAAAAACAATTTTTTTGTTGATGCACTTCTCATCAACGTCATTTTTGTTTGCTGGAGCACTTCTCTCCTGGTGCACATAATCACCCAAACTTCTAAAACAAAATTTCTTTCCCAACCACTTGTGCCATGATATTTTTCTCATTATTTTCACTGCTCAATTTTCTCTTTAATTTTTGCTTCTCTTTCTTCTTCCCATACTTCTCTCTCGTTGACTTTTTTCTTGATACCTCATTAAATATAAATGGAGAAATTTTTTGATGCCATTAAATATGATAAATAAATATTTAACATATATATAGGTGTATATTTTAAAATATCTCAGAAAACCCTAGATCATGAGGCTCTGATACCATGTTGGAAAAAACTTAGAGAAAAAAAAAGACACCTCATTTTGCAAAGAACTTGTACTGCTATTTTTCTTATTATTTTTAAAATTCAAGGTAAACTAGCTATTATATAGGTTTTACAAACATATTAAAACTAACTACTACCAAAACTAACCACTACTAATTAATGGGTAAATTACATGTTCATAATTTACTCCACTACCCTCACTACTAAACAATTCTAAAATAATATTTTTCTTAATATATTGCTAAATATCTAAAACATTTAATAATTAAATAAATAAAACTATTAAAATAAATTTAAGATTATTTTTTCAACAAATAGGAAATGAATCAGTTTCTTGCAGCTTACAGAACTTAAGGTTGCCATGTCGGAACATATGATACGCGAGCTATTAAACAGTTTACAAGGGAGCTGACAACAAAACACTTTGGTTTTGATTAAGGAGACGATTAACTAAAATAGGAATCTTACACTCATGATATTACACTCATGACAGTGTAAGATCAAGTCGAGCGATGTGCTATATCTTATCCTATATATATATTATGGAACAAAAATTTAAAATTTCATTTTAATGGTATGCTAAAATAGAACATAAGATAGGTAAAACTATAATTCACACATTATCTCACATAATCACACCTCATCAAAAAATAAAAACTTAACTAAAAAAATTAATTTTGTTTTCAAATAATAGGATATCCGGGGAGTTGATGAAATTTGGAACAAAAAATTGATAAAATTTGGAACAAAATATAGAATCAAGGTAGCAATACTATTATTTTAGCACGAAAAACTATTTATTGGTGCTAAATTATATGCCAGTTAAAACACCGGGGAAAATGAAGTTCTGTCCCGAATAACAAAATTATTATTCCAAATATTATCACATTTAATTAATATTTTGATTTTAATTAACATGTCTCATTAATCATAATTTAAACACCTCGTTCACATATACAAATATAAAGGAATAAATTCATGAATTCAAAACACAATATATGCAAAATGGTAAAGAAAAAAAAAATATTTTTACTCTTTTTAAAAGTGAAAATCATCTTTTCCTTAACTAATGTAGGGTAGCAATCCATAGAGGGTTCTCTTATATAAAGGTCCGTAGAGAACCCTTATTAAAATAATATAAATACATAATTTATTTAATTTTTCATCATATATAGTTATAAAATTTAATTACCAAATTAAAAAATGAAGTTGCACACTTTTTTTATTTAAAAAATTATTTAAATTTGATAAAATAGTTTAAAGTGATTCTGTAGTAGAATTACACTAAACTCACACTTATCCAAACTCATTTCATAGTAGAATCAAATTTAAAATTATTTTTTTTTCAAATAAAACGTTTTATTATATTTAAATATAATTATTATTCTACATTAACAACAAATTTGATGAAATTCTAGCATGAAATCAAAGATTCTCTACGGTTCTCTATATAAAAGGTATAGAGAGCCTCTCTACGGGTTGCTACCCAACTAATGTATATCTTTTAAAAAAGTAAATCTCCATGTCATATTTCACCGGATTCGATCCAACGACTGGCAGAGATTTGCACATATTTTCGAGTTTGGAGCGGAACAAGGAGCATGATTTTTTTAAAAAAAAAATTGGAGAAGGGGAACTGGATGGAGATTAGTCTCTCCACGTTCACTCCACGTTCAGACTCCCTATACATAATTAAAATACTATATTTATAAATTAATATAATATATAAATTATTAAAAATATAATTTATATTATCTATACTATATTATATTAGACGAAATATTAAAAATTTGGTAGTTGGTCGGTCGATATTTGCTGAAATTACTTAATTACCCTTAAATATAAGTTCAGTAGTTCGTCGGTCGGTACTTACAGAAATTACTTAATTACCCTTAAATATTAAAATATATTTAATTAATGAGATTACTTAGTTATTCTTAAATATTAAAGAATATTTCATTAATTTATATTAATAATTATTTTTTCATCAGTTCACGCATGTACGTAACATTGATCTTCGTCATTGAAGCAAAGAGAAGAGCGAACTAAAAGAAACTAAACATCAATAATTATAATATCGGGTAAAGTAAATCAATAACTAATGTGATAGTAACGTCCTATTCTACATTCTATACTCATGTACCATCTATACTTATATTATATTATTATACTATTATATAATAAATGAAATATTACAAAATTTTAATAGTTACAAAATTATCCTTAATATTTTTTATTATATATTATTTATACTATCACCTATACTATCTATCGATCTATTTATCTATACTATATTATAATATACAAAACTTAAACGTTTGATTGATCGTTTGGTTGGTCAGCCGGTTGGTCCACTCTAATTCTAAATGATATTGAAGTCAATTTCCTCTATAAAATTTAAAGTCTAATTCATATCGAAATCTATATTATTGTAATTGATATTAAACGAACGAATTTAAGAATTCAATTCAAGTTAATTTTTTATAAAAAATATATAGAATTATATAAAGTTTATGCATCACACTTTTAACTCATATTGTTGTTAACCTTTTCCAACAAATTTAAATTTTAATTAATATCAAACTCTATATTAATCTAATCGATACTTAAATTAACCTCTTATCCTAGTTTATATTATAATTTATATCGATATTTAAAATTTTAAAAATTTATATAATATTATAAAAAACCCGTGCATCTCACGGGTTTTAAGCTAGTATATTACAATAGACGAAATATTAAAAATTTGGTAGTTGGTCCGTCGGTACTCGCTGAAATTACGTAATTACCCTTATTTAATTTAAAATATATTTTAATTTAAATTATACTAAAATAATTAAAGTATATTATAAATTAGATTATATCAATGCAAAGTAGGTTGGCTAATTGTAAATATTAGATGCCTTGTAGTTTTGCATAAATGAAATTGTGTCAACTGCTATGGAAATACTTTCGAACGGATGATTCTACAGGGTTTCGACGGATGACTCAAGATACTCTCAACGGATGATCCAATAGAGACTCAACAGATAATCTACAAAGTCTCGACATATAACAAATTCAAAAAGCAGTTGAGAGTGACTTGACAGTCATATAGGTGGATTGTATACAAAAGAAATGTGGCAGCCTATTTGCAGGTTTATGAGAACAAAGAAGTATTTCCATTTCATGCTTACTTAAAGAAATACAAAGATGCTAGATAGAGAGATGAAGAAACATGTGATTAGGCTTAGAAATTTTGTCTTATATGTTTGTCTTTTTCATATGTAACTTGGTGATATATAAACCAAGGGTAACAAGTAGTTAATAATCGATTGAACTGAGAAATATAAAATCTACATCTGTTAGGAATTTCTCTATTCTTGCTTTGTAACTTTACTTGTAAGCAGCTGTGTACATTCTTGTATCACAAAGTTCTCAATCAATATATATTTAAGGTTGAAAAGATCAATCCACCAGAAATTTTTTAATTCTATGTGTTTAATTACTTTGTGTCTTGAATACATATATATTTCATTTCCGCACACTTGCATATTCAAACACGGATATATTTTGATAAAGAGTTTTCTTAATTTTCAAAAGAAACCAAGAATTACATTCAACCCCTCTTCTGTAATTTTTTTGTTAGATTGTTTGGGAATACCAAAGGTTGCTGTTCTCCCTTATGTTGGGAAGAAGTTGGTGAGCGAAGAATACTCGGACTCGAGTTAATTTAAAAGGACAAGGGAACAAAAGACCTTATTCACACCCGTCTGGTGATAGCCCATAACAAACAAGAGAACTATGCGGACCAAACTTGGAGGATGAAGAATATAAAGTAAGAAACCTAGTATTGCTGAAAATGTCTTCCTGAAGGGGAATGAAACTTGGAAGGAAAGCGAAGTTGAGCCTAAGGGTTCATTGGACCATTTGAGGTATACGAATTAGCGCTACCCCCAAATTATCGACAACTTTATACCGTGAATCGATGTTAGGAAATGTTACTCCCAAAAAATCTAACAATAGAATTATAGAATGTGGGTTGAATGTAATTCTTGGTTTCTTTTGGAAATTAAGAAAAAAATTTACCAAAATATATATGTGTTTGAATATTCAAGTGTGCGGAAATGAAATATATATGTATTCAAGACACCAAGTAATTAAATACAAAGATTTAAAAACTTTCTGGTGGATTGATCTTTTCCACCAGAGATATATATTGATTGAGAACTCTGTGATGTAAGAATGCAAACACCTGCTTACAAGTAAAGTTACAAAGAATAGAGAAATTCCTAACATATGTAGCTTTTTCTATTTCTCAGTTCAATCGATAATTAATCTACTTGCTACTCTTGGTTTATATATCACCAAGTTACATATAAAAAAGACAAACATATAAAACAAATGTCTAAGTCTAATCATATATTTCTTCATCTCTCTATCCTAGCATCTTTGTATTTCTTCAAGTATGCATAAAAATGAAAATGCTTCTTTGTTCTCATGAACCTACAAATAGGCTGCCACATTCCTTTTGTATACAATCAACCAATGTGACTATCAAGTCACTATCAACTGCTATTTGAATTTAGTTTCCGTCGAGACTTTGAAGATTATCCGTTGAGTCTCTATTAAATCATCCATTGAGAGTAACTTGAGTCATCCGTCGAGGCCTTGTATAATCATTCGTTGAAAGTATTTCCATAGCAGTTGACACAATTTCATTTATGCAAAATTACAAGGCCTCTAATATTTATAATTAGCGAACCTATTTTGCATATCATTCTAGTAGTCAAAATGACTTGAATATCCTACAACCTCCAATTCTCTAAGACATTACAGAACATGAATGTACTACAAAAACTTATTTAAACATAAGCTACTCTTTCAACGGATGACAAAGTAAGATTATCCGTTGAAAGTTACAAACACACTTAATTAAATCTACTAAGGTCTTTTGGTGAAATATCATCAAGCCTACAACATTTTACTAATAATCTCCCCCAATTTATGTCTACTAGAATTGTAGGCATAAATTTAGGAGGACTTGATAATAACAAAAGACCTTATACAAAATGATTATTCAATAATAGATAAAAATGATAAGTGCTGCAAATTTTATTAAAAATTGATAAAAGAAAGTTCATAGAAGTCTCACAGGCCTTGTTCAAGGTGCTCCTCTAGACTGAGTAAATTAATTCTTTTTCTTTGAGTGTCTAGTCTTCTTTCCCAGCTTCTCATTGTTATCTTCTATATGGTGTTGGAGTTGTCTATTGAACTCAGATTCATCTTCATTAGAGAGATCCAGCATCTCCTGCATTTCCTTGAGAGTCTCATTGCTTGTATTTTTAGCCGGTCTTCTAGTCTGAAGAATCTTCTGGTATTTCTTTCATCTCTAAAATCCATCAACCAGTATGGCCTCAAGTGTACTCTACTTCCAGTGTAAGGAATATTTTAGATTATTGGTAGTGCACTTGGGTCTCTCCAGCTTCTTTGTAATTGTTGAATTTTGTTAAGTATCTCTGTTTTGTCCACCTTGGTGAATCCAAAATTTTTCTTAATTGCAGAGAATACTTTAACTAAGACAGTGTAGCCTTCATTGAGAATCCTATGAAGAGGCATCAATTACTCACACTTTATCTAGCTCATCCAGATAAAGGTTGATGTCTGAGAATTCTTTTATGTCAAAGATAAAGAGTTGATCTCCTTTGTTGACTGTTGGCTTGGGTTTGGATAAGGGTTTGGATTGGAATGGGATACAATTGATTGCTTTCTTGCTGTATTCTTTCTTCTTTTTGAAGTGGTTGGAATTGGGATGTTCAGCTCAGGTATAAGTAAACTTTCTCAGTCAATTGGTCATTCTTGGGAATGATTGGCTCACCATGAAAGTTCACACCGGGATGGACCTTGATTTCAACTTGCTCCATTATGGGCATGGTTGGTTGATTTGTGGTAGTAGACTGAGTTGGCTTTGGTTCTTCCTTTTCTTCTTCAAATATTAGCTTCCTTTTGGCTCTCTCCTTTACCCTTTTCACATATTTCTTCTTTAATTCCTAATGCTTCTCAGTTTTAGTTGTCGTAGAAGGCTTCTCAGTTTCTGACTTTCCAGCAGGCTTTTCAGCTTGTTTCTTTGCTTTTAAGTCAACCTACTTTTTCTGAGATTTGAGCCTCAATCTCTCTTCTCTTTTGGATTCTCCAAATTGAGGATGTCCATCCATCACACAAATCAGTTTGCCATGCCTTTAGATCTTTGCTATCCTTTTCTTCAAAACGGAGTCTTTTGGATCTTTGTGATTTGCAATAGAGTGACCAAGCAGCTTCTTTTCATCAGGTTTAGGAGTTGAATAGACTAGGTCCATTGGATTTTTGCTTGAGTGTTTTGATGAGTATTTCTTAGGCTTCAAATTCACAATGGCATGTTGATGTATTTTAGATGAGGTTTAACCTCTTTCCATGTTTCCCAACTTCATTTCATCTATTGGAATTGGTCTCAATTGAGTGGAGTGCTTCACAAATTTGTCTTGCTTCATAATTGGACCAAATTCCTTCTCAATTCTTTCATCAATTTTCTTCATTTGCTCTTTCAGTTTGAGTTCAGCTGCTGCTATGTTGATTAGATCAATAATATCTAATGCTGGTGGCTTTGAGAAGATAATGGCTGGAACAATTACCGTACTGACTTGTACACTTAGATTCTTCTCCCCTTTTTCTTAACATCAAGTAGAGAAGGGGTTGAAGTTTGAGCTGCCACCAGTTGCTGTAGTAGAAGAGTTTGAGTTTGTTGATTGGTAAGGATTTGAGCAATTAAGTTCATCACTTTTGACATTCTTGAATTCAAATCCTCAACCTTTCTATTCAAGTCAGATTCCTTCATGAGCTTCTGGTGTATGTCTGTCATGGTTGACTCAGGAAGTTTGGAATCCCGTCTCTTATTGAGATCCCCCTTCACTTTCTCAATAGAATTTTTGAGTTCATCCACATCTTGATTCTGTTTGAGAGCTTGAAATTTATTCATTGAAGAGACTCAAGATGGTCCTGTAAAAGAATTTTGGTGATGGCATTGTTGGTGGCTTGAATGGCAGACTGAACGTCAAGGATGAGCTTGAACAAGGTAGATTTAAAATGATGATAGTTGTAGTCTTTTATGAACATCCAGGCTGGAGTGTCTACAACTCCCCCTATGTTCATGCCTACTTCTTCAGCATCCTCTCCAAGAAAGTCATCCCCAATTAAAAAACCAGAAGGACCAGAAGGACCAGAAGGATAATTAAAATCATCAGCAGCTGTAAATGGAAGAGAATTGATTGCATTATTTGCCCTTAGCATAGAATCTGTAGTGTGCACCAAGTTTATAGTATTCTCAGCATCCTCATTGCCCTATTCATCTAGAATCTGATATGCTGGAACAGGGTGAGTAAATGCCTCAGCATCAAAAGAGAGAGAATCTAGAACAACTTGATATTCTTGCTGAAATAGTTTCTCTTTATTTGCATCATTGGCATCCATTAACTCACTAGCAGTGGGATTTTCCCATTCTCTTATACCTGTATTTCTCTCATTTTCTCTCTAATTTTGCATCAAGGGCTCCCCTTGGCTACCCACCCTCACACCCTCACCTTCATCATCTAAGGTGAGACTCTTCTGACTCACTTTTTCCATGTTGGATGAAAAAGCATGATGAATTTTACTCTTTTCCTCTCTTTTTTCCTGAGCACAATTCAGCCTCTCACTCAAGTCACTCCCTTCCTTCAATCCTAAGGGTGATTGAACAACTGCTAAGTCATCTACACTAGTCACAAGTTTAGAAATTTCAAGCTGTGTAGAGACTTCCAACAAATGAGAGACATCCATCGAAATAGCAGTTATGAGTATAAACGGATGACTTCTGTTAGGCATATCCGTCGAAGGACAATCACTAATCAACGGATGATAAATATCCGTCGAAGAGGCAGAAATGAAATATTTAGGAGTTAAAACAACAGTTGAGTTTGTGGTGATTAATTTGAGATTTATATGCACAGACTTATCAGTAGTTTCACAAAAAAAAGGCAAGTGAGCCAACATATCATCAATAAGATGATGCTCACTTTCTTTAGATTTTGGCTCCTCCATGAGTTTCAAAGATGGAGAATCATGAAATGATGTGTTTATCATATCCATATCCAGTGAGTTTGTGGGAGAATTGTGTGTGTTAGGTATTTCAATTGTGAGAGACTATGACTCCATATTTATTGGAGCCACATCAACCTGAATTTGAGATGGTTCATTAACTGAGTCTTTGACTGTAGTTGGCACTATTTGTGCACCCTGTGACTCCCCCAATGTTTTTGATTTCTTCTTTCTAATGTAGGTTTGAGTTTGGCCAGTAGTTTCCCTACCCCTTTTGTTCTGTGCTCTTGGAGATAAGCTCTTTTCAATAGTTACATCCTTTTGGGAGGATGCAACTAGCAATGTGCTACTTTCCTTATGAATCACCATAGCCTGTTGGGAGATTGTGGTGTGGCTAGGCTGGGATTCACTAACCTCTATCACTTTATTCTTAGGGCTTCTTTGATGTTCACCATGTCCGTCACCTTTCTCACTACCCTTCACACTCCCCTCATGTGTTGTGGTAGTATTTAAAATTAGTTTCTTTTGAGAGAAACTAGAGTGTATTTACTTTGATTGGGATTTTGAAATTTTAGGTTTCTTGGCTTGGGTAGGCATCTGTTTGGTCACAGTCACAGATGCCATAACCACAGTTGAATGAAAAGAAACTGGGGGTTGGGAAGGAGTTGTGACAGAAACAGTTACCTCACTTACCTGAGGTGCGTTCATGATTGGCAGATAGTTAACAGGCACTTCACTATGAAGATTGTGTTAGGAATTCGAGCATATAAACGCAGCAGAAAATCTAAAATTTTGAAATCCTACCTCAGGATCTATGTATAATGAACGGATGATTATGGAAAATAGGATCATGTACCTTAATAAAGCTTTCCTTCTGAACATGGTGAATGTTCTAATCTTGATGAACCACAGCATCCCTCCTTCTGAAGATTGATAAGTGGATTTTCTATATACTTGGAACGCTTCATTACAGGCTTAAGTTGGTGTTTTGGACTCAAGTTATTGGTATTTTTTATGTATTTTTGTGTTATTGCATTTCAGGCATTAGTTAATTAAATAAAGGATCTTTTAAAGGAAATATGCTGACAAGAGCTAATAATTGGAAGCCAAGGCTATTCTCAAGTTGTAGATAATCGAGTTAGCTTCGCGTGGGTAGTTGAATCACCTAATTCTGATGAGTAGACCTCAAGATACGGCCAAAAGAAGAAACTACAGAAAAGTCAAGAAGTCAAGAGCGACTGCCCCAAAACCAGTGCGCCCGCACTGACTTTCTGTCAAAACAGCACGGCCGACCCGTAATTAGCGTGGCCGCCCCGCCCCGATTTTTGCCCCAGAATCCTGATTTAGTAGAAATTGAAGATATTAAGGGTCCTGGTCATCCTGGAGCCTATATATATCAATAAAAACACATATTTAACAACAAGGAGCGAGTGGAGAGCAATAAGAAGACCTAGAGAGCACGAGAAGGCTACGGAGAAGAAGACTTTTATTTTCTTTAATATAGTTGATACTTGGATGTTTGTTTTCGATTTGTTCTTGAACCTTAGTACTCTTATACTGTTTATTATCATGCTTTCATTGGAACCCATGGTCACGATGTAACACCCCCAAATCCGGGGTCGGGGATCCGGGTTGTCACGAGTTCCATTTCCCTTAATAACACCCAATCTTAATAAACAATCAACTACTCCGTACTGTGACCCCACAATAAACACACACCACAAGTTATAGTCTCAGAGATGAATATCCAAAAATAACACAAGTCATTTTATTCCACAATTATAAGCCATTACACCTCAAAAGGTTTTCTGAATAATTTACATATTCTTTGCCATTATTACAATTCATATAGATACATAAGTCTGGTACATCAGAAGTTGAAAGCCTAGCCTATTGGTAATTTTTACCTCAGCTACAGCGGCATCAACGCTTCCAGAAAACTACGGAAAGTTTCCTAACCGCTTGCGAATTGGAAGCTTGGTCCTGTTCATCTTTTCTATCTATTGTTGTGTGATGAAAGAAGAAAGCAAGGGTGAGCAACAAGCCCACCAAAATAATATGTATAATAATTAACAATATATGAGCATTCTCATAGTACTCATGAAAGTCTTGGTCAAAAAAAAATGAACCAAGCTGATATCTTAACGTGACCAAGTCACAAAATATTCAGTATATATATATATATACATATATACTTTTCACAATCTTTGAAATCCTCTGACATGTATAATATACACAGAGTTCCAGTTTATAACTGTATAAAAAATATCGTTGCAAGGTGATCTCATATATCTAACCTTGTCTCAACATTTTTCTGAAAATCTTTGACATGCACAAGATAATCATTTACTAGATATAAGTTTAAAAGATGAAGTTACAAGATACTCCAATATACTTATATCTTTTCCGAATACTACCTAAACTACCACCGTTCAAGGTACAATCTGTTTCAAAAGTTCATCACATAGATGAGACTACAAGATAAGATTTGAATAGATTCAATCCTTGAAATATCATTATAAATAATGAAGTTACGAGATACTTCATTAAGTCCCGATATATATATATATACACCTATATATATATATTTCATACACTCCTTGAAAACCTCTGTTATGAAAATTATAAACAGAGTTGCAATATCCAATGAATTTGGAAAGGAGAAAACCTTGGCATAAACTTGATATCTTGCTGATCACGAAAAGATACCAATAAGTAACCTTTTCTACTAGTAGATGGACGAATTCCCCACTGGTCATCACCCTGGCCGCAATAGGACCTTATGTTGGACTGCCACTCAGCCACTTACGCATTTGATGGACTCCCACTGAGCCACTTACACTTTCATGGCGCCCACTGAGCCCATGTTGCTTATGCCGACTCAAATAGATGAACTTACTTCCCGAATGATGGGCAAGTAATCAAGATGTTTTCTCAAAACAGCAACCTCGTTGCGAATGTAAAATACACCACTGAGCCGGATCCCCCCAGGTTTTGAGCGAGTATTTAAATCCCCTTCGAAAGGAAGATCTTAAATATAAAAATGAGTTTTGGGATCCGCTCTAATCTTTTAAAAATCATTTTGAAGATTCGAAAACATTTTTAAGAATGTTTGGAGTAATGCTGATTTAATGAAATAAATCAGTCCCGATATATTAGAAAATATCTGAATATTATTATTTAATAATATTCCCATAAGGATAGTCTCTATATAAATAATTTGAAGTAGAAGTTTTAAAACTCATACTTGAAATGAATATTAAATAACCAAAGATATACTTATACGAAAGTACTATCTTTATTTGAATAATCGAAAATAAGTTTGATTATCGAAACATTATTCTTTAATAAAATAAAGAATATTATTTAGTAAATAATCAGAGTCATAAGTCCTCGAATGAATATTCAAAATAATATTCATTAAATAAATATTCATTAAATAGAATAAACAGAGTCATAAGTTCTCGAATGAATATTCAAAGTAATATTCATTAAATAGAATAAACAGAGTCATAAATCCTCGAATGAATATTCGAAGTAATATTCATTAAATAGAATAAATAGAGTCATAAGTCCTCGAATGAATATTCCAAATAATATTCATTAATAAAATTAAAGTTATCGAATAAACCTTATTCGATTAATAGTTTTGAAAACTATATCTCTCTATATATATATAAATATATATATATAATATACTCGGGAACATCGACTCCCTGTTTAGAAAATGTTCACCTTTGGGTCCCCTATACTAAGGGTATACACAACTACTGGTTATCTCTAACATAGGTATTATGCAACTTATAAGCAATTGAATCAACAATTAGATATCAAGATTATGAAATAGACATGCATATATACCATATCACATGCTCCAATATATCGCAAGATTTGCTAATAACAATCATGCACTTATCACAAGATAATGCATATACATATATTTACATCACAACAACAGTATAACGGGTAGAAAACTTGCCTGGGTGCTCCCGGATAGACTTAAGCTTAGAGCGGGTCTGATAACCTATGAATAACAACAGAAGTCGGAATTAAACCCCGGTCGCTTAAGAAACTAGACTTTAACCAATTGAACCCTAACGTTCGCTTTTGCGCTTAATGATTCACTTAAGTCACTCGAGTACCCTCAGCTCCACCATTTTTTAATAATTTAACCATTAAGAATTTTAAGGCGATTTATTTCGCGAGTACCTTACCAACTGCCTAATCCACTTTACATAAATGTTTCATACTCCAATTAGTCATTTAAGGTCCTTAACCAATGTTTCAAAGTAAGGCGAGGGGTAATGGTTCTTTCACGAAACGCCGTTACTTAAAACAGTCGTTTCTCCTAAACCGTACATCGGATTCAAACGAACCACATATCAAAACGAAGCTCGTAACATGAACTATCTAATCATGGCAATGGTCAAAACCTAACAGTGAGTTCACGGGTCCTGATGTTAAGAACAAAAGCAGTCTAAAGTAGATCGGGCATTACGACGTCTGCGTTTACGCGATTACCAAATTTTATCCTACTCCAAATCAACCACAATTCAACCATAATTCAACCATACAACCAAACTCCATCCATACAATACTACAACAGCCCCAACAACTCAATATTTCCAATTTATACTACTGCTCAATCATCAACTAAGAGCTTACTTAAGTTCATTAACTAATCATCAAGATTTACAACTCCAAAATATCACAAAACCAATCAATCTCTAAATACACAATAACCAAGCCTATCATGAACTATACTACTCATAATAAGCTCTTAACATTCAATAACAAAGCTAGGTTAAGAGATTATACCTTCCTTGTGAGTAGGAGTAACTAATGAGCTTGGAACAACCTTGGAAAATCCTTACTAAAGCTTTATCTAAACAAAAACACAAGATCAAAATTTCAAGTTCTTGAAAAACACTATTCACCCTCTTCTTGCATGAATTTTAGGAAGAGATTGTGAAGGAATTTGAAGCTTAAACTTATAGGACATCTATATCTATGTACAAGGAACCTTAGATAATTACCTCACTAATTAACAAAGCTTGGAACTTGGATTTGGGTTTTTCCTTCCTTGCAAAATGAAAGGGGCAGAGAGCTTTTACTTGAAAATGGGAAGTCAACTTTGTGTTTTTGGTGTTATGATTTGTTTGTTGGTTGTTTTTGCCTTTTGTTTTAATTAATTACCTTTTAACCATGGTGATTTTTGTGTGGCTTGAAATCAACCACACTTCCTTCCTTTTTGGTCATGCTTAGGTCATCATTCTTATGTCATCTTCCCATGCTTGTCCTCTTCTTATTGGTTTGATGACATCATCATCACTAACCTCTTTGATTAGCTCCTAATTACTTGGCTAATGACCGCTGATCTGTTATACGGTTCGCTTAACTTTCGTTTTCGTTTATCGTTTGAGGGATCATATCCAGGATCTTATTACTTGGGTTTCCTTAACCTTTCTCAATACATTATATTCCTTTTATGATCCTCTCTTATAATCCTTGAATTTAAATCCTTTTTATCCTGTTACCTTATACTCAATTCTTTCGGTATCTGGTGGATTTTCGGGAAAAATCAAAGTGTTCGAATTTGGATTCTGACGATCTTTACATACACTTATATATCATATAGAGTACTAATAAGATCTCAAAATAACAATAAAAGAACCCCTACAAAGTATGGCATGAAAAGTTTTCTTATTCAGCATAATCAGCAAAATCACTATCCATAAGGGTTACAAAAAGTTCAAAATTTTTGGGGTTATTACAGTCTCCCCTCCTTAAAAGGATTCCGTCCCGGAATCAGATAGAAAACAAATGGGGGTACTTTTCTAGCATTACGCTTTCTATTTCCCAAGTTGATTCTTCCACATTATGATTCTGCCATAGCACTCTGACTAGCTTAATCACTTTGTTCCGAAGCACCTGCTCCTTCTTATCCATAATCTTTACTGGTTTATCCACGTAAGTCAGATCTGGTTGCATATCCACCTGCTCGTACTCCACTATGTATCTGGTATCCCGATGATACTTCCTTAGCATTGACGCACGGAACACATTATGAACTTGTTATAGGTTCGGGGGTAAGGCTAGCTCGTAAGCTAACTTCCCAATCCGTCTTAGTATCTCAAAGGGTCCAACAATTCGTGGGCTTAGCTTTCCTTTCTTTCTGAACCACATCTATCCTTTCCAAGGGAATACCTATAATAGCACTAGGTCCCCTACTTCCTATTCTTTGTCCTTTCGTGTCAAATTAATATA
Organism: Apium graveolens; assembly: GCF_009905375.1. Taxonomy (NCBI): domain Eukaryota; kingdom Viridiplantae; phylum Streptophyta; class Magnoliopsida; order Apiales; family Apiaceae; genus Apium; species Apium graveolens. The sequence goes on along the minus strand of NC_133649.1, from coordinate 248,257,793 downwards.
CTTCTTATGTCCATCTTGGGCTACTACCAGCCGTTCTCTGATTAGATCTATTATATCCTTGGTCCTTTGGACTACTGCGGGTCTGAGCATCTCAGCGCTCTACAACTTCATCCTAACATAAGGGAGATCGACTATTGTCTTCCCTCAAGGATCTCATAAGGCGACATCTCGATACTGTCATAAGATCTATTATCGTGAGAAAACTCAATCCGTGTTTAGTGACCATTCCAAATTCTTTCAAGTCTATGGCACAGACTCTCATCATAGCTTCTATCATTATAGCTTTTTGCTTCTCAATACCCATTCTTTTCCAGTTTGTAATCGTTACTATCTTCTGTTCCTAATATTATACTGGTTATACTTTTTCTCGTTAGCGTTCTATAACCTTTTAATAAACGTGTCAACCTTAGTATCACGAATGTGTTTCCATTCCGAATACCACCATACTCATACTATTCCTTTTTCTAAATACTTCTATCTTCGAAAGTTTGACTCATCGTATAGAAGTAAAAGATTTTATTGAGAGATCACTATGATCATGAACACTTGTTACATCGCATAGTTAGTACAGAAGGTGGCCAGCCTTTAGTACTTGACAAGCAATTAAACAATAGATGGTATCCTACTAGGCTTCTATCACATAGATAGATAGTCATTCGGCAATACCTCCCCTTCTGGAAGGGTTGTTCTTCTCAGCTTATACAAAATGAAAAGGAGAGAAAAGAACGAATTGAAGAGAATTGTATATGAAAAAGTACTACCACAAATATCTGGCTTGGAATCTACCTCTGAACTATAGAGGTTTGTCATAGGAGAACAAAACATATGTGTATATATATCAACATCAAGTATTATAACATCGCAATTCATGTGCCTGGATATTTACTATTCCGTCCATCGTCCTATGGACCCATGCTCTTGCTTGAGCTTATAAACAATCACCTTTGAAACTCCCTCGACATCGAAAATCGAATCTGGGATCTCATTCTAGACATCATCGTTACTAGAATTCTATGCTTGCACCGCAACCTTCCTCGTATAGTAATACGACTCTCTATTGATAAGAGGGAATAAGTATTCAATAGGTAGATAATTGACTTAATTAGTCTATCAGTGATAACTTATACATCACCACAACCCGATTAGTGGTACCCAATCTCAACATCCATTACACTACAACTCTGACGGTTGTAATCAGCTCATTATTCAAAGAATCGTTGATGCATTACTATAGTCCACCACGGACCTACTATAGTCATTCGTTTCCTTGAATCTTAATATTTAATCATACGGAGTCCATTCATGCCGTACCGAAATCTTCTAGAGAGGAAACATAATCGCCATTCCATGATTCATGAAGAACACTCCAGATCCTGACGTACATTCGTGACATGAAGTAGATAAAATTGAAGAAGAGTTTCAATAAAAGCAACGATAGCAGGTTAATACCATTCTTAATCATATGCCTTCGATAGAAGACTTAACTTAAAGGTTCGTTTAGTCCTTTTGAAACATGGCCCTGGATTATTCTCAAGATAGGACCTTCTAAGATAGATAGCTCGCTCACGGAGATTACATGAATTAAATCTTTACCAAACTACTATTATGGTTGGGTATTGCACAGTCATCAGAAGGAATGTCAATCTTCCAAACCATAATACAACATTCACAGCTTCAACCATCATCACTGTATTCCTCTGGCATGAGCGCCTATAATTATCCTCTTACATTTAAAGTGTTGGCCACCTCATTGGCCTTTCCTGATAGTAATAGTTCCTTATAATCAATGTCTTTTGAACGATCTCCAACTAAATTTTCTACCTCATTTCAAATCACTGCTTATGTGAAAATGCTTTTCTTAAGTCCTTGTGATAAAATAAGTAAAAAAAAAATTACCATTTTTTCTATAAGTCACTGCCTTAGTCTTTAAATGTAAACATTATCATGGCTGACTCTCGATCATACTTAGGATGTCTTTTATCTTGGGCCCTTCTTGCTTTAATAATTCTTACCTTCATTGGTTCATTCTATACTTCTTATGGTTTAACCCGTGCCCACCTGGCATTATTATAATTACGCCATATTTCCTTCATCAAAATTTCTATTCTTGAGAACTTTGAATACTACCTTTCTCCTTGTAAAACCTCTAAGGTTATCCTTAAATCCTTCATCAGGTACACCCTAGGCACAGGGCATATCAAGATACCATTTACTAATACCAGAATCATTGTCTATATACTTCTGAAAAATTTCTCCACTGATCCTTAAAGGTTGTTGTTACCTTAATCCCTTCCAATTCATACTGTCAAAACTCATGCTGTCCCTATTAAGGGTGAAATGCCAACCTTTATGCATTCCCCTAGGATTCATTTCAAGTTATCGGGGTTTTATCCTTAATTCCACCTTTAAAAGATACTTACACTCTTCCAAGGATAAATCAAGTCATATATACTTGATAGATTACCTTATTCAATCATTCTCACTTTGATAGTCTATACTTAATTTCACAATAGCCTACTTATTCAAACTGAGGTCAATCCATATGGCCTCCAAAAGATAACAACGGTTATCCACTTTTTTTTTGCCTGATTTGGTAATGATAACAGGGATGTACTGGAAGATATTGGTCATGTTCAACGTGAACTTCTTTTTACTAAATCCTCATTTACTTTTGTTGTTTATCTCAACAGTCATCTCAATGTTGAGATATCTTCTATACTTGGTGTCTCCCTTTTTGGGCATCAAGCCACCGGTCTTACACTTCACATTCTTGAAGGTCACTTCCTTCATCCAATTTTCCTAATTTCTTACTTTCTTGTCTCCTCAGTCTATCCGCGTCTCATTGTTTATCCTTCGAACTATCTCAAGGTTTCCTCGAATCCTCCCAACTTACACGGGATAAAATATATGTATCTCTTATGCCTTCAACCATCAATTTTAACTCATGGTGAATCACCCTCATCCTGATGATTACATACTTTTCTATTTCTATTGCTACGAGTCTTTAGGGTTTCCTCATACCCAACTCCCTTATCATTCCTCAAACTCTATTGCCTTTATATTCCTTTCCACTTCAGTTTCTTTTTATTTTCCTTTCTCTTATCATTATTTCATGAACCAACACAACATAAACATTGATTTCAAACATCCCGACATTCTGGATTCGTGTCCTCAGAACGAATCTTGATAACTTTTACAACTTAGATTCTTAATTCATCATACTCGTCTGCCTTTGTTCTGGCTCTAAAGCTTTTACACTATCTCTATAACCTTGGGAAGTACTTTCCCGAAAACAATTGACTGAACTTTACTCAGTTTATTCTAACCTCTGGCTCCGTGCCTTTCTTGGTTTTTCACCAGCGGGTGGCCTCTTTCTTAGGAGGGTAAGTGACAAAACAATCTTTTGTGCTTCATCAATTATTTAGAATCTCAAATGATTCCCATATTTCCTTTAGCCAGGCTCTCGCCTCTACTGGGTTTGCTTGTTCCTTGGAATTCTGAGAGCTTAGCGACTTAAAGGTCCTGAAAGAATTTCCCTACCGCACTGTCTCCTCAGGGTGGTGGTTGGGGATAATAGTCTAAGTTCTTTTTAGACAGGTCCATGAATTGCCGTATAGGAGTACCGTCTCGGGTCTCCTTTCCTTACTCGACTTTCTATTTCCTTAGTATGAAATGTTTCATCCTTCTCCCATACTTGGAGTTATCTTATACGTTAAAATCCTTGTTTTCCACTTCATTATGTTCTGGGTTCCTTATATCTTAATTGCGACCTCCCTGATTATCACATTCAAGGTTTGCCCCTAATCTTATTCCTCGTGGGGGCATAATGCTTGGAAAAATTTTGAGAATCTCTGGATATTTGTCTTACTTACTTTGCTTAAGTCGTTCCCTCATTCAGTCCTTGCATGATTGCAAATTATGAATTCTTAAATTCTATAAACTTCATGAGACTCTCTTAAGTGTTAATAGTGCAATTAACAATATGAACTTATCACAAACAAACTGATCTGAACTGAAATTAACGAATATATACATAACCATTTGTTCGAGGGTACAACAACAGAACACATTAAAGAGAATTACATCATTTGATCTGATTGCTTCTATCCCAAAAGTACTACCATAGATAATCATTTAGTCATTAAAACTAATCATTCATAACTTAGGCTAATCCTCCAAAAGCGGTGCTACATGAAACTCTTATCTGATCGCTCTGGCTCTACACACTACCATGGATCAAGAAATGCGGGCACGCACGACATCCCTAACCTGCTCCATCACAGAGGTGATGAGGTCTAAGATAGTCGCAAGTAGAGCTGGATCAACCTGACCCTCAAGATGGCCTCTAGCTGTAATTCGGGTGGTAGCCTCAATCCTTTCCATGCTATAAGCTAATCCTGCCGGAAGTACCCCGCCCTCAATCCTTGGTGCAGTAAGTCGATCCAACAGATCACTCCTAATATTACGGACCTCAGACAGGCCACCCAAAGTTATATAATAATCGGCGATAAGAGAAGCCTGAGTGGTAGCATCTAGCAGTCCATGGGGTGCAGGTGGTGCAGACCCAGGAGATCCAAATGGATAACCAAGCACGGTATCAGGTGACAAGGGTGCAGGAGATAAAGGTGGCATTTCCTCAGTAGGTGCTGGGCTCTGTACAGGGGAGGGAACAGGAATTGGTGGAACCTTATGGATGTCTACAGAAACCTCTAGAAGAGGGTCTGACACTGGTATAATTGGTGTCGTGGAAGGCCCCACTCCTTCTTCCCTCATTATCCTTTGTGCCCTTGGTAACTCTCCATCCTCTAGTGTCACCCTCGCGGCCATTCTAACTCTGGTAGTCGCCCTGACTACGATCATCAATTCCTCAGCGGTCCTCTCTTCATTCTCGTCAGGGTCCTCCACGAGATCCTCCTCAACAACAATCCCTTCTAGGGATAACATCCTCAACCACAACATTCTCAATATGAATCTCATCCGGTCCCTCGTTAGGGTACTCTATTGGATTCACAATTTGATCTCCAATATGTAATAAAACATCCTCATGCTGATGTTCCTGAACCTCAGGGTTCGGTGCCCCGCTGCCCTATACGAGAACGAACTATGTTACTATCATAATATTTATAAGGGTTCCCGTAAGGGTTTTAACTGTCAGTACTACGTTAGGTAGCCCGACTATAAACTTGGCAAGAGTTCTTATTTTCTTAGTGAACTTATTATCTTAACGTCACATCATCTCTGAGGTTTATAACGCTTAGCTCTGATACCATTTATGTAACACCCCCAAATCCGGGGTCGGGGATCCGGGTTGTCACGAGTTCCATTTCCCTTAATAACACCCAATCTTAATAAACAATCAACTACTCCGTACTGTGACCCCAAAATAAACACACACACCACAAGTTATAGTCTCAGAGATGAATATCCAAAAATAACACAAGTCATTTTATTCCATAATTATAAGCCATTACACCTCAAAAGGTTTTCTGAATAATTTACATATTCTTTGTCATTATTACAATTCATATAGATACATAAGTCTGGTACATCAGAAGTTGAAAGCCTAGCCTATTGGTAATTTCTACCTCAGCTACAGTGGCATCAACGCTTCCAGAAAACTGCGGAACGTTTCCTAACCGCTTGCGAATTGGAAGCTTGGTCCAGTTCATCTTTTCTATCTGTTGTTGTGTGATGAAAGAAGAAAGCAAGGGTGAGCAACAAGCCCACCAAAATAATATGTATAATAATTAACAATATATGAGCATTCTCATAGTACTCATGAAAGTCTTGGTCAAGAAGAAATGAACCAAGCTGATATCTTAACGCGACCAAGTCGCAAAATATTCAGTATATATATACATATATACTTTTCACAATCTTTGAAATCCTTTGACATGTATAATATACACAGAGTTCCAGTTTATAACTGTATAAAAAATATCATTGCAAGGTGATCTCATATATCTAACCTTGTCTCAACATTTTTCTGAAAATCTTTGACATGCACAAGATAATCATTTACTAGATATAAGTTTAAAAGATGAAGTTACAAGATACTCCAATATACTTATATCTTTTCTGAATACTACTTAAACTACCACCGTTCAAGGTATAATCCGTTTCAAAAGTTCATCACATAGATGAGACTACAAGATAAGATTTGAATAGATTCAATCCTTGAAATATCATTATAAATAATGAAGTTATGAGATACTTCATTAAGTCCCGATATATATATATACACCTATATATATATACATTTCATACACTCCTTGAAAACCTCTGTTATGAAAATTATAAACAGAGTTGCAATATCCAATGAATTTGGAAAGGAGAAAACCTTGGCATAAACTTGATATCTTGCTGATCAGGCAAAGATACCAATAAGTAACCTTTTCTACTAGTAGATGGACGAATTCCCCACTGGTCATCACCCTGGCCGCAATAGGACCTTATGCTGGACTGCCACTCAGCCACTTACGCATTTGATGGACTCCCACTGAGCCACTTACACTGTTATAGACGCCCATTGAGCCCATGTTGCTTATGCCGAGTCAAATAGATGAACTTACTTCCCGAACGATGGGCAAGTAATCAAGATATTTTCTCAAAACAGCAACCTCGTTGAGAATGTAAAATACACCACTGAGCCGGATCCCCCCAGGTTTTGAGCGAGTATTTAAATCCCCTTCGAAAGGAAGATCTTAAATATAAAAATGAGTTTTGGGATCCGCTCTAATCTTTAAAAAATCATTTTGAAGATTCGAAAACATTTTTAAGAATGTTTGCAGTAATGATGATTTAATGAAATAAATCAGTCCCGATATATTAGAAAATATCTGAATATTATCATTTAATAATATTCCCATAAGGATAGTCTCTATATAAATAATTTGAAGTAGAAGTTTTAAAACTCATACTTGAAATGAATATTAAATAACCAAAGATATACTTATACGAAAGTACTATCTTTATTTGAATAATCGAAAATAAGTTTGATTATCGAAACATTATTCTTTAATAAAATAAAGAATATTATTTAGTAAATAATCGGTGTCATAAGTCCTCAGATGAATATTCAAAATAATATTCATTAAATAAATATTCATTAAATAGAATAAAAAGAGTCATAAGTTCTCGAATGAATATTCAAAGTAATATTGATTAAATAGAATAAACAGAGTCATAAATCCTCGAATGAATATGCGAAGTAATATTCATTAAATAGAATAAATAGAGTCATAAGTTCTCGAATGAATATTCCAAGTAATATTCATTAATAAAAATAAAGTTATCGAATAAACCTTATTCGATTAATAGTTTTGAAAACTATATCTCTCTCTATATATAAATATAAATAAATATATATATATATATAATATACCCGGGAACATCGACTCCCGGTTTAGAAAATGTTCACCTTTGGGTCCCCTATACTAAGGGTATACGCAACTACTGCTTATCTCTAGCATAGGTATTATGCAACTTATAAGCAATTGAATCAACAATTAGATATCAAGATTATCAAACAGACATGCATATATACCATATCACATGCTCCAATATATCGCAATATTTGCTAATAACAATCATGCACTTATCACAAGATAATGCATATACATATATTTACATCACAACAACAGTATAACTGGTAGAAAACTAGCCTGGGTGCTCCCGGATAGACTTAAGCTTAAAGTGGGTCCGATAACCTATGAACAACAACATAAGTCGGAATTAAACCCCGGTCGCTTAAGAAACTAGACTTTAACCAATTGAACCCTAACGTTCGCTTTTGCGCTTAATGATTCACTTAAGTCGCTCGAGTACCCTCGGCTCCACCATTTTTTAATAATTTAACCATTAAGAATTTTAAGGCGATTCTTTCGCGAGTACCTTACCAACTGCCTAATACACTTTACATAAATGTTTTCATACTCCAATTAGTCATTTAAGGTCCTTAACCAATGTTTCAAAGTAAGGCGAGGGGTAATGGTTCGTTCGTGAAACGCCGTTACTTAAAACGGTCGTTTCTCCTAAACCGTACATCGGATTCAAACGAACCACATATCAAAACGAAGCTCGTAACATGAACTATCTAATAATGGCAATGGTCGAAACCTAACAGTGAGTTCACGGGTCCTGATGTTAAGAACAAAAGCAGTCTAAAGTAAATCGGGCATTACGACGACTGTGTTTACGCGATTACCAAATTTTATCCTACTCCAAATCAACCACAATTCAACAACAATTCAACCATACAACCAAACTCCATCCATACAATACTACAACAGCCCCAAAAACTCAATATTTCTAATTTATACTACTTCTCAATCATGAACTAAGAGCTTACTTAAGTTCATTAACTAATCATCAAGATTTACAACTCCAAAACATCACAAAACCAATTAATCTCTAAATACACAATAACCAAGCCTATCATGAACTATACTACTCATAATAAGCTCTTAACATTCAATAACAAAGCTAGGTTAAGAGATTATACCTTCCTTATGAGTAGGAGTAACTAATGAACTTGGAACAACCTTGGAAAATCCTTACTAAAGCTTTATCTAAACAAAAACACAAGATCAAAATTTCAAGTTCTTGAAAAACACTATTCACCCTCTTCTTCCATGAATTTTAGGAAGAGATTGTGAAGGAATTTGAAGCTTAAACTTATGGGACATCTATATCTATGTACAAGGAACCTTAGATAATTACCTCACTAATTAACAAAGCTTGGAACTTGGATTTGGGTTTTTCTTTTCTTGCAAAATGAAAGGGGCAGAGAGCTTTTGCTTGAAAATGGGAAGTCAACTTTGTGTTTTTGGTGTTATGATTTGTTTGTTGGTTGTTTTTGCCTTTTGTTTTAATTAATTACCTTTTAACCATGATGATTTTTGTGTGGCTTGAAATCAACCACACTTCCTTCCTTTTTGGTCATGCTTAGGTCATCATTTTTATGTCATCTTCCCATGCTTGTCCTCTTCTTATTGGTTTGATGACATCATCATCACTAACCTCTTTGATTAGCTCCTAATTACTTGGCTAATGACCGCTGATCTGCTATACGGTTCGCTTAACTTTCGTTTTCGTTTTCGTTTATCGTTTGAGGGATCATACCCGGGATCTTATTACTTGGGTTTCCTTAACCTTTCTCAATACATTATATTCCTTTTATGATCCTCTCTTATAATCCTTGAATTTAAATCCTTTTTATCCTGTTACCTTATACTCAATTCTTTCGGTATCTGGTGGATTTTCGGGAAAAATCAAAGTGTTCGAATTTGGATTCTGACGATCTTTACATACACTTATATATCATATAGTGTACTAATAAGATCTCAAAATAACAATAAAAGAACCCCTACAAAGTGTGGCATGAAAAGTTTTCTTATTCAGCATAATCAGCAAAATCACTATTCATAAGGGTTACAAAAAGTTCAAAATTTTTGGGGTTATTACAGATGATGAGTTCGGTTATGAACTAATCGTTATTGTGGGGTTCTAACGGGTTTACTTATGGAATTTTATAGTTAATTTGTTTCAATATCTTGCTGTGTGGTGATTGATTGATATCCTAGTATTTGTTGTGCTTATTTGTCTTATGTGTGTAGCTAAGATATAAGATAGCGTGTTAATCTCTATTGAAGCGAAAGTGAATATAGAGGTTTAGAACTTGCCATGCTAGCATAGGTTTATGTATTTGTTATGCATGATTCGTAGGTAATTTTAACCATCTTACTTTCCTATGTAATCATGATAGATAACTTATTCATTAAACCTTTATGTTGTCAAATTCTGTAGACATATAAGGTCTCAACATAATTGGTGTCTATTCAGCTTCTATCTCTTTTGTGGATGTCTGGTAGTAGGGTATTCGTACAACGGAAGTTGGCGTTTACTAGTTTCGTGTTATCTGATTAGTTGTCATCACCATTGCATGCTAAGGTTAAGAACAATGACTTTGAATGAAGTAGTAATGAAGTTAGAATCCCATGTTTGTCTCATATAAGTAATTCAACCTCAATTCTCTTAGTTAATGTTATTTAGTATAATCTCTTAGTTTAATCAAAACCTAATTTGTTATTTGTCTTAGATTGAATGATAACCATACCATTGTTGCATAAGTGCATAATTGAACTTAACCTAAACCAGTCTCTGTGGGAACGAATCTAATATATATTTTATACTACTTACGAACGCGTATACTCTCGTGAATTTTAGCGCGTGGTTTCCTCCTAACAAGTTTTTGGCGCCGCTACTGGGGACTCGATGTTAATTTTTAGTTTATGTGCTTGTCATCAGTGGTCTTTAAATTTTACTGACTCGGATTCTTTTACTTTCACGGTTTATTTGTTTGTGTTTCAAGTACTAATGGGAGATCCAACAGCACTAACGAAAGCCTTGATGGATTTTTCTCAACCCAAGATCAATGACATTCAATCTAGCATTGCCAGGCCAACTATCACAGCTAATACCTTTGAGATCAATCCTGGCATAATTCATATGGTATACAATTCAGTCCAGTTTGGGGGTTCTCCAACGGAAGATCCCAATACGCATATTAGAGATTTCATAGAGATCTGCGACACCTTCAAGTTCAATGGTGTGTCTGAAGATGCGGTGAAACTGAGACTGTTCCCATCCTTTCTGAGGAAGATAAGATTCCCATCATCTTAGGAAGACCATTCTTGGCTACAGGCCGAACTATGATCGATGTGCAAAAAGGAGAGCTTACGATGAAGGTTCATGATCAGAAGGTTACTTTTAATGTGTTAGAGGCAATAAAGTTACCCACAGCTAAAGAGGAATGCTTTAAAGTAGAGATGGTCTATTCTATAGTGAATTCGGAACTTGAGCAATTGCCAAAGTCAGATACCTTAGAGAAATCCTTAATAGGGGAATCAGTTATTAATGATGAAGAAGGAGCAAAGCAACTGTAGGTTTTGAATGCACCTCCATAGAAGAGGAAGTTGGATATGCCATTCGATTCTCTTGGGTTAGCAGAGCTGGAAATTTCTCAAGAGCATCTCGAACCATCGATTGAAGATGCTCCCACACTTAAGCTCAACCCACTACCAGATCACTTGAGTTATATATTCTTAGGTGTACCCCATGATAAGGGGTTGGGTATTTTTAATGATGTAGAGGATGGCTGAACGGATCCTCCAGTGCCTACAGAGGGTTTTCTCATGCACAACAGACAGTTGATAGGATTTGTGTTATGCACAGTATAGGCATTCGACTAGGTGTATGGAGGGCATGCACGACATTCACTGTCATTTTTCTACAGATTTGACACACGCTCTCGGTACTATTTCTCGAGACACTGGTGTCGAGATTGATTGGCCACCTGATCCTCCACCCGAGGAGGGTGATCTTCCTGACAACCAGGTATGCCTGGAATCCTTATTATTACCTTCAATGTGAACATTGAAAATTTTAAGTTTGGGGGTGATAATGTAAGGATTAGTAGTGTGTGTTGTGTCCATATAGTTCATATAGATTCATATTGCATGTTTAGTTGTTCATTCATATTTTTACATGATTTTTCATTTAGGACATATTTGTTAGCATTTTTGTTCTTGTTATTATGTGAGTCCATGTAGTTGCATTTGCATGCATATAATATGATCCCTTAGGTTGAGCTATTTCTGATTGATTGGTTGATGTTGATGTGAGTATAGTGATGACGAATAGAGGGATGTTTAAGTCCTAATGAATTGATTTCCCTGCCAGAAACAAATATTTTCACAAAGTCTTATAGGGTTTCTTTTGATCTAGATCACGATCATACTTGTTTGTTGTTGATATTTAATCACTTGATTATATTTAGAATTTGTGATATTCTCATAATGACGTAAAAACACTGATTTTTTTTTTCTGGATAAAAAACTTGAATTTCGTTGCTAGTTGTGAATAAGGATAGGCGTCAAATGGCTAGTAGTCGGATCATAGTTTTATGAGTAGTCTAGGGTTGAATGAGATGGAGCGAAACACACTCATTCAGAAATTGTTGAAAAAAAAAGAAAAGAAAAAAAAGAGAAAAAAAGAAAAATAAAGTATGTGTTTATGCATAATTGATCAAGAGTGAGCTCTTTAATACTCGAGTTATTAAGTTCTAGGGGACTTTGTGCCTAGTAACCTAAGGCTTTTATAGTCTGGGATGTTAGGTCACACACACTGTAGAAGGGGGTTGAATACAGTGTTTACTACAATCAAATCGAATTAAAGAACACACGTAACATAACACAGATTTTATTTAACACAATAAACTCTGTTACAATATAGAACTGTCCTCTCTCAGTGATGAACAAATTATCACGAGAGCTGCTAGGGTTACAATGAATAATAATTTTGATAATGATAACACATATAGTGTAAACCCTATGTCTGTGTTTATATACTACACAGTTACAAGATAATCTTCTAATTAATATTGAATATAATTAGGCTTCCTAAAATATATCAATCAGTTATCTTTTCTTCCAAGTATTCTATTCTTGTAACAACTCTTGCTTTAAAACCACTTATTGCAGTCTTCAAAGGTTGAGTCTATTTAGATTTGGTGAATCCTGATAGGAGTATCTTTGTAGGTTTAACATGAGCAATGTCAGAGGTTTCCTTTTCCTTATCTTCTGATATCAAGCCAACTTGAGCTAAGTCAGAGGTTGCTTGCTTCATTGTCATATCAGAACTTACTACATCTTGACTCTGAACAACTTGAACCATGTCAGAGGTTGTTTGAGAAATCTTCTTTGAAATTAGAGTAAGATTAGCATCTTCTTCAGTTATTTCTTCATCTATGACTGGCATATAAACCTTTACAGGTTCATCAACTTTTTCTTTGCCCTTGGACCTTGGATCAATTTCCATTTGTGATTTGGCTTTGGTTGCCTCAGAATTTGTTCTTTCCTTTATCACAATACCCTTAGGCTTTGGAAATTTCTTTTCAACAACAGAAGCTTTAGATTTTGTCTTGACTCCTTCTGCTTTGAGTCTAGCTTCTTCTTCCTTTAGACTCTCAAAGTCCATTCCTGGATTTTCTTTAAGAAATAACTTCTTTGAAATTTCTTTATCAAGTTCCAAATGTTCACCAGAACTTATCCTTTTACCAGTATCAGAACTTATTCTTCTCCCAGTATCAGAACTTATTCCTTGACTTGTAATTTTAGCTTTACTTGATGAAAATCCTTTGCCTTGACCTTGACCTCTACCCTTATCAGAGTTTCCCTGGTCATCATTTCCATCATCCTTTCCCTTTAGTGTCTGAATAGATTTGTATTTGGACTTAATCACTTTCTCCCCCTTTTTCGCATCAGCAGGTAAAAGAAGAGAGACAAGCAATTCCACTGAGGATTGGATCTCATTGAGTTTAGTTTACTGAGAAGCTTGATTCTTTAGAATTTCATCAATCTGAGTTTGTTACTTCTCCTGAGTTTTCTCAATGTAGGCAATTCTATCAAAGGCAGGCTTGAAAAATCTGTTCTTTTCAAGTTTCATATTCACCTTGGCATGAGTTGTTGAGTGTTGACCTTCAAGGTGCCTAATACTCAATGCAGTAACTCTCAGTTGTGCCTTGAAATCATCATTTATCAGCATTTCATCAGCTTTTACCAGATGCTCAGCAAGAATCTCTTCAGAAGGAACAAAACTAACTGTATTCCATTCCTTAGTCCACTCCTTAGTCAGCTTTATTAACTGTTTGTTGAGGTGCATGTCCTGATGGACCAGCTGCATCAGCATCTAAATTAGCAGCAGCTTCCCCAGTAGTTTTAGCATTATCAGCATCAGAACTTATAAATCCAGCAGTATCAGCATCCTCTGATAGAATAGCAGTATGTGAGGCTATAGAGACTTCAACATCATCCTCTAAGTTTTGATCTGCAACCAAGTTCTGATCAACATCCAAAATTGGTATTGTTGGTGAAGTGAATTGAGTTGCTTGGAGCTTCCAAGTATAGAACCTCAGGCACAATCAAGTTATGAATATCAATTTCAGCACTTGTACCTGGGTCTTCAGTATGTACTTGTTCAATTATAGGTGACACAGGAGATGTAGGCACTTTGTCTTGAGCAGTTTCTGGTTGTGCAGAAGGAAGTGATTCAATAACAATTGGTTCTATTAGGATCAGAGATTCCTGACCCCCTTCCTTAGCTGCTTCCTCTTCTTCTGAATCTGACTCAACTGTATCCCTGTGAGCTCTTTGCTTTTTCATTTTCTGCAAGGCTAGAGACACTGTAGGAGCTTTATCATCAGGATTTAACTTTCTAAGCCTTTTGAGAGGCCTAGAACTCCCAGTTACAGTATCTTTCTGAGAAGAGATCTTCTCAGCTTCTACAACAACAGGTTCTGATGTTTGAACCTGTTCCTCAGTATCTGATTCATCTCTCAGAATAATTCTCCTTCTCTTCTGTTGAGACTGAGGTACTATCTTAGTCCTCTTGGTTTTGGAAGATGAAGGCTTCACCGTAGGTGCTGAGGGTTGAGGTTGAAAAGTTTGAGGTGTTTGTGTAGAGGTGGTAGGTGCTGATGGTTGAGGTTCTGATGGTTGGACATCAGGATATAGTTCAGTGTATTTAATTGGATCATAGGTTATTAAGGCTTGTTTGACAGATAAAGGAACTTAGAGGGGTCTTAACACAGCCTTCTTATTATCAGTAGATAATAAGACATTAAAAGCTCTTTTAGCTAGTCTGAATGATGAAATTAATTCACTAGCTGATTGGGGCTTATCATCACAACAAAAACTATAAATAAGCTGACAGAATCTAGCAAAATAAACAGTATTTCTTTCTTCTCTCATTCTATCCCCAATGAAACCTAAAACATCACTTGCATAATCAAAATCAGTTTGGTTAATGAGAGCATACCCGATTTGTTGGCTGAATATGGGGATTGCATCAAAATTCGAACATTTGTTTGCAAAAGCCTTGGTTATGCAGTCAAAGAAGAAACTCCATTCCCTCCTTATGTAAGATCTCTTCAACTGACCCAGCTTTTCTAATGTCCTCTTATACCCCAGACTGGCCATCATGTTTTGAAGAACTGGCTCCTCAACAGTAGAATAAATAAAGTTCTCAGGCAGCTGCAGTGCTTGTCGAACCGTGGCCAATGTCACGACATGCTCATCATCCCCTGATGAAAAAATAATACTTGGGGACCCTTGAGCACCACCATCATCATATACTCCGCTTCTCCAGAATTCCACCACATGAGTATCAAGACTTCATTCGGTTCGGTCAGAGCGTACCCAATATCAGAACTAGTAAGAAAGTCCTGAATGAAGTGAAGTTCTGATGGGGCTTCTGACTTGTTAAGAATAGCGGAGAAGTTATTAGGAACAAACTTAGCCCCATTGAAAATTACGTCTTTTGGTGCCATCTCTGTAAGAAATTAAGTGAGTAAGAGAAAGTTTGCAAAGTGTTTGTGAAAAGTCCTGAGAGAAAAACAACTTCAGAAAATAAGAGAGAGAGAGAGAGAGAGAGAGAGAAAGTAAAAGAGATTTAGAATAAAAATATAAGTAAAAGATTAAAAAATCTTTTATCTCTCATATATACACTCTCTCCACTCAACAGTTGTATTTTTGAAGCATGTGATACACTTTACACCTGGCACCATGTGAACAGTCAATAAACGGTTAGAGCAGGAGTTAATGGGCACGTAAAATAAGCAATAATTACCGTGCACATGCAGTTTTTCAGGACATGCACGTTATCCACTAACCCATAATGATTATGACTGTTTTATCTCATATAAACCAATATTCTGTAAAAATATGATCGTTCAAGTAATGACCAAAAATAAACCAAATAAATAAATACTGCCACATCAGCATCAGAACTTGATTATTATCAGAATTTAAAAGTCATCAAAATATGGCTTCTTAACTCGAAAAGTGAATGTTTATTCCTGTAATTCTTCACACAAATACTAATATGGGTTCAACAGAACTTAATCATCAGAACTTCCATCAGAACTTGTCCTCAGAATTTATACAACTCACACTTAAACTGTTCATCTAAAACAACATTTATCACTACAGTAATTTTCATCATTCATATGGAGTGTATGTGTGTGCAATAAGCTAAATATCAGACAAAGAGAAAAGTCTGATTCACTTCAGTACATCTTAGAAATAAGGCATACCTAAGAACTTTGCTCAAAATCTGTCATTATTCTGAAGTCTACTATAGAATGAGTTCATGCATGAGTTCAGCTCAACTGTTTTGTACTCATTTTATGCATCTTTTATAATTCCATTTTACAGTGGCTTCTCAGTGTAAGTGAGTCACGACTGCTTATTAGAATTTATGCTGTTATCAGAGTATTTCTCCAGTAATCATTGAGTGTGAAAAGTCACCAAGAATTTTTTTTTGCTTTTCTAATGCATGTTACTTAATACCAGCAATGCACTTGGGTCTTCCCTTCCACATTTTTACTCTAGATCTCAAAGGAGTACCTGATATTTATTTCTTTTTTTTTCTTTTGATAAGTGAGGCTTATCAGTACTTAGTACATCCATCAGATTTACTAACATCAGAACTTAACAGATAAGAAGCACCATTTTAGTTTTTGACTTAGTAACAAGATACACAAAGTAAACTTAACTAAGCTCAATATCAGAATTTGCTTGTGTTAAAAGATTTCCACATAAACAATTACTTCATACATGGGATCTTTAGTATATTAAAGACTACTAGGTCAGCATCTAGCACAGTTATCCTCATTGGATTGAATAGTCACAGAAACATTCATATCACTATCAGAGTTTAGAATTTCACATCAGACAACAATCAGCACTTAAGCAAATTTCAATTTGAGCACAGAATATACAAAGATAGGCAGATTTAGAGAAAGAACCTGAAACCATTCCAAGTTCATTTACCAATCTTGTAAAAGTAGCTTCACATAGTGGTTTTGTGAAGATATCTGCTAGTTGTTGATCTGTTGGAACAAAATACAATTCCACTGTACCTTCATCCACATGTTCCCTTATGAAGTGGTACCTAATACTGATGTGCTTTGTTATTGAGTGTTGAACTGGATTACCTGTCATAGCAATAGCACTTTGATTATCACAGTAAATAGGGATTTTAGAAATATCTAACCCATAATCCAGTAACTGATTCTTCATCCAAAGAATCTGTGCACAACAGCTTCCTGCAGCAATGTATTCTGCTTCTGCAGTTGATGTGGAAATTGACTTCTGTTTCTTGCTAAACCAAGAAACCAATCTGCCTCCAAGAAATTGGCAGCTTCCAATCTAGCAACTGGTGCAAATATTTCATCATAATCAATTCCCTCATGTTGAGAGTATCCTTTTGCAACCAGCCTTGCTTTATTCCTTGTAATTATGCCATCACTGTCAGTTTTGTTTCTGAACACCCACTTTCTACCAACAACAGATCTGTTATTTGGTCTTGGCAATAGGGTCCAGACTTTATTTCTTTCAAATTCATTTAACTCTTCTTGCATTGCTTGCACCCAATCAGCATCTTGAAGATATTCTTCCACTTTCTTTGGTTCAGTCTGAGAAAGAAAAGAATGATAGAGACATTCATTTGATCTAGCTGTTCTAGTTTTGACACCTGCATCAGGATTTCCAATAATTAAGTCAGGTGTATGTGCTTTAGTCCACTTCCTTGATGATGGAAGGTTATCTCTAGAACTGGATGCTCCCCCATGATCCATGCTGTCTCCATCAACATTTTCTAATGCTCCCCCTGAAATTATGCTCTCTGAGTTGGATCCTTCAGTATTTATGTTTCCAGAAATATCAGAATCTGAGTTTCCAGAATTATCAGAACTTGGCCCATCAGAACTTGAAGAGCCTGTTGTAGGTTCTGATGCTTCTTGAGATGTGGTTGGATCTTCAATATGCTCCCTCTGCGCAGGTTCATTTTCCTTTGGCGTAGTCACCACAGTTTCAATAAGATCAGAGTTTAATCCATCAAAATTTGCAGTATCAGGATTTAGACAGGATTTAGACTGTCAGGATTTATAGAATCAGAATTTAAAACTTTATTTTCGAATTTCAGCTGATCATGATCATTGAAATCTTCAAGTCCAGTAATCTTCTTATCATCAAAAGAGACATTGATAGATTCCATGACAACCCTTGTTCTTAAATTATAGACTCTGAAGGCTTTTGTGGAAAGTGGATATCCAACAAAAATTCCTTCATCAGCTTTTAGATCAAATTTGGATAGTTGTTCGGGATGAGTCTTAAGAACAAAACACTTGCATCTAAATATATGAAAATACTTCATATTTGGCTTCTTTTTCTTCACCATCTCATATGGTGCCTTTCCATGCTTGTTAATGAGTGTAGCATTCTGAGTAAAACAAGAAGTCTGCATAGCTTCAGCCCAAAAGTACAATGGCAACTTTGCTTCATCAAGCATAGTTCGTGCAGCTTCAATAAGAGTTCTATTCTTTCTTTCAACGACTCCATTTTGCTGTGGAGTTCCAGGAGCAGAAAATTCCTGCTTTATTCCATGGTCTTTGCAGAACTATTCCATGATCAAATTCTTGAACTCAGTGCCATTATCATTTCTTATGATCTTCACAGAATCTTTGAGCAATTTATCCAGTTGCTTGACATGATCAATCAAGATAGATGTAGTCTTGCTCTTGAATGAAGATTTTCTTTGTTTTGCCTTCTGACATGAATCACAAAGGCCATCAGGAGCAAATACTGATTTTGGCAGTCCTCTCACAAGATCTTTCTTGACTAGTTCATTTATATTGTTAAAATTTGAATTAGAGAGTTTCTTGTGCAAATTCCAGCTTTCTTCAATTGATGCTCTACTCAACAGACAGATTGCAGAACCATCAGTACTTGTTGAAAGCTTGGCTTCATAAATATTACCATGCCTGTATCCTTTTAGAACAACTTTTCCTGTAGATTTGCTTACAACTTCACAGTGTTCTTCAAAGAAATCCACATGATAACCTCTGTCACAGATTTGACTAACACTCAGCAAATTGTGTTTAAGTCCTGAGACTAGAGCTACTTTTTCAGTGATGACATTCCCAAGATTGATATTGCCATATCCCAGAGTTTTTCCCATGTTGCCATCTCCATAAGAAACACCTGGGCCAGCTTTCTCCATAAAGTCTGATAGCAGGGCTTTATTTCCAGTCATATGTCCTGAACATCCACTGTCCAGAACTAGGTTGTTTTTCCTGTTGCCCTGCAATCACAAAGACCACTAATGATTAGTTTTAAGGACCCAAAACTACGTTAACAGTTTTCTTATCAGAATTTGCAATATCAGACTTTGCATCAGAACTTACACTAGAAGGAATATTGCTAACTTTCTTTACAGAAGGTTTTATTTGATAATAATCATAGTATAAACTATGATATTCCTTACAAGTATAAATGGATGCCATAAACTACCACAATGAAAATAAGGATTTTGTGGCTTATAATTAACAGACTGACTCTTAACTCCTGATTTTGAAGGTAAGGAGTTTATGTTCTTATTCTTCCTGCAAAAAGAAGCCAGATGGCTAGAATTTCCACAATTATGACATGTTTTTCTAGGAGAATTAGGAACATGCTTATAATTTTTACTTTTGTTCACAACTTCCTTTCCATTCCTATTTTTCCTAGGTGGCTTTACCTTGTTTACATTTTTAACCTCTTTCAGCTTATGCTTAAGCTGCTTCTTAGTCATTAAGCCTATGTTAACTTCAGTTGGCTTATCCTGTTTTGGTTTGTGAGAAGTTTATTTCTCTTTAACTTCTGATTTATCAATATCAGACTTTACAGCTACAAACTTAACAGGATTTACCTTGGGCTTTTGTTTAACAACTATAGGCTCAATTTCTACAGTTCCCTTATCATTCTTATCATCTCCATAACCTAAGCCCTCTTTCCAATTTCCACTACTCAACAAATTCTGAGTTGTTCTGCCAGAGTTAGTCCAAGTCCTGATAATCTCTCTTTCCTTTTCTAACTCAGCTTTTCCCTTGCCTTTTCTTGAGACATCTACTTTGGGGACATCCTCCTCAGCCTTAAAAGCAACTGTCCTTGACTTCCTTCCTTCTATTCCTCTTGCTTCTTTGTTTCATCTCAAGTTCATGAGTCTTGAGCATCCCATAAATTTCATCAAGAGTTGTTTCATCAAAAACATATTTGTCTCTTATAGTGGTGGCCTTCAAATCCCAACTTTTAGGAAGAGCTAACAGGAATTTAATATTTGAATCTTTAAGTTCATATTCCTTGTCCACTAGTGACAGATCATTCAAGAGTTTGACAAATCTGTCGTATAATCCAGTTAATGACTCATCAAGGTTTTGAGTCAAAGTGCTCATACTCTTGAGTGAGTATAGTCATCATGTTCTTCTTAATTGAATGAGTTCCCTGACATCTTAATTCCAATGCATCCCATATCTCCTTTGCAGTCTTGCAGTTGATTACCCTGTTTGACATGACATTTTCAATGGCATTATGCAGCAAATGTCGTACCTTTGCATCCTTAGCAATAGATGACATATCTTCAGCTGTATATTCATTTTTCTCCTTTGGTACTGTCTGTGCTGGCTGATCTGCAACTACAACAAAGAGCTTGGTTGGCTTGCGTGGTCCTTCATTGATTCTGTCAAGATATTCTGGATCTGTAGCTTCCAGAAACATAAACATCCTCACCTTCCATATGGGATATTCAGATGGTTTCAGTTTGGGAACTCTAATAGTCTCATATCGATTATGGATTTGAGTCTTTGGAGGTTCTTCAGTTTTGGTGGGCTTGGTTGGAGTTTGTTCTTCTTCAAACATGATTGTTTTTGGATCTTAAACTGTTTGTGTGTTAACAGATCTGCTCTGATACCACTTGTTAGGTCACACACACTGTAGAAGGGGGTTGAATACAGTGTTTACTACAATCAAATAGAAATAAAGAACACATGTAACAGAACACAGATTTTATTTAACACAATAAAATCTGTTAAAATATGGAACTGTCCTCTCTCAGTGATGAGCAAATTATCACGAGAGCTGCTAAGGTTACAATGAATAATAATTTCGATAATGCTAACATATATAGTGTAAACCCTATGTCTGTGTTTATATACTACGCAGTTACAAGATAATCTTCTAATTGATATTGAATATAATTCTGCTTCCTAAAATATATCAATCAGTTATCTTTTCTTCTAAGTATTCTATTCTTCATAGAATTCCTTCTTCATGCATATTTCTTCTTGCGTTTGTCTTGATCCTCTTTCCTTTCAATCAGCCGCCTTCCTTATCTGAAAGTCTCCTTAAGTCCTGAGAACTTAAGTTATCAGGAGATATTTATCAGGAGATAATATCAGGACTTAAGGAGACTTTCAGATAAGGAAGGCGGCTGATTGAAAGGAAAGAAGATCAAGACAAACGCAAGAAGAGATATGCATGAAGAAGGAATTGTATGAAGAATAGAATATTTGGAAGAAAAGATAACAAGTTGATATATTTTAGGAAGCAGAATTATATTCCATATCAATTAGAATTTATCTTGTAAATGTGTAGTATATAAACACAGACATAGGGTTTACACTATATGTGTTATCATAATCGAAGTTATTATTCATTGTAACCCTAGCAGCTCTCGTGATAAATTGTTCATCACTGAGAGAGGACATTTTCATATTGTAACAGATTTTATTGTGTTAAATAAAATCTATTTTATGTGTTCTTACATTCGATTTGATTTTGATAAACACTGTATTCAACCCCTTTCTACAGTGTGTGAGACCTAACAAGTGGTATCAGAGCAGATCTGTTAACACAAAAACAATCATGTCTGAAGAAGAACAAACTCTAACCAAGCCCACCAAAACTGAAGAACCTCCAAAGACTCAAATCCATAGTCGATATGAGACTATTATAGTTCCCATACTGAAACCAGCTGAATATCCCATATGGAAGGTGATGATGTCTATGTTTCTGGAAGCTACAGATCCAGAATACCTTGACAGAATCAATGAAGGACCACACGAGCCAACCAAACTCTGTATTGTAGTTGCAGGTGAACCAACAAAGTCTGTTCCAAAGGAGAAGAGTGATTACACTGCTGAAGATATCTCATCGATTGCTAAGGATGCTAAGGTATAGCATTTGCTGCATAGTGCCATTGATAATGTTATGTCAAATAGGGTAATTAACTACAAGACTGTAAAGGAGATATGGGATGCCTTGGAGACAAGATGCCAGGGAACTGATTCAATTAAGAAGAACAGGAAGACTATACTCACTCAAGAGTATGAGCACTTTGACTCAAAACCTGATGAGTCATTGACTGGTTTATATGACAGATTTGTCAAACTCTTGAATGATTTGTCACTAGTTGACAAGGAATATGATCTTGAAGATTCAAATCTTAAATTCATGTTAGCTCTTCCTGAAAGTTGGGATTTGAAGGCCACCACTATAAGAGACAACTATAATCTTGAAGAAACAACTCTTGATGAAATTTATGGGATGCTCAAGACTCATGAACTTGAGATGGAACAAAAAAGCAAGAGGAATGGAAGAAAGTCAAGGACAGTTGCTCTAAAGGCTGAGGAGGAATCCCCCAAAGCAGCTGCCTCAAGAAAAGGCAAAGGAAAAGCTCTCATCACAAAGTCTGTTACTGAGTCATCAAGTTTTGATAGTGATGATGACTCAGAAACTGAAAGCTTACCTGAGATGGATGTTGATGAAGAGATGATGAAGCTGGGTGCTCTTATGGTGAAAGGAATCATAAGGATTGCATACAGGAAATTCAGAGAGGGAAAGAAATTTTCCAGGAAATGTGCAAGTTCTGATAAGAAGGGTTTCAGAAAATCTGAAGGCAAAGGAGGAAAGTCTGACAGAGGAGATTACTCAAATGTCAAGTGCTACAACTGTGGTGAGAAAGGCCACATATCTCCTGATTGCAAGAAAGTGAAGAGTGACAAAGGCAAGAATCTTATCACAAAGAAGAAAAGCTGTACATACACTTCAGATTCTGAAAGTGAGGCGAACTATGCCTTGATGGCAAATGCTGATAGCAGTTCTCATAATGCTGAGTTAAAGGTACCTCAAACTACTTTTGCCTTTCATACTGATGATAATACTGAGTTGAGAAGATATCTTAAAACCATGTTCATTAGTTATAGAGATCAAACTTTAACATGTGAAAGATTAACTTCTGAAAATATTGCTTGTAAAAAGAGGAATGATTATTTAGAAAAAGAGTTAGTCATGTTCCATCAAACTCAGAAAGATAGAGATGATGCCTTTTATGTTAGAGATGAAGTACTTAAAATAAATGAATCTCTAAAAACTGAGTTAGAAAAGGAAATAGAGATTATCAGGACTTGGACTAACTCTGGCAGAACAACTCAGAATTTGTTAAGTAGTGGAAACTGGAAAGAATGCTTAGGTTATGGGGATGATAAGAATGATAAGGGAACTGTAGAAATTGAGCCTATAGTTGTTAAACAAAAACCAAAGGTAAATCCTAAATCATGTTAAGTTTGTAGCTGTAAAGTCTGATATTGATAAATCAGAAGTTAAAGAGATATTAACTTCTGATAAACCAAAACAGGATAAGCCAACTGAAGTTAACATAGGATTAATGACAAAGAAGCAGCTTAAGCATAAGCTGAAAGATGTTAATAATGTAAACAAGGTAAAGCTCCCTAGGAAAAATAGGAATGGAAAGGAAGGTGTGAATTAAAGTAATGATTATAAGCCTGTTCCTAATGCTCCTAGAAAGAAATGTTACAACTGTGGAAATTCTAACCATCTGACTTCTTTTTGCAGGAAAAATAAGAACATAAACTCCTTACCTTCAAAGTCAGGAGTTAAGAGTCAGTCTGTTAGATATAGGCCACAAAATCCTTGTTTTCGTTGTGGTAGTTTATGGCATTCCAATTATACTTGTAAGGAATATCATAGTTTGTACTATGATTATTATCAAATAAAACCTTCTTTAAAGAAAGTTAGCATTATTCCTTCTAGTGTAAGTTCTGATGCAAAGTCTGATAGTGTAAATGCTAATAAGAAAAATGTTAACATAAATTCTGATGCTAAATCCGCTGCAAATGTTAACAAACTTAATAAGACCAAAGGATCCAAGCAAGTCTGAGTCCTTAAAACTAATCATTAGTGGTCTTTGTGATTGCAGGGCAACAGGAAAAACATCCTAGTTCTGGACAGTGGATGTTCAGGACATATGACTGGAAATAAAGCCCTGCTATCAGACTTTGTGGAGAAAGCTGGCCCAAGTGTTTCTAATGGAGATGACAACATGGGGAAAACTTTGGGATATGGCAATATCAATCTGGGGAATGTCATCATTGAAAAAGTAGCTCTAGTCTCAGGACTTAAACACAATTTGCTGAGTGTTAGTCAAATCTGTGACAGAGGTTATCATGTGGATTTCTTTGAATAACATTGTGAAGTTGTAAGCAAATCTACAGGCAAAATTTTTCTGAAAGGATACAGGCATGGTAATAGTTATGAAGCCAAGCTTTCAACAAGTACTGATGGTTCTGCAATTTGTCTGTTAAGTAGAGCATCAATTGAAGAAAGCTGGAATTGGCACAAGAAACTCTCTCATTTAAATTTCAACAATATAAATGAACTAGTCAAGAAAGATCTTGTGAGAGGTTTGCCAAAATCAGTATTTGCTCCTGATGGCCTTTGTGATTCCTGTCAAAAGGTAAAATAAAGAAAATCTTCATTCAAGAGCAAGACTGAATCTTCAATTCTTGAGCCTTATCACCTACTACATGTTGATCTATTTGGTCCAGTGAATGTCATGTCTATTGCAAAGAAGAAATATGCTATGGTCATAGTGGATGAGTTCACCAGATACACATGGGTGTATTTCTTGTACACAAAAAGTGAAACTGCATCTATCTTGATTGATCATGTCAAACAATTGGATAAAGTAATTAAAGACTCTTTGAAAATCATAAGAAGTGATAATGGCACTGAGTTCAAGAATTTGATTATGGAAGAGTTCTGTAAAGACCAAGGAATCAAGCAGGAATTCTCTGCTCCTGAAACTCCACAGCAAAATGGAGTGGTTGAAAGAAAGAATATAACTCTCATTGAATCTGCACGAACTATGCTTGATGAGGCAAACTTACCAACCTATTTTTGGGCTGAAGCTGTGCAGGCTACTTATTTTACTCAAAATGCAACACTCATTAACAAGCATGGAAAGACACCATATGAGATGGTGAAGAAAAAGAAGCCAAATCTGAAGTATTTTCATGTATTTGGATGCAAGTGTTTTGTTCTTAAGACTCATCCTGAACAGCTATCCAAATTTGATCTAAAAGCTGATGAAGGAATTTTTGTTAGATATCCACTTTCCATAAAAGCCTTCAGAGTCTACAATTTAAGAACAAGGGTTGTCATGGAATCTATCAATGTCTCTTTTGATGATAAGAAGATTACAGAACTTGAAGATTTCGATGATCATGATCAGCTAAGATTTGAGAATGAAGTTTTAAATTCTGATACTGTAAATTCTGACAGTCTTAATCCTGGTAGTCTAAATCCTGATACTGCAAACTCTGATGGATTAAACTCTGATGTTATTGAAACTGTGGTGACTATGCCAAAGAAAGATGCACCTGTGCAGGGGGAGTATACTGAAGATACAACCACATCTCAAGAAGAATCAGAACCTACAACTGGCTCTTCAAGTTCTGATTCATCAAGTTCTGATGGGCCAAGTTCTGATAATTCTGGGAACTCCAATTTTGAAGGATCCAACTCAGAGAGCATAATTTCAGGGGGAGCATCAGAAAAGGTTAATGAAGACAGCATGGATCATGTGGGAGAATCCAGTTCTAGAGAAAACCT
The DNA here is from genome assembly GCF_009905375.1 of Apium graveolens. Taxonomy (NCBI): domain Eukaryota; kingdom Viridiplantae; phylum Streptophyta; class Magnoliopsida; order Apiales; family Apiaceae; genus Apium; species Apium graveolens. The sequence goes on along the minus strand of NC_133649.1, from coordinate 248,231,946 downwards.
TCCATCTGCAAGGAAGTGGACTAAAGCACATACACCTGACTTAATTATTGGAAATCCTGATGCAGGTGTCAGAACTAGAACAGCTACATCAAATGAATGTCTCTATCACTCTTTTCTTTCTCATACTGAACCAAAGAAAGTGGAAGAAGCTCTTCAAGATGCTGATTGGGTGCAAGCAATGCAGGAAGAGTTAAATGAATTTGAAAAGAAATAAAGTCTGGACTCTAGTGCCAAGACCAAAGAACAGATCTGTAGTTGGTACAAAGTGGGTGTTCAGAAACAAAACTGATAGTGATGGCATAATTATAAGGAATAAAGCAAGGCTGATTGCAAAAGGATATTCTCAATAGAAAGGAATTGATTATAATGAAACATTTGCACCAATTGCTAGATTGGAAGCCATAAGGATATTTTTTGCTTATGCTGCTCACAAAAAGTTAACAGTCTTTCAAATGGATGTAAAAAGTGCTTTTCTTAATGGAGAATTGGAAGAAGAAGTATATGTTGAACAACCTCCAGGTTTTGTAGATTCAAAATTTCCTAATCATGTCTACATACTTGACAAAGCACTTTATGGCCTTAAGCAAGCTCCAAGAGCAAGGTATGAGACATTAGCTCAGTTTCTTCTGGAAAGTGGATTTAACAGAGGGACTATTGACAAAACACTGTTTTATCTCAACCATGGAAATGACTTACTTTTGGTGCAGATATATGTTGAAAATATCATTTTTGGTTCTACAAATGACAGACTTTGTAAAAGGTTTTCCAAGCTAATGCAATCAAGATATCAAATGAGTATGATGGGAGAACTTAGCTATTTTCTGGGCCTTCAAGTCAAGCGGAATGAAGAAGGAACTTTTATTTGTCAATCTAAGTACACCAGAAATTTATTGAAAAAATTTGGAATGCAAGATTGTTCAAGTGCATCCACTCCTATGGCCACTGCAACAAAATTGGATAAGGATACTGGTACATCAGTAGATATTATTGATTACAGAGGTATGATTGGCTCACTACTCTATCTAACTGCAAGTAGACCTGATATCATGTATGCTACCTGTCTTTGTGTAAGATTTCAAGCAGATCCAAGAGAACCTCACTTAACAGCTGTGAAAAGAATTTTCAAATACCTTAAGGGTATAGCTGATCTGGGATTGTGGTATCCTAGAGAATCAGACTTTAAGCTAATAGGTTACTCAGATGCAGATTTTGCAGGATGCAAAATTGACAGGAAAAGCACAAGTGGAAGCTGCCAATTTCTTGGAGGCAGATTAGTTTCTTGGTTTAGCAAGAAACAGAAGTCAATTTTTACATCAACTGCAGAAGCAGAGTATATTGCTACAGGAAGCTGTTGTGCACAGATTCTTTGGATGAAGAATCAGTTACTGGATTATGGGTTAATATATTCTAAAATCCCTATTTACTGTGATAATCAAAGTGCTATTGCTATGACAGGTAATCCAGTTCAACACTCAATGACAAAGCATATCAGCATTAGGTACCACTTCATAAGGGAACATGTGGATGAAGGTACAGTGGAATTGTATTTTGTTCCAACAGATCAACAACTAGCAGATATCTTCACAAAACCACTATGTGAAGCAACCTTTACAAGATTGGTAAATGAACTTGGAATGGTTTCAGGTTCCTTTTCTAAATCTGCTTAGCTTATGTTCTGATACATCAGACTTTATGATCAGTATTTATAGATATTACTATCTCTGTGAATTATGTGCCTAAATTGAAAATTTTCTTAAATGCTGATTGTTGTCTGATGTGTATTTCTAAACTCTGATAGTGATATGAATGTTTCTATGACTATTCAATCCAATGAGGATAATTGTGCTAGATGATGAACTAGTAGTCTTTAATATACTAAAGATCCCATGTCTGAAGTAATTGTTTATGTGGAAATCTATTAACACAAGCAAATTCTGATATTGAGATTAGTTGAAGTTTACTTTGTCTATCTTATTACTAAGTCAAAAACTAGAATAGTGCTTTTATCTGTTAAGTTCTGATGTTAGTAAATCAGATGGATGTACTAAGTGCTGATAAGCCTCACTTATCAATAGAAAAGAAAAGAAATAAAAATCAGGTACTCCTTTGAGATCTAGAGTAAAAATGTGGAAGGGAAGACCCAAGTGCATTGCTGGTATTAAGTAATATGCATTAGAAAAGCAAAATAAAGTTTTCTTGGTGACTTTTCACATTCTTTGATTACTGGAGAAATACTCTGATAATAGCATAAATTCTGATAAGTAGTTGTGACTCCATTACACTGAGAAGCCACTGTAAAAAGGAATTTCAAAAGATGCATAAAATGAGCATAAAACAGTTGAGGTGGACTCATGCATGAACTCATTCTATAGTAGACTTCAAAATAATGACAGATTTTAAGCAAAGTTCTTAGTAATGCCTTATTTCTAAGATGTACTGCAGTAAATCAGACTTTACTCTTTGTCTGATATTTAGCTTAATGCACACATATACACTCAATATGAATGATGAAAATTACTAGTGGTGATAACTGTTATTTTGGATGAACTGTTTAAGTGTTAGTTGCATAAATTCTGAGGACAAGTTCTGATGGAAGTTCTGATGATTAATTTTTGATGTACCCATATCAGTATTTGTGTGAAGAATTACAGGAATAAACATTCACTTTTCGAGTTAAGAAGCCATATCCTGATGACTTTTAAATTCTGATAATAATCAAGTTCTGATGCTGACGTGGCAGTATTTATTTACTTGGTTTATTTTTGGTCATTATCTCAACGGTCACATTTTTTTTTGGAATATTGGTTTATATGAGATAATGCAGTAATAAGCATTTGTTTAGTGGGAACAGTTTTTTTTTAAAACCGAACGTGCAAAGTCATAATTGCTTATTTACCGTGCCCATTAACTTTTGCCTTAACTGCTGCATGTTTGACAGGTGTAAAGGTCTGTTCCACTCCTCATTAACTGCTGTAACGTGGGGTGTCTAAGTAAAAGAGATAAAAGATTTTCAAATCTTTTATTCATATGTTTATTCTATTTCACTCTCTCTCTTTTCTTATTTTCTCACATTTTCTGACGGTTCACTATACAGACATTTCAACAAACACCTTTTAGGCAAACAAGTTTCTTACTTATTTCTGATGGCGCCCAAGGATTTAATTGCTGATGGAGCCAAGTTTGTACCAAATAACTATGCTGTAATCTTGAACAAGGCTGAAGCTCCATCAGATTTGCAATTTGTGCAAGATTTCTTAGCAAATAGTGAGATTGGGTATGCTTTGACCCAACCTTAAACCATTTCAAGCCAACAAGTACTGACGTTTTGGCGGACTGGGATTTTTGATGATGGTGGTGCTACTGGTACTCCAAGCATCGTATTTGAAGTAAATGAACATGTAGTTACTCCTGGGGAAGTTGGCAAAGCTCTCCACTTACCAGAAGGCTGTACATTCTCAATAGTGGAGGACCCTGTTCTACAACAGCTTATGGCCAGTTTGGGTTATGAGAAAAGTTTGGGAAAGCTTGGACAACTGAAAAGAGCAAATATCAGGAAAGAATGGAGCTTTTTCTTTGATTGTATCACTAAGGCATTTGCCAATAAATGCTCCAACTTTGATGCTATTCCAATCATGAGTCAGCAAATCGGGTATGCTCTTATTCATCAAACTCACTTTGATTTTGCAAGTGTTGTGCTAGGTTTCATAGGGGATAGGATGACAGAGGATAGAAATGTAGTATACTTTGCTAGATTCTGTCAGCTTATATATACTTTTTGTTGTGCTAATGAACCCCAACCTACCACTGATTTAAATCCACCCTTTAAGCTTTCAAAAAGGGCTTTTAATGATTTGTTAAATGCTGACATTAAGAAACAAGTGGTTAGACCCTTACAAATACCTCAGTTAGTGAAACAGATACTGGTAAATGCTGATCCTCAAACCTACACATCTGTTTACCCTGATGTTCAACCCACATCCCAGCCACCACAACATCCATCAGAACATACCACATCTACACAAATACCTCAAACTTCTCAACCTCAACCTACTCAACCCTCAATTAGGACATATTTCAAACCATCACAGTCATTTCAATCTCAACCTTCAGCACATCCTGTGAAGCCTTCATCTTCTAAACCCAAGAGGACTAAGACAGTACCTCAGACTCAACAGAAGAGAAGGAAACTTGTTCTGAGAGATAAGTCAGACAATGAGGAACAGGTTCCCATGTCTGAACCTGTTGTAGTAAAAGCTGAGAAGATCTCTTCTCAGAAAGATACTGTAACTGGGAGTTCTAGGCCTCTCAAAAGGCTTAGAAAGCTAAATCCTGATGATAAAGCTCCTACAGTGTCTCCACCCTTGAAGAAAATGAAAAAGCAAAGAGCTCACAGGGACACAGTTGAGTCAGAATCAGAAGATGAGGAAGCAGCTAAGGAATGGGGTCGGGAATCTCTGATCCCAACAGAACCAATTGTTATTGAATCACTTCCTTCAGCAAAACCAGAAACTGCTCAAGCCAGAGTGCCTACTCCTCCTGTGTCACCTATAATTGAACAAGTACATACTGATGACCCAGGTACAAGTGCTGAGATTGATATTCATAACTTGACTGTGCCTGAGGTTTTGTACTTAGAAGCTCCACCAACTCAAATCACTCCACCAACAACACCAACTCTAGATGCTGATTTTAATGAAGATATTCCTACTACACCAATTCTGAATCTGGATGATGAAAATCAGATTTAGGTGGGCATCAAGGTTTTGCTGTTGATCAGAACTTAGTTGGAGATCAGCACTTAGAGGATGATGTTGAAGCCTCAATAGCCTCTCATACTATTCTTTTATCAGAGGATGCTGATGATGCTGATTCTATAAGTTCTGATGCTGCTAATGCTGAACTTACTGGTGAAGCTGCTATCAATATAGATGCTGATGCATCTGGTCCATCAGGACATGCAGCTGGTCCATCAGGACATGCACCTCAACAAGCTCCAAACAAAGCTGAATTAATCAAGAAGTTTGTTAGAGAAGATGCACCAGTACCTTGGAGTGAAACTCCTAGAGGAAGGGAGTGGACTAAGAAATGGAACAAAGTTGATTTTGTTCCTTCTTCAACCATACTTGCTGCGTACTTGACCAAAGCTGATGAGATGCTAGTTAATGATGATTTCAAGACACAACTCAGAGTTATTGCACTAAGTACAAGGCACCTTCAAGGTCAACAATCTGTAACTCAGGCCAAGGTAGACAGGATTCAAGAATCCATAAATCAGTAAGATATGCTTTGTAAAGCTGGACAAGAAAAGGTTTTTCAAACCTACCTTTGACAGAATTGAGTACATTGAGAAAACTTAGGAGAAGCAACAGGCTCAGATTGATAAAATTTTGAAGAATCAAGCTTCTCATCAAAATCAACTCAATGAGATCCAATCCTCAGTGGAATTGCTTGTCTCTCTTCTTTTACCTGCTAATGCCAAAAAGGGGGAGAAAGTAATTAAGTCCAAATGCAAAACTGTTAAGACACTGAAAGGAAAGGATGATGAAAAAGATGACCAGGGAAACTCTGGAATGGGTGGAGGTCATGGTCAAGGTAAAGGTTTTTCATCAAGCAAAGCTGGAACTACAAGTCAAAGAACAATTTCTAATACTGGGAGAAGAATAAGTTCTGATACTGGTAAAAGGACAAGTTCTGATGAACATCTGGAACTTGATGAGGAAATTTCAAGACAGTTATTTTTGAAAGAAAATCCAGGAATGGACTTTGAGAGTCTAAAGGAAGAAGAAGCTAGACTTAAGTTAGAAAAAGTCAACTCCAAATCTAAAGCTTCTGTTGTTGAAAAGAAACTTCCTAAGGCTAAAGGCATTGTGATAAAAGAGAGGATAAATCCTGAGGCAACTAAAGCCAAATCACAAGTGGAGATAGATCCAAGGTCCAAGGGCAAAGAAAAAGTTGATGAACCTGTAAAGGTTTATGTGCCATTCATGGATGAAGAAATATCTGATGGAGATGCTAGTCTTAATCTGATAAAAAGGAAGATTTCTCAAACAACCTCTAACATGGCTCATGTTGTTCAGAGTCAAGATATAGTAAGTTCTGATATGACAGTGAAGCAAGCAACCTCTGACATAGCTCAAGTTGGCTTGATATCAGAAGATAAGGAAAAGGAAACCTCTGATATTGCTCATGTTAAACCTTCAAAGTTACTCCTACCAGGATTCACCAAAGCTAAACAGACTCATTCTTTGAAGACTGCAACAAGTGGTTTTGAAGCAAGAGTTGTTACAGGGAAAAGAAGCCAAAGATAAATCTGGATCGGGTAGTGCTGATGAAAGAAGAATACAGAACACAACCAATGATCCAACTTCTTTAAGTGAACCAGGTGTTGGAGCAACTCCTGAAAGATTGAATCAGCTTGAATCTGTACAAATGGTTTACCATACATTTTTGAAAGAACACATCTTGTTATATTTTATGACAGATGGAAGGGTATACCATATTAGGCAGAATGCTATACCACTGAAGTATTTTGAGGAATTGGAACATGTTCTATTCTTACTTCAAGTGAAGAACAGATTAACAGATAGTGTTGCAAATTATTTGAAGACTCAAATTCAAAGACAGAAGAAGCTTTACTCCATAAAGTCTGACAGCACATACTATCCCAAGTACAGAGATCACAAAGGTGATATTGTCGAGATGAAGCCTAACTCTGCTAAGATTATAACTACTTTTCTGGGTTATAAGGCTGTGGAATTCAATCTTGAGTCTGACAAGGCATATTTTATCAGACTAGATCAGGATATAAGGAAAGCTAGAATAAATGATCTCAGGGCTGTTATCTTTCAAATTGGTGAAGATACAGTTGAATTGAAAAATGCTAAAAGGAGGATGGTTAATGAACTTGAATATGCTGAGAGATGTTTGTTAAAGAACTATCTCAGAACAACTCCTGATATCAAAGAGATCAGTAATTGAAGCCAAGTCAAAGATCTACAACTGCTTAAATTCTGATGTGTATATAGACTGAAGCTGTTATCAGACCTTGAGGATGGTAAAGCTACAAGGACTGTAAGTTGTAGTTATCTAGTCAAATTTTTATGCATTTGTACTTAATGTTTTTGATATCATCAAATATCTGTTAAACTTGTATATTATGCTAATTTACAAGTTGGGGGAGATTGTTAGATATATTTGATAATGTCATGACTAATATGATTTGTGTTTAGTTTTCAGATCTTACTTAATAGGACAAATCAGTACTTAACTGGAAATCCGTACTTATACTGAAGTCAGAACTTAAGATATCAGAACTTAAGTTGTCAGAACTTAAGTTATCAGGAGATAATATCAGGACTTAAGGAGACTTTCAGATAAGGAAGGCGGCTGATTGAAAGGAAAGAAGATCAAGACAAACGCAAGAAGAGATATGCATGAAGAAGGAATTCTATGAAGAATAGAATACTTGGAAGAAAAGATAACTAGTTGATATATTTTAGGAAGGAGAATTATATTCCATATTAATTAGAATTTATCTTGTAACTGTGTAGTATATAAACACAGACATAGGGTTTACACTATATGTGTTATCATAATCGAAGTTATTATTCATTATAACCCTAACAGCTCTCGTGATAAATTGTTCATCACTGAGAGAGGACAGTTTCATATTGTAACAAAGTTTATTGTGTTAAATAAAATATGTTTTCTGTGTTCTTACATTCGATTGGATTGTGATAAACACTGTATTCAACCCCCTTCTACAATGTGTGAGACCTAACAAAAAACGTGGTGCAACTTCTAACCCTAAAATTATACATCTTAATGTATATATAGGGGAGAGAGGATTAGGGCCTAACCCTAAACCTAGTGGGCTTCTAAAAAGGCCCATTCTGTTTTGGGTTTATATTATTATTAAATTTGAATTCTAATATATTTACAATTAATCAAGTCTCACTTAATTAATTTAATAATTAAATTTGAATAAATAATAATAAAATATTTAAATTCATAATTTAAATAATACTCCGTTTAAACGTTCTTTGTGTGTGACCCTTTAGGTTATTATTACGTTGGCAATAATTTTTTTATTTTCCAATAATAAAATTATAAAGAATGAGTGGACATCTAGTAATACATCATTGCTCCCAAGAAATAATAATAACTGGTGATTCAATTAAACCTTTCGTGAATAATGTACAATGTAATATAATCCCTTTAGCCTTATATTATAGATCAAACTCGAGGCATGCATTGTGCCATCCTCTGCAAACGTTTAATCTTACTTTCCTTGATCAATGAGTAAACTATTAAACAAATCAGTATTTGAGCACGACCATGCATTTTATAGTCTTACTAAATCAAGAGGCCAATAATTTCACTTATTTAAAATAGGAGGGCTAAATCCTATCTAGATCATTCATATTTCTCATACGATTCATAATATACCCAATGTCTACTTTTATGATTACCCGGTCAAGGATAACTTTTAATAGTATCAAAGTATATTAATTCTTATATATAAATATAATGATTTCAGGACTAAGGATCAATACATCATTATCACTGTGAGATTAACTTATGACACATTAAACATGTAGTATCTCACAACGGGTCAATCCAGCACAATGTGTATAATACATGTGCCTGTGTTTTGACTTTAGTATCACCATACCTATGATCAATGAGATGTGATCATCAGTCAACAAACACACTAGTCTCAACGCATTTATTATCATCCCTGAATAATAATACTTGACTAGGGATCTTTAGGAATATTAATACTATTCTTATAATCTCATTTCTAAGTCACGTACTTAGAGATATAGATTTACATATCATATTCCAAGGACATTTATTAATCTAACATATTATCACAGAAAATAAAGATAACTAAATTACTAAAGAATAATCCATAAAATCATAATTAATAATCCAAATGTTTCATAATATAAACATAATAGTGTTGTCTCTAGGACACAAACACTAACAGATTGTTCCTTTGAGAGAGAAGGAAATTGTTTTATCCTTAGAGTTGTAAACAACCGTAGTCCAGATCTGCTCCACAGCTTCCCAGTAGATTATTGGAGACTCAAGCATAGCATGAATTAGTTTGCAGTTGCGAATGAAGTCCATCATCTTGTGATAGTCCTCAGAAGCAGCAATATTCTTGTCCACCAGTTCCACGAAGTTGTTCTTATCATAGAAAAATCCAGACTGAGACATAATCTTGACTACAAGTGCTATTTTTGTGATTAAAAGCAGTTACAGAGATGAGGGTTTTTGGGGATGAAAAGAGTAAAAATTGTTTTGATGAATAAGAGAAAGATAAAAATAAAATGAAAAATTGAAAGGGGATTTTACACTTTCTTATAAGTTAATAAAAGAAAATTTTAAAAGTACAATAAAGTACCCAATGAAAATTGCCAAAACTAGCCGTCCAAAAATGAAATAAATTGTAGAAATTCTAAAGATTATCCATCGACATATACATACACACTGTAAGTAAATTCGACGGATAAGTATAGAATTAACGGCTATGATTAAAGCAATTCAACGGATATAGATTAAACAGTTATCCATTGAGATATACCAAGAAAAATATTTAATTTTCAACAGATAATGAAATTCAACATATTTTCATTTTCAAAGGATAATGAACACCCGTCGAGATATAAATTTTGACTTAGCCAAAATTTCATATCTTTAGGAAACATCAAATTTATTTATGGATGCATTACAAGTTGCTTAGACATCAAAATAACTTTGGAATAATTAAGCATACCTAACTCACTTACCAACCTAGTGAAAGTTGACTCATCAAGTGGCTTGGTAAAGATGTCTGCGAGTTGTTATTCACTTGGAACAAAATGAAGTTCCACACTACCATTCATGACATGTTCTTGAATGAAATGGTACTTGATGTCAATGTGCTTTGTCCTTGAATATTGTAAAGGACTTTCAGTAATGGACATGGCACCTGTGTTATCACAGAAAATTGGAATCTTGTCCACATGTAAACTATAATCCAATAGCTGATTTTTATCCTTGAATGTGGAAGTAGAAACTGAGTTTTGTTTCTTACTAAACCAGGACACTAGCTTGTTTTCTAGAAACTGACAAGTTCCTGTTATACTTTTTCTATTTATTCTACAACCTGCATAATATGCATCTGAATAACCAATTAGATCAAAATCAGAATCTCTAGGATATAAAATGCCAAGTTTTTGTGTTCATTTGAGATATCTGAAAATTCTCTTAATAGCTACTAAATGAGATTCTCTAGGATCAGCTTGAAATCTAGCACAAAGACAAGTAGCAAACATTATATCTAGCCTACTGGCTATTAAATATAAAAGAGAACCTACCATGCCTCTATAATTTGAAATATCTACAGACTTTTCAGTTTTGTTATTTCAAGTTTAGTGGTAGTGGCTATGGGAGTTTTTGTAGATGTGCAATCCATTAACTTCTTTAAAAGATCATGAATGTATTTGGTTTGACTAATGAATATTCCATCACTAACTTCGTTAACTTGAAGACCAAGAAAGTAAGTTAGTTCTCCCATCATGCTCATTTCATATTTACTTTTCATTAGTTTGACAAACTTTTTATAAAGTTTTTCATCTATGGAGCTAAATATAATATCATCTACATAAATTTGAACAGGTATACTGGAGCAATTAACATTTTTAAATAAAAAAGTTTTGTCAACAGTACCTCTAGTGAAATGATTTTCTAGAAGAATTTTGACAGAGTGTCATACCAGGATCTAAGTGCTTGCTTCAAACCATAGAGTGCTTTCAAAAGATAGTAGATAGATTCTGGAAAATTGAGATCTTCAAAACCAGGAGGCTGACTGACATAGACTTTCCCCTCCAAATCTCCATTTATAAAGGCACTCTTTACATCCATTTGATAGACTTTGAAATTGGAATGGGCTGCATATGCTAGAAAAATTCTGATAGCTTCGAGTCTTGCAACAGGAGAAAAAGTTTCATCAAAATCCATCCATTCCTGTTGACAGTAGCCTTTAGCAACCAATCTGACTTTATTCCTTATGACTATTCCATTCGCATCCATCTTGTTTTTGAATACCTATTTGGTGTCAATAGAATTCTTGCCTTTTGGTTTGGGTACCAGCTTCCATACTCCATTCCTTTCAAAGTGGTTTAGCTCTTCTTGCATAGCTAGAACTCAATCAGGATCCAACAAAGCTTCTTCTACCTTCTTTGGCTCTTCCTGTGATAGAAAGCTGCTATATAGACATTTATCTTGAGTTGCTTTCCTTGTTTGCCCTCTTGAAGATGCATCACCAATAATTAGTTCAAATGGGTGATCTCCAGTCCATTTCCTTTGTTGTGGTAGATTAGCTCTAGATGAAGAGGCCACGAAGTTGTCTTGATGTGTGACTGAGTTTTGATTAGAAGAAACTCCCCCTGAGTTTCTGGATCTTTGACTTGAGGTAGGGCTCCTTTCTGTATGTGATGTAAAATGACTTTCAACTCCTATTGATGGCTCAACGGATGTTGAATTTTGCCTCTCGATGGATGATGCAGTTAGTCTGTCAATGGATGATGCACCTTATGCTTCATTTGTTACTGATTTTTCTGCATTTTCCTAATAAATTATTTCTTGATCACTTTCATCATCACAGTTCATCTCAACATTGTCAAATTTGAGGCTTTCATGAAAAACTTCATCTTGCAGTCCTTCAATATTCTTATCATCAAACATAACATGTACAGATTTTATAACAATGTTGGTTCTAAGATTGTAGACCCTATATGCTTTTCCCACAGCATATCCAATAAATATACCTTCATCAGCTTTGGCATCAAACATTCCATGTTGCTAAGTTTGATTCCTTATAATGTGGCATTTGCATCCGAAGACATGAAGAGAGTTAAGTGTTGGCTTCCTGTTCTTGGACAATTGATAAATATTCATGCATTTTGCTTGATTGACCAAAGAAATATTCTAAGTGTAACATGCAGTATTTACAACTTCTGCCCAAAAATAAGTGGGTAACTTTGTTATTTCTAGCATTGTCCTTGCAGCTTCAATAAAAGATCTACTCTTTCTTTCCACCATTCCATTTTTTGTGGAGTCCATCTGTTGAAAACTCATGCATGATTCCATTTTCTTCACAAAACAACCTCATTGCATAATTCTTGAACTCGGTTCTATTGTCACTCCTGATTCTTCTAACTTTTCGATCAGGATGATTGTTGACTTTCCTTATGTGATTGATAATGATTTCACTAGCTTCATCTTTAGATTTGAGGAAATATGTCCAAGTGAACTTTGAGAAATCATCCACAATCACTAGGCAATATCTTTTCTTTGAGATTGACAACACATTGACTGGTCCAAATAAGTCCATGTGCAATAGTTGTTGTGATTCTTCCATTGTAGATTCAAGCTTCTTTTTGAATGATGCATTGATTTGTTTTCCCTTTTGACAGGCATCACACAATCCATCTTTTGAGAACTCAACTTGAGGAATGCCTCTTACTAGGTCTTTCCTGACTAATTCATTCATAGTCTTGAAGTTCAAATGAGACAGCTTCTTGTGCCATAGCCAACTTTCATCTTGATTTGCTTTGCTGAAAAGACAAGTAATAGAATATACGTTGGATGAGTTAAAGTCAGCTAGATACACATTTCCTTTTCTCACTCCTCTGAGAACCACTTTGTTGTTCTTATTGTTTGTAACAACACATGCTTCAGAATTGAAGGTTACAGAGTTGCCCTTGTCACATACCTGGCTGACACTCAGAAGGTTGTGTTTAAGTCCATCCACTAGAGCAACTTCTTCAATGATGATATTCTCTTTAGAAATCAAGCCATATCCCACAGTATACCCTTTGCTATCATCTCCAAAAGTAATACTTGGGCCAACTCTCTCCTTGAACTAGTGAGAAGGGTAGAGTCTCCAGTCATGTTCCTTGCACATCCACTATCTAGATACCAAAGACTCTTTCCACTTCCCTGCACATATCAAAATCAAAGCAACTTGATTTTGGTACACAAGTTTCCTTGGATTATGCCTTGTTAGCCTTATTTTTAGGTTTCTTGGGCTTTTTCTCACTTGACTTACGTGATTTAGATTTAACCTTGCTCATTGGAGTCGGGCTTTTAAAATCATTCATAATTACAGAATTATCATGCACGGGTTGGTTAACATGAAATGGCATATTATATGCAAACATGTTATTCCAGTATGGCATGCAAAATGGTATTTGACGCATATTGAATGCAGCATAGTAAGGATTTTGTGCAAATGGCATATTAGCAAAATGTGCATTCAAATTTTGTGTAGGCATAACATTCATAGACATTGTGAGCATATTGGGAAATGAGGGAGGTGCGGACATGGGTGCATGCATACCATATTTGGTTATCATCCTAAGGATCATTAACATGATTATAGAAGAACGATAATAAAGATTCCAACATGATTAGTGAGGTGCGCTTCTGTGAAACACTATCGAGATAAGTACTAATGAATTCGGGAAAGACCGAGCATGTATGAATTCGAGGAATATGATTTTGTGTGAAGTATAATGATATGTCTATGTGACTTAAGTACCGTGACATAAGGTATTCAAATAATAATCTAGAATAATCACGATAAGGTTTGCACTAAAACGGACAAAAAGTTTAAATTATGAGAAAATTTTGGAATTTTTTTTATTACTTACATTGAACACGAGGTAGAGGCTATAGTCAAATTAATCAAGAGTTGTGATTGAGAAATCTATTATCATCAAGGAAAGGCCAATATGGTGGCCGACACTTTAAGTAGTAAAAGATAGATTGAGATTAATAAATTTCAGGACAACTGATGAGAAAGATCGCATGAAGAGAACACTTTAGTACTTAACAGGAAGACTTAAAGATGCCTAAAAAAAACTTAAAAGGATATTAGTCATGATGGAATATGAAAGGGATGTCATTGATTAGGCAAGTTAGTACTCGACATGGTTGAAAGTGAAAAGGAAAGGCGAGGATTAAAATTATGGCGATTGCGGCTTGTAAATGACCCAAATGGGAGTAAGAGTTTATTATAATAAATTTTGAAGGAGGATTATCAAGAACAAAGTTAGATGTCGTGCTATTTGAGGATTTTGAGTGATAGATTAAATAAGACCACTTATTTTATTATGCAATGATAGATCTCCACCCTACAAAATCGTTATGAACACATAAGAGCTAATGGGTAACAAAGAGACCCCGTGATAATTGCGCCGTGCAAGGACCCAAGATTTAATTTCACAACGGGACTATTTCCCAAGATATTTTATGAAAAAGAACGGACAGAGGCACGACTTAGAGTTCTCAAATCGACAAGTAGAAAGAGAGGACTATCCTGACCATTGAAGATACGTCTAGCGGCTTACCTTTTATTCGGGACGGTTAGGAGAATCGCCTATCATTGATAGAAAATTCGTATAGATATACTTACCACGCGAGCATACGGAAAATAGACGCCGATATCCCTCACGAAGGACAATGTGGAAGAATGAAGAATGTTATGGTTAGAGCTGAGTAAAGGCAAGAAAGATCGTACACGCCCTATAAAGGCCACTGGTAGCAGGTACCAATAACCGTGAATACGTCTAAGATGCTAGCGAGAATAACAAGTATGACCCAGAAGGTATCGTAGTACTATAGATATTATACGGAGAATGATTAAAGAAGTCCGACCGATGACGGAAGCTGAACATTCCACAATCCTAAAATGTGTCAATCAATTGCTTATGAAATGGTGCTTCCTTCAAGGTGGCAACATGATGATGATGTGCCTTACATTACTACAGGAAGAAATGTTAAATCTAACGCTAAGCGTGTAACAGGAGACGAGCGTGTAGAAATGCGACAAGAACTTCTTACATAAAATAATCGACAGAGATGATGCGCCAAAATGGGCAAATGTTAAGAAACGAAACTCTAACAATTGTAAGAGTGATGGAGGGGGAAAATGATAAGTTGAAGGATGATTCTAAATGCTAGGAGATGCACTAATAGTCCATATTATAGATATTAAGAAAGATGAAGTGACCAGTTGACGTTAATCGAATTACCGACAATAACGAGTTATCATGCGGGCATTGGAATGGCTACAAAGTTTTGTACGGAAGAAAAAATCGTTCTTCATTATGTTGGAAATAAGTTGGTAAGCGGAGGATACTTTGACCATGGTTGACTCAACAGACCAAAAAAATTCCTAGAACTTATCAGAACCCGGCTAGTGGCAGCCCAGGATAAATAATAGAGATATGCTGACCAAAACTATAGAGACATGAAGTACGAAGTAACAGACCAAGTATTGTTGAAAGTGCCTCCCGGGGAGGGAGTGATGAGATTCGAAAGGATAGAGAATACGAAGTAGGGGATTCATTTTTGTTAAAGGTATCTCCATAGAAGGGAGTAATGAGGTTTGGAAAGAAAGGGAAGTTGAGTCCCAGATTCATAGGACCCTTTAAAATTTTGAGGAGAATAGAACCTCTAGCTTACGAGCTCACCTTGCCTCCTAATCTGCAATAAGTGCACAACATGTCCCACGTGTCAATGCTAAGGAAATACCATGCCAATGTGCGACATGTGATAGAGTACGAGCATGCAGATTTACAACGAGACCTGACCTACGTTGAGCAACCGGTAAGAGTAATGGACCAAAAAGAACAAGTGTTGAGGAACAAGACTGTGAAGCGGGTTAGAATCTTGTGGAAAAAATCAAAATGTTGAAGAGTCAACTTGGGAAATAGAAGACGCAATGAGGAATAGATATCCCCACCTATTTTCTAATTGATTCCGGGACGGAATCCTTGTTAGAGGGGAAGACTGTAATAACTCGAATTTTTGAGACTTTTTAAAAATGTTTAATGAATAGTAACCCTGGCAGATGGGGAAAACGTTTTAGCCCACACTATGTTGTGCATGAGAAATTGAGTTTCGGAGTTGATAACATGATTATACGTACCAAATGAGTGTATGTAAACGCTATTAGTTTTCGAAGAAAACGAATTTTGAAAAATAATCGTATTTATGAACCATCGAGGATTATGGGAATCACAATGTAATTACAAATTTAAAACCCTATGGATTTATATCCAAGAACGATACTTTAAAATATAAAGAATAAATACGTAAGGATTTATGCCGCGAACCGTTTACGAGAAATCATTACGAAAACGATTAAGCGACCGAACAAACGTGTAAACGAATAAATAAACGTATCACGTTAACTAACCATGGTAGAAAATTAACAATGGTTACTTTATTAAATAGTAATCTAAGCTATATAGGCATGATCACCTAAAGCTAAGGAATAGTGAAGTTAAAGGCTAAAACCAACTAGATTAGCTTGTAACCTAGGAAAGCTAGTAAGATTTATCCAAGATATGCCAACATAATACTAGATCAGGTTATATACTAAAAGATATACAAACATATAAAACAAGTCTTATTCAAGAAGCAAGCAAGAAGCTCACAAAATCTCTCTCTCTCAAAAAACTCAATGCTGATTTTCAAGAACACCATGGAAAGAAAACTTCATATCTAATGATCTACTCATTCAAAAATCACCAAATTTTTACCAAACCTCTTTCATATCATGGTTAAGTCACACACCAAATTTCATGTCCATCCATGAAGTTCTCCATTTTATAAAAATGTTTGAAATTGAGGGTGAATAGTAACTCCGAAAATCACTAACTTGTTTTCTTGATTTTTCATGAAAGTTTAAGGCTCCTAAAGCTAGACCAAGGCTTCATCAAGGATCTTAGGACTTTATTAAGTATTAAAAAGCTTCAAGGAAGGTATAAACATTCATCCAAACTTTGTTTAAGTTTTAAGTTTCAAGAAAAGTAAGGATCTTGGATATAAGTATGGTTTTGATGATTGATTTGATATAATCTTGATGTTTAGTTAATAACTTTTAAAGTTGATGATTTTTGCGTCAAGAACATGAAATTCTTCAGATTATTTAGTGTTGGGATGATTATTTGATGATTGTTGATGGTGGTATAATGATTAAGACGTAAACGAAACTCGAATTATAATCGTAACCTCGTTAAAACGAACCAAACTCAACTTAAGTTTCTGCAGAAATTCCCAAATATATAATTCTTAAAAACTAACAATTGATTATGATATAAAATATTATAAGGATCGTTTAGGCGCTTGAATCGCTTGATTCCGATTTACGGATCAAAAGTTATGACCATTTTAGTAAAAGGGAATTATGCGATAAAACTGCTACAAATTACGCACTTTGTAAATATAAATGATCGGCTTAAAAATATTTAAAATCATGAACTTTTTAAAGAAAGTAAGAAATAGAGTTTATTAGCTTCCATAAAAAATTTAAGTACAAATGTTGATTTTTAAAATTTATAAGAATGCGGAGCTGAGGTCGCGCGAAGTATGAACGTCAAAAATAACCCCTATTAGGAAACTGCCACTTCGGGATTTTCTCCTCTGTTACCAGAAAACTATTTTCAAATGATGTGTTTTAAATTTTTTCTAGATCGCGCACACGAAAACGGTGCATTAATTGAGTTAACTTTTTGAGAGATATCAACATTTTAGTGAAAGCGGTTTGAATAGCAAAACTTCGTAGTTGACCGAACTTTTGAAATGCTTTTTACCTAATTAAATTCATTTTATCAAAAATGAAACTTTTAGGATAAATATTAAAAGTAATTAAGAAGCTCCTCGAGGTGGTTTCGTATTAAAATATTAATTTTACAATTTACTAAAATTGATAGAATGCGAGTAGCGTAATAGTAACATTCGGTAAAGTCAACTCTAGAAGACCACTTTGACCGTCCATTTCGACCAAGGATTGATACTTATTTCGAGGTAGTCGAATATTGAAAATTATGATGTATAGTACTTATTAGAATTAAAAGTTGGTGATGAGAGTAGGAATGCTGATTAAGATTATGATATTTGTTGAATATAAAACACGGAACGAGAGGAAGTCGCAAAACGTATCTTGGACTCCAGACAGGTTTTCAAACCCTACCTTTTTGAAACTGTTGTGTTGTGTTTGTTTTCAAATAATATCGATATATACATGATGCTATATATACGATGTTTTACGAATTATGTTATATAATATCATACGATATGATAATGATTTTGGTATATGAATATTACCGAATTTCAATCGATAACGCTAGAGAGTAGCGTTCTATATATGAGGAGTATATTTTAGACCGAGGATCGGTCAGTATAATTTTATGAAAACCCGGAAGTATTCCAGAGGTGTTTTTTTAAGAATACAAACGTTATAGTAGAGCGTGATATATAAGTTATAAGACCGAGAGTCGGTCAATTTTTATAAAGTATAAACTCGGGAATCATCTCGGAGATGTTTGGACCATTAAAAGTCTGTACTTATTTTATTCCAAGGGACTCGATGTCCACTTGGGAAACATTAAATACCTCGAACATTTATTAAAACGATTTCCAAAGATCGTATTCCCTCAACTATATTTTACTTGAACAACGAAGATTATTTCGGTTATTAATTTAATATAGGAGAAGTATTCTCCAACGATTATTCATTTCAAACTCGACCAATTATTAAAGGTTACTTTAAATTTCTTAAACATAAATTAGTTGAGGAATATTATTTCAAATATTATTTTAAAGTATAATTATTCGAGGTTTAATTATTAAATAATTATTATTTAATTATTAATTATTTATTAAATGATTTAGTATGATTTAAAAATCATAAAACCTGATTTAAAATACTTTCTGAATTTCAGAAAATCATTCGAATAATTCCAGATCGTCAAAGAATATTATCTCGACCTATTTTAAATATTTTGAATATAGTTTCAAAAGAAACTCCCCCTTATTTAATTATCTGTTGACAACGGTCAACTCACATCTTTAGTACTTCCTCCGAAAATTTTGGAAGTACGTATACATATATATATATATATCTACGCTAATAAGAAAAGATGTTTCTATCAACAAGCAAAACGCCTGGGGAACTTCGATATGGTTCGAGTTCTCGAGATATGATAGAATTCTTTTAAAGGACAAGGGAGGGATAGACTCTGGCACTACGTGTACTAGGGAGACTACCAAAGGTACCGCAGGCGAAGGTACTATGTGTACTCAGGAACTTGTGAAGTATGTGTATACCCAAAATGGGACACATAGCCCGAATGCGGCAAGGGTGATAACCGGGATACGAATGTGTCGTCCTTCTACTAGTAGAAAAGGTTACCGTTTCCCGTATTACGACTGAGCATCGTATGCGGCGGCTCCAATGAATGTCCTATATTTTTCCAATTGGAATTGAGATGCAATACCGTAACCCAAGCCTAGGTGTTTGGTTTACCATTAAGGTAATTGCAGGCTAATAAGTCAATCAAAGAATTGTTTTGAAAAGAGGTGTGTATCACCAAGAAAACTACTTTGAATAAATACGTATCCTTGTACGGAGTAATATAATAATTTTCTTTAACAGTGTTTTCATATTGTTGATTATTTTGGCTGAGCATTATTGCTCACTCTTGTTTTCTTTTAAATGTCACAACACAACAGATTACCAGTATGTCGGCATGGGACTTAGTCACTTGAAATCATGGGGAGAATCCCTTATAGCTTTGTCTCAGGTAGGCCAGAGTATCTAGATAGGTATAAGATGTTAGTAGTAATTATTGTAACTTCATGTAGAGGTTATGAATAATTGTTTAAGATACTGTAAAGTACATTTGAGTGTAACAAAAGAAGATTACATTTTGTACATCATTTCTAAGGCTATAACTTGTGTGTGTGTGCGTGAGATTGGGGTCTGTTGGATTATTAAATCAATACAGGTTACACATGAGTGAAAGATGGTGTGACGACCCAGATTCCTGACCCCGGATTTGAGGGCGTTACAGAAATGGTATCAGAGCAATAAGTTATAGTACTCAGAGATGAGAGTGTTAGGAGTCTGTCTAGATGTGAGCTTTCGTAAGAGCTCATATAGAGTTCATCATTGGACTATCGGATGTAGCCCTAATATGTAGGTTAGGATAAGTGTATATTTGAGGTATTAAAGCATGACTAATAGGACCATTGGAGATTATCAGAATGATGAGAAGAAAAATTAGACTCATATATGATTTGGAAAGTATGTAGATGTCGAACTCGGAGCTGAGTCTCCAGGGCATTTAGGGTAAAGACGGTACTATAAACACCAAATGTTCATTTGGACAACACGAGCCTTGTTACTCGTAGTTCTTTATAGGTTGCCCACGAAGGGGCATCACATGTGAGAACCATAAATTCTAAATATTAATATACAGTTGAGGTTATTGACCCAAACTAGTCGAAGGTGTCATTTTACCAATGAGGATGTAAATATTGTATTAGTAACGAATTGGGCAGAGATAGTGTCCGATATACCCTTGAGGATTTTTATTTCTATTAAGAAAGATTTGAATGTAATATACTAATATTATCGTAAGATGAGTACATTACATGATATTATTAGTGCGCTTAACATGTAAGGTTATGATGGCTTAGCTCAAAAATCAAGGGCATCGAGAATCAATGGAATGTCTACAATTAAATGGCGTAAGATTACAACGAGCGATGGTTCGATCTTAGAACCTTTAAAAGGATAGACCAGTGAGTCTAGAGCGGAATTCTTCGGTAGATATGATGTCAGAGACTATGTATATAAACTCATAGACCTCTAATATATTCGATAACGTATGTTCAATTATACACACACATGCCACCGAACTTATGAACTACATTGAGATCCCTAAGAGATCTCTTTGATCTGTTCCCGGGGAGAACTGGCCACTTGTAGTTAGTAACGGATGCATGTAGCAGGCCCCTATCAGCTTAGTAGATGCTTTTGGAATAATTATGAGTTAGGTCCTCCAGGTAAAACACCGGAATGACAAATATACTTGCGAAAGTCAAGTTAGTAAGTGACTTTAAAATGATGATTGAGGGAGACACTAGTAGAAACATGGAATTGTAAAAATGAAGAGATGGGATCATCCTCAGACGAATGATGACGAGGGTTAGGATAATCAGTGAATTATTTTGGCATCCACTCACCGTCACACTACTCCCTCCAAACTGTTGATCATTCGTATTGCCTTGATAAGTCATATCAGGAAATCCTTTTCGTTCCCTACTTTGAACTTCTGATGTGACCATCTTGAATAATCTTTCTCCGCATCAGGACTTGTTCAATTCTTTTAGTTGATCAATGAACATTCATTCATAGATTATGATCTTTTTGTTTGGCTCAGAGCTATTTATACTTTATTTCAATTATCCAAGGAATTTTTTTCTCCTCAATTCATTGACGAGTATTCATAATGAATATCTTCATTTGATTCTTCTTTCATACTTACTCTTCTCAGTCGAGATTTTAAATATTTAACAAATTATTAAAAACATGGATGATCTAATATCCATAGATTCCTCGGTTTTCTTCTAATCGGGATGAAATTGTATATTGAACTTTGAAATCATAGTAAGGATATCAATTTGATATTGGTATTCCGAATTCAATCCTATTTGAGAATCTGATAAAGTATGTGAACGAGGACACCTCTGAGTGTACCATTTTATGGGCAAGAAATATTTGATAAGAGGCTATCAATTGTTCTGATGCCAAGACCACTCGATTCAGAGTTATAATTTTATTTCTCGGCCCAAATTGGAAAACTCTTTATTTTGAAATCGTCATCCAGGTAGCCACAAATTCTTTAGTGGTTATAATATTGATATTTTCTTTTTTGAACAAACTGAAATATGCTTAGTTTTATATGTTCTCATGAACGACTAGTTAATGTCCTAACTAGTCAAAATTTTAATTAATACGATGAAAGTTTAGCTAATCGTTCTAGCTAGTTGTTATTGGCCAAACCGATTGAGCTGACAATTTTCTTAGCCGGTTGATAATATTGCTTGATATGGACTATTATTATTTTTCTAGTTCCACTTCTAATCAATTTTTTTTACATAATGCATTATATATGCAAGATTAATCGTTGATGAAATTTTCAAAGGATGATTTAAAAAGTAACACTTGATTATGATAGAAAATATTATAAGGATCTTTTAGGCGCTTTAATCGCTTGATTCCGATTTACGGATCAAAAGTTACGACCATTTTAGTAAAAGGGAATTACGCAACAAAACTGCTACAAATTACGAACTTTGTAAATATAAATGATCGACTTAAAAATATTTAAAAATCATTAAATTTTTACAGAGAGTAATAAATAGAGTTTATTAGCTTCCACAAAAATTTCAACTACAAATGTTGATTTTAAAATTTATAAAAATTTCGGAGCCGAGGTCGCGCAGAGTATGAATGTCAATAACAACCCCCTGTTAGGAAACTACCACTTCGGGATTTTCACCCCTGTTACCAGAAAAATATTTTCAAATTATGTGTTTTAAATTTTTTCTAGATCGTGCACGTGAAAACGGTGCGTCAATTGAGTTAACATTTTGAGAGATATCAACGTTTTAGTGAAAGCGGTTTGAATAGTAAAACTCCGTAGTTGACCGAACTTTTGAAATGCTTTTCACCTAATTAATTCATTTTATCAAAATGAAACTTTTAAAATAAATATTAAATGTACTTAAGAAGCTCCTTGAGATAGTTTCGTATTAAAATATTAATTTTACAATTTATTAAAAATGATAGAATACGAGTCGCGTAATAGTAACATTCAGTAAAGTCAACTCTAGAATACCACTTTGACAGTCCGTTTTGACCAAGGATTGATACTTATTTCGAGGCCGTCGAATATTGAAAATTATGATGTATAGTACTTATTAAAATTATAAGTTGATGATGAAAGTAGGAATGCTGATTAAGATTATGATATTTGTTGAATAGAAATCCCGGAACGTGAGGAAGTCGTAAAACGTATCTTGGACTCCAGGCAAGTTTTCAAACCCTACCTTTTTGAAACTGTTGTGCTGTGTTTGTTTTCAAATAATGTTGATATATACGTGATGCTATATTTACGATGTTTTACGAATTATGTTATATAATATCATACGATATGATAATGATTTGGTATATGAATATTACCGAATTTCAATCGATAACGCTAGAGAGTAGCGTTGTATATATGAGGAGTATATTTTAGACCGAGGATAGGTCAGTATAATTTTATGAAAACCCGGAAGTATTCCGGAGGTGTTTTATTTAAGAATACAAATGCTATAGTAGAGCGTTATATATAAGTTATAAGACCGAGAGTCGGTCAGGTTTTATAAAGTATAAACTGGAGAATCATCTTGGAGATGTTTTGGACCATTAAAAGTCCGTACTTATTTTATTCCAAGGGAATCGATGTCCACTTGCGAAATATTAAATACCTCGAACTTTATTAAAACGATTTCCAAAGATCGTATTCCCTCAACTATATTTTACTTGACCAACGAATATTATTTCGGTTATTAATTTAATATAGGAGAAGTATTCTCCAACGATTATTCATTTCAAACTCGACCAATTATTAAAGTTTACTTTAAATTTCTTAAACATAAATTAGTTGAGGAATATTTTTTCAAATATTCTTTTAAAGTATAATTATTCGAGGTTTAATTATTTAATGATTATTATTTAATTATTAATTATTTATTAAATGATTTAGTATGATTTAAAAATCATAGAACCTGATTTAAAATACTTTCTGAATTTGAGAAAATCATTCGAATAATTCCGGATCGTCGATAAATATTATCTCGACCTATTTTAAATATTTTGAATATAGTTTCAAAATAAACTCCCCATTATTTAATTATTCTAGTTAAAAACTGTCAACTCACATCCTTAGTAGTTCCTCCGAAAATTTCGGAAGTACGTATACATATATATATACGCTAATAAGAAAAGTTGTTTCTATCAACAAGCAAAACTCTTGGGGGAACTTCGATATGGTTCGAGTTCTCGATATATGATAGAATTCTTTTAAAGGATAAGGGAGGGGTAGACTCTGGTACTACGTGCACTAGGGAGACTTTAAGTCGGACTGTCTTCAAATCTGCCAGCTCGATTCACAATCCCTTAAAGACTACTCTGCTAAGTATCTTGTCTGGATGGAACATCACTTAAGAACTGCAGGATACTCATCTGAGTTGAAAACTAAAGCTGCTGATCTGATTCAAGCTTATTGTGAAAAGAACATTAAAAGGTATAATCAGTTTAAGAAGAAGCTGAAGTCAGTTGGAGTTCAACCAGTCAGACCAGCCAGCTTCACTTCGGAAAAGGATCGTGTCTTTGACAAGGAGTTGCTTCAAGATTTGGAAGAAGGTGAATTCGGAAGGGAAGACAACTGAATTCAATTAGCTCAAAACTTAATGTAATATGCTTAGAGCTTTATGAATCAAGATAGACAAATGTAGTCATATGTTCAGTCTAGAGGAACATCTATCTTGTATTCACTTGTAAATTTCTTTTGGAATCTGGAAAATGTTAAATATAATCCAGAACTTTTCTTCTATTTACTTTGCATAACTGTTTATATCTTTTTCTTATTTGTTAGTTGAGTTATCCTCTAGGTATTTATTGTTATTGTCTAACAAATAAATAGGGGGAGATTGAAAGGCATATGTCATAGCCTATTTGTTTATTCGAGGATTTAACTCAACTCAAATAAGGATGTAACAAGTAAATAGTGGTTCTATCGTCAAAGAGATCTCACTAAGTAACATATGTCAAAGGATTAAGTAACATTGTTCATCTACAGACTTGAGGACTTAATTCACTGGAAGAAGCTCAAGAAATTGATCAAGCCTCAGTGGTATAAATCAAGATTATGAATTTAATCAAGTGACAGAGATCTCGTCAGGGTATCAATTAATTACAGGGATTTAATCTGAATGAAATCAAGACATGAAGAAACATCACAGAAGTTAGTCATTCATGAACCAGACAGTACATCGAGTGTCAGCATTGAAGTGGTGAAATGGATTCATGATTTTCAGAAGATTGTCAGAAGATTAGTTGTTGTTCAAGAATAATATTAATTCTCTATTAATTAATTAAGTCTTATAATTTAATTTAGAAAATAAATTATATCTGCAAAGATTAATTTATTGATTAATTGAATAAATTGGTTAATTAATTCTGAATTAATATTATGCATTTTTCAGAAATAATTTTGAATTAATATTCAAAATTAACTCAGCAAGACAAATATTTGAACTGGTATGACAATTGGATTGTCATACCGAAAGTCTTTCCAAGTCTTTTTAGATTGTCTTGCCGATAGTCTTTCCAGCTTAAAGGATTGTCTTGCCGATAGTCTTGCCAGTTCAATCAATAGTCTCACCGATTGTCTTGCTAGTTCAAAAGGATTGTCTTGCCAACAAATCAAGTGGTTGTTTGATTACTTAAGTACAGAAGCTGATTTTCAACAGAATACAATTGAATATCTCAACCAACTGAAGAACACAGAACAAAAAACAGAGAACTTATTGCAATTTCTCAGGACATTAATTTCTAGTATTTATTGTTAAATCTATTCACTAGAAATCCTTCTCTTGTTCTTGTGTAACTATCTAGCGGATCAAAATCCCTAGAACTTAATCTCAAATTGCTTTTAGCATTTGATCTTTTTATTTCAAAAATAGAAAACGTTCATGTCGAATTTATTCTAGATTTGGAATAATTTATTTGAGATTAATCCCTTGTAAACGATACCGTTGTTGTAACACCTTTCAAGTTTAATAATAGTTTTGTTTAACTTGAATTTTGTTTCACTTTTTTTATTCCGTATTTTATTCGATTAAACGGTATAGTTTGTATTCAACCCCCCTTCTACAAACATATTGGGACCTAACAATTGGTAACAGAGCCTTCTGATTAACGAACAAATCAAGTTCCTAGACTTTTGTGATTCTTCCACTCCTTAAATTTTTATTTACTCAAAAATTTATGATGACTACCCAAAAAGTTGGAACCATTAAAATTCCACTGTTCGATAAAGAAAATTATATCATGTGGAAGAAGAAGATGCTCTTGTTTTTACAAGTTGCAAATCCCAAATATCTGGACGTGTTAAAGAAGGGTCCAAAAATTCCGATGGTTATTGAACCAGTGGTTATAGAAGATGATGTTGTAATTACCAAAGCTAGAACCTATGTAAAAGATCCTGAGGATTTTTCTCCTGCTGAAAAAGAAGAAGCCTCCTTGGATGCCAGCCTTCAATTAATTTTAGTTGATTCCCTTGATCCCTTGATGAATAGACATGTGATGAACAGTAAAATTTCCAAACACATCTGGGAAACTATTGAGGTGATTAATGAAGGCACAGAGGAAGTTCAGGAGAACAAGTTAGAGATCCTAACCTCTGAGTATGAACATTTTAAATCCAATCCAGGAGAAGGAATCACTAAAGTGTTTGAGAGGTACAATGCATTGATCAACAACCTGAACATAAATGGAAAATATTATTCAATCAGGGAGGTCAACAAAAAGTTCCTTTTAACACTGCCAACTCATCTTGAACATAGAATCACTGCCATAAGAGAAGTGAGAGATCTGAATGAGATTTCTTTGGAAAGGCTCTATGGTGTGCTAAAAACCTATGAGTTGGAGCAGATTCAGCAGAAGGAAGTCTACGGGAAAGGAATAGTGGTCAGCACGTCTACTGCTCTAGTAGCTGAAGAACAACAACAACAACCACAACAACAACAACAATCTCAACAACAACAATAATCTCAACAGTCAGAGAGAATGGTACAGTCTTCCAAGGCTGAAGAAAATGTGATAGTAGCAGAATTTGATCCTCCTACTACAAATCAATCAGGAGATGATTTTTACTGTAATAACCTCAAAATTTTGAACTTTTTGTAACCCTTATGAATAATGTTTTTGCTGATTTGCTGAATAAGTAAACTGTTCATGCCACACTATGTAGGGTTTCTTTTATGGATATTCTGAGATTTTATTAGTACTCTATATGGTATATAAGTGTATGTAAAGATCGTCAGAATCCAATTCTGAACACTTTGATTTTTCCCGGAAATCCACTAGATACGGAAAGAATTGAGTATAAGGTAACAGGATAAAAAGGATTTAAATTAAAGGATTATAAGAGAGGATCATAAATGGAATATAATGTATTGAGAAAGGTTAAGGAAACCCAAGTAATAAGATCCCGGGTATGATCCCTTAAACGAGAAACGAGAACGAATGTTAAGCGAACCGTATAACAGATCAGCGATCATTAGGCAAACAATTAGGGATTTAATCAAGGAGGTTAGGGATGATGAGGTCATCCAACCAATAAGAAGAGGGCAAGTAAGGGATGATGACATCATAAGCATGACATAAGCATGACATAAGGGGAAGGAGATGTGGTTGATTTAAAACCACACAAAGTTCAAGGTTAGAAAGGTAATTAACAAAAAACAAAACAAAAACAACCAAGCTAAGCTAAGCAAATCAAAAACACAAAATCATTTCATTTCTCCCACATTTCTCTTGGCTTTTTCCCATTTCAAAGAGAAGAATTTTCAAAATTCAAGTTCCAAGCTTCCTAAATTGGTAAGATAATTCTCTAGTACTCCTTATGCATTGTTATGGCTATCCTATGAGTTTAAGCCTCCAAATCATTCACAATCTTCTCCAAGAAATCAATGAAGAAGATAATGAATAGTGATTTCAAGATTTTTAACTTGATTTTTCTTGTTTTTCCTTTAAGATCCAAGCATCCCTAAGACATCCCAAGGCTTCTTAAGGCTTCCTAGCTACTCACATCACTTCAAGGAAGGTATATCATCTCCAAACCCTAGCTTTACTTTGTATATTAGGATGATTTTGGTTGTTATGGTAATAGAGTAGCTTAATGCTTGTTGGTTTAGAGTTTGGGTTGGAATGGTGGTGAATTGAATGTTGAAATCTTATGGTTTGGTTAAAGGACTTAAGTATAGTTTAAATTCAAGTTTAAGAATAAGTATAATTGTTAATATTGAGTTGATTGGGGCTGTTATGATGTAGTGTGGATGGATGTTGGTTGTATAAATGAAATGGGATTGATTGGTGGTTGAATTGGAATGGTATAAAATTGGGAAATCGCGTAAACATAGCCGTCGTAATGTCCGATTTACTTTAGACTGCTTTTGTTCATAACATTAGGACCCGAGAACTCCCTGTTAGGTTTTTACCATTGCCATGTTTAGATAGTTCATGTTACGAGCTTCGTTTTGATATGTGGTTCGTTTGATTCCGATGTACGGTTTAGGAGAAACGGCCGTTTTAAGTAACGACGTTTCGCGAATGAACCATTACCCCTCGCCTTACTTTGAAACCTTGGTTAAAGAACTTAAAGGACTAATTGGAGTATGAAACATTTATGTAGAGTATGTTAGGCAGTTGGTAAGACACTCGCGAAAGAATCTCCTTAAAACTCGTAATGGTTAAATTATTAAAAATGGTGGAACCGAGGGTACTCGAGTGACTTAAGAGAATCAGTAAGCGCAAAGCGAGCGTTAGAGTCTAATTTGGTTAAAGTATAGATTTACAAGTGACTTTGGTTTAATTCCAACTCACATGTTGTTTATAGGTTACCAGACTCGTCCCGAGCCATTTGTAACCCCCAGTCGCTCAGGCAAGTTTTCTACCCGTATAACTGTTGTTGTGATGTATATGTGTATATGCATGATCTTGCGATATATTGTAGCATGTGATATGGTATATATGTATGCATGTTTCATATTCTTGAATTATATATCTGTTGGTTAAAATGCTTATTAGTTGCATAATACCTATGCTAGAGATAAGCAGTAGTTGCGTATACCCTGAGTATAGGGGACCCAAAGGTGAACCCTTTTTTAAAATCGGGAGTCGATGTTCCCGAGTATATTATATATATATATATATTATATATATTGATATGGTTTTTAAAAACTATTAATCGAATAAGGTTTATTCGATAACTTTATGTTATTTAATGAATATTACTTGAATATTCATTCGAGGACTTATGACTCCTTTATATTATTTAATGAATATTACTTGAATATTCATCCGAGGACTTATGACTCCTTTTATTTTATTTATTGAATATTATTTTGAATATTCATTTGAGGATCTATGACTCCGATTATTTGGTGAGATATATTCTGTATTTTATTAAAGAATAAGGTGTCGATAATCAAACTTATTTTTGATTATTCAAATAAAGATAGTACTTTCGAATAAGTATAGCTTTGGTTATTTAATACTCGTTTTAAGTATAAGTTTTACAACTTCTACTTTAATTATTTTTATAAGGATTATCATTATGGGAATATTATTTAAATAATAATATTCTGATATTTTCTAATATATCGGGACTGATTTACTTTATTAAATCAGTAGTATTCCAAACACTCTTTAAAGTGTTTTCGAGTCTTCAAAATGATTTTTAAAAGTTAGAGCGGATCCCAAAACTCATTTTTACATTTAAGATCTTCCTTTCAAAGGGGATTTAAATATTCGCTCAAAACCTGAGGGATCCGGCTCAGTGGTGTATTTTACATTCGCAACGAGGTTGTTGTTTTGATAAATTAATTGATTACTTACCCAACGTTCGGGAAGTAAGTCCATCTATCGAGTCGGCATAAGCAACATGGGCTCAGTGGGCGTCCATGATAGTGTAAGTGGCTCAGTGGGAGTCCATCAAATGCGTAAGTGGCTGAGTGGCAGTCTAGCATAAGGTCCTATTGCGACTAGGGTGATGACCAGTGGGGAATTCGTCCATCTACTAGTAGAAAAGGTTACTTATTGGTATCTTTGTCTGATCAGCAAGATATCGGGTTTATGCCACAATTCTTTTTCCTTCCAAAAAATTTATTGGATGTTACAAACTCTGTTCATACTTTACATGACAGAGGTTTTCAGGAAATGTATAAAGAAGATGTATATGTGGATATATATATATCAGAACTTAATGAAGTATATCATAACTTCATTTCCTTCAATAATACTTCAAAGATTTAATCTATTCAAATCTTGTCTTGTAGTCTCATCTATGTGATGAACTGTTGAAAGCTCATTATAACTTGAACGGTGGTAGTTCAAGTAGTATTCAGAAAAAATATAAGCATATTGGAGTATCTTGTAACTTCATCGTTTAGATTTATATCTAGTTAATGGTTGTCTTATAAATGACAAAGATTTTCAAAAAAATATTGAGACAAGGTTAGATATATGAGATCACCTTGCAACGATATTTTTATACAGTTATAAACTGGAACTTTGTGTATATTATACATGTCAGAGGATTTCAAAGATTGTGAAAAGTATATATGTATATATATACTAAATATTTTGCGACTTGGTCGCGTTAAGATATCAACTTGGTTCATTTCTTCTTGACCAAGATTTTCATGAGTACTATGAGAATGCTCATATATTGTAAATCATTATACATATTATTTTGGGGGGCTTTTTGCTCACCCTTGCTTTCTTCTTTCATCACACAACATCAGATAGACAAGATGAACATGACCAAGCTGCCAAATTCGCGAGCGGATAGGAAACATTCCGCAGTTTCCTATAGGCGTTGATGTCGTTGTAGCTGAGGTAGGAACTACCAATAGGCTAGGCTTTCAACTTTTGATGTACCAGATTTATGTATATTTATCAATTGTAATAATGGCAAAGAAATGTAAATTTATTCAGAAACCCTTTTAAGGTGTATTGGCATATAATTGTGGAATAAAACGACTTGTGATTATTTTTTTGATATTCATCTCTGAGACTATAACTTGTGGTGTGTGTGTTTATGGTGGGGTCACAGTACAGAATAGTTGATTATTTATTAAGATTGGGTGTTATTAAGGGAAATGGAACTCGTGACAACCCGGATCCCCGACCCCGGATTTGGGGGTGTTATAGAAATGGTATCAGAGCTAAGCGTTATAAACCTCAGAGATGATGTGACGTTAAGATAATAAGTTCACTAAGATAATAAGACTCTTGCCAAGTTCATAGTCGGGCTACCTAACGTAGTATTGATAGTTAAAACCCTTATGGGAACCCTTATAAATATCGTGATAGAAGCGTAGTTCATTATCGTATATAGTAGCGGGACTCCGAACCCTGAGGTTGAGGAGCAACAACGCGATGATGTTTTATTACTGATTTGGGGATCAGATTGTGGATCCAATGGAACACCCTAATGAGGGACCGGATGATATTCATATTGAGGATGTAGCGGTTGAGGATGTTGTCCCAGAAGGGATTATTGTTGAGAAGGATCTCGTGGAGGATCCTAACAAGACTTAAGAAATGATCACTGAGGAATTGATAACCATGGTTAGGGCGACTACCAGAGGTAGGATTGGCCGGTCACTGCCGGAGGTTCGTTCAAGTTTGTAAAGATAGTAGCCCCTTTAACGTGGCTTACTCGTAAGACTGAGAAGTTTGAATGGACAGAGAAATACGAGAACAACTTTCAAGAACTGAAGCAAAATTTGGTGACGGCCCCTATGATGGCGTTGCCGGATGGAAAAGGAGATTTTGTGATGTGTAGTGACGCTTCGCATAAGGAATTAGGGTGCTTCTTATATAGCACAGCAAGGTAATCGCGTACGCATCAAGATAATTAAGGGAATATAAAATTCAATATCCCCACCCATGAGCTTGGGCTCGTGGCAATAGTTTTGCCCTAAAGATTGGAGGCACTACGTGTATGGAGAGAAGTGCGAGATTTACCTAAGCCATAAGTGCTCTAGTACATTTTCACGCAGAAAGAGCTCAACATGCGCCAAATGAGGTGGTTAGAGCTAATCAAGAATTATGATTGGGAGATTCTTTATCATTCAGGGAAAGCCAATGTGGTGGCTAACGCCCTTAGTATAAAAGAGAGACTCAAAATGAAAATGTCTTTGGGAGAGTTAATAAGAGATTTTGAGAAAATGGAACCGAAAAGTTGTTTGAGATTGCAATACAACCCGAATTATTGGAAAAGATCATATTGTGCCAAGAAAAGGTGATGAATGAAGGCAGAGAGCCAACAATTAGATAAAAGATTAATACCGAGAAAAATGATAAGGGAATAATGAGGTATTCCTACAGAATTTGGGTTCCAAATGTTCAAGAACCTAAAGATGAAATCTTAGATGAAAGCTAGTTTGAGGAATAAGATTTAGAGCAAACCCTGAACGTGATAGTCAGGGAGGTCGCCATCAAGATAGAAGGAGCCCATAACATAATGGAGTGGAAAATGAGGATTTTAACGTATAAGATAACCCCAAGTATGGGAGAAGGATGAAACATTTCATACTGAGGAAACAGAAGTCGAGCAAGACAGGGAGAACCAGGACAGTACTCCTATACGGACAATTCATGGACCTGTCTAAAGAGAACTTAGACTATTATCCCTAACCTCCACCCTGAGGGGACAGTGCGGTGGGAAATTCTTTCAGGACCTTTAAGTCGCTAAGCTCTCAGAGTTCCAAGGAACAAGCAAACCCAGTCGAGGCAAGAGCCTGCCTAAAGGAAATATAGGAATCATTTTAGATTCTAAATGATTGACGAATCACAAAAGACTATTTTGTCACTTACCCTCCTAAGAGAGAGGCCACCCGCTGGTGAAAGGCCGAGGAAGGCACGGAGCAAGAGATTATAATAAACTGATTTAAGTTCAGTCAATTGTTTTCAGGAAAGTACTTCCCAAGGTTATGGAGATAGTGTAAAAGCTTTAGAGCCAAAACAAAGGCAGACGAGTATGATGAATTATGAATCTAAGATGTAAAAGTTATCAAGATTCGTTCTGAGGACACAACTCCAGAATGACGGGATGGTTGAAATCAATGCTTATGTTGTGTTGGTTCATGAAATAATGAAAAGAGAAAGGAAAATAAAAAGGAATTGAAGTGGAAAGGAATATAAAGGCAATAGATTTTGAGGAATGATAAGGGAGTTGGGTATGAGGAAACCCTAAAGACTCGTAGCAATAGAAATAGAAAAGTATGCATTCGTCAGGATGAGGGTGATTCACCATGAGTTAAAACTGATGATTGAAGGTATAAGAGATACATATATTTTATCCCCTGTAAGTTGGGAGGATTCGAGGAAACCCTGAGATAGTTCGAAGGATAAATAATGAGACGCAGATAGACTGATGAGACAAGGAAGTAAGAAATTAGGAAAATTGGATGAAGGAAGTGACCTTCAAGAATGTGAAGTGTAAGACCGGTGGCTTGATACCCAGGAAGGGAGAC
The DNA here is from genome assembly GCF_009905375.1 of Apium graveolens. NCBI lineage: Eukaryota > Viridiplantae > Streptophyta > Magnoliopsida > Apiales > Apiaceae > Apium > Apium graveolens. The sequence continues at coordinate 248,198,715 of NC_133649.1, read as the reverse complement.
ACTAGGAATGAGAGATATCCCAACATTGAGATGACTGTTGAAATAAACAACAAAAGTAAATAAGGAATTATTAAGAAGAGGTTCACGTTGAACATGACCAATATCTTCCAGAACATCCTTGTTATCGTTACCAAATTAGGCAAGAAAAGCGGATAACCGTTGTTATCTTTTGGAGGCCATATTGATTGACCTCATTTTGAATACAGATGTTATTGTGGAAATTAGGCATATACTATCGAGTTGGGAATGATTAAATAAGACACCCTTATCAGGGATATATGGCTTGATTTATCCATGGAAGGATGCATGTACCTTTTTAAAGGTGGAATTAAGGATAGAACATCGGTAACTTAAAAATGAATCCTAGGGGAATGCATAAAGGTTGGCATTTCACCCTTAATAGGGACAGCATGAGTTTTGACAGTATGAATTGGAAAGGATCAAGGTAACAACAACCTTTAAAGATCAGTAAAGAAATTTTTCAGAATTACATAGAGAATGGTTCTAGTATTAGTAAATGGTATTTTGATATGCCTTGTATCTAGGGAATACAGGAGGAACGATTTAAGGATAAACTTAGAAGTTTTACAAGGAGAAAGGTAATATTCAAAATTCTCAAGAATAGAAATGTTGATAAAGGAAATATGACGTAATTATAATGATGCCAAGTAGGGCACGTGTTAAACCACGAGAAAGTATGGATCGAACCAGTAAAGGTCGAAATTGTTCAGGGCAATTAGGACCTAAGTTAAAAGATGTTCTAAGTATGATTGAGAGTCAGCCGTGACAGTGATTAACCTCTAAAGACTGAGGCAATAACTTATGGAAAAATGGTGATATTTTTTTTCTCTCATCAGATTTTAAGGAAAACATCTTCATATAAGCAGTGATTGAAATGAGGTAGAGAATTTAGTTTAAAGGTGGTTAAAAGGACATTGACTGTAAGGAAAATTTTCTATCAGGAAAGGCCAAAGAGGTGGCCGACACCTTAAAGGTAAGAGGATAATTATAGGCGCTTGTGCCAAAGGAATACATTGATGATGGTTAAAGCTGTGAAGGTTGTATTATGGTTTGGAAGATTGACATTCCTTCTGATGACTGTGCAATACCCAACCGTAATAGTAGTTGGTAAAGGTTTATTTCGTGTAATCGCCATGAGCGGGCTATCTATCTCAGAAGGTACTATCTTGAGATAAGCCAGGACCATGTCTCAAAAGGGACTAGACGAGCCTTTGAGTTAAGTCTTCTATTGAAGGCATATGATTAAGAATGGTATTAACCTGCTATCGTTGCTTTGATTGAAACTCTTCTGCAATTTTATCTGCTTCATGTCATGAAAGTACGTCAGAGTTTGGAGTGTTCTTCATGAATTATGATTGGTGGTTATGTTAACTCCTTAGAAGTATTCTATACGACCTGTATGGACTCCGTATGGTTAGATATTAAGATTTCATGGAAAGTGAATGACGACATAGGTCAGTGGTGGACTATAGTAATGCAGCAATGATTCTGCGAGTAATGAGTTGATTACAATCGTGAGAGTTGTATTGGAATGGATGTTGAGATTGAGTACCACTAATCGGGTCCTGGTAGTGTATAAGTTATCATTGATAGAGTAATTAAGTAGAGTATCTACCTATTGAATATTTATTCCCTTTTATGAAAAGAGAGTCGTATTACTATATGAGGAAGGTTGCGGTGCAATCATAGAATTCTAGTAACGATGATTTCTAGAATGAGATCCCAGATTCGATTTTCGATATCGAGGGAGTTTCAAAGGTGATTGTGTATAAGCTCGAAGAAGAGCATGGGTCCATAGAATGATGGACGGAATAGCGAAAATATTTAGGCATGTGAAATACGATGCTATAATACTTGATGTTGATATAAATATACATATGTTTTATTCTCCTATGACAAACCTCTATAGTCAGAGGTAGGTTCCAAGCCAAATATTTTGTGGCAGTATATTTTTTTTTTCATATATACAATTCTCTTCAATTCGTTCTTTTATCTTCTTTTCATTTCATGTAAGCTGAGAAGAACAACCCTTCCAGAAGGGGAGGTATTGCCGAATGACTATCTATCTGTGTGATAGAAGCCTAGTAGGATACCATCTATTGTTTAATTGCTTGTCAAGTACTAAAGGTTGGCCACCTTCTGTACTAACTATGCGATATAACAAGTGTTCATGATCATAGTGATCTCTCAACAAATTCCTTTACTTTTATATGATTGATCAAACTTTGGGAAATAGAAACAACTGAAAAAAAAGGAGTAATAAAGTTGTGGTAGTATTCGGAATGGAAACACATTCGTGATACTAAGGTTGACGTGGTTATTAAAAGGTAATAGAACGCTAACGAGCAAAAGTATAACCAATATAATATTAGGAACGGAAGGTAGTAGCGATTATGAACGGGAAGAGAGTGGGTATTGAGAAGCAAGAGCTATAATGCTAAAAGCTATAATGAGAGTCTGTGCAATAGACTTGAAAGAAATTGGAATGATCACTTAACACAGATTGAGTTTTCTTACGATAATAGATCATATGTCATTATCGAGATGTCGCCTTACGAGATCCTTGAGGGAAGACAATGTCGATCTCCCTTATGTTAGGATGAAGTTGTAGAGCGCAAGATGCTCGGTCCCGCAGTAGTCCAAAGGACCAAGGATGTAATAGATCTAATCAGAGGACGGCTGGTAGTAGCCCAAGATGGACATAAGAGGTATGCTGATTTGACTCGAAAGGACAAAGAGTATGAAATAGGGGACCTAGTAATGATATAGGTATCCCTTGGAAAGGATTGATGAGGTTCGGAAAGAAAGGAAAGCTAAGTCTACAATTTGTTGGACCCTTGGATATATTAAGACGTATTGGGAAGCTAGCATATGAGCTAGCCCTACCCCCGAATCTGTAGCAAAATCATAACGTGTTCCACGTACTAATGTTAAGGAAGTATAATTCGGATGCCAGACAAATAAGGGGCATATGAGCGCATAGACATGCAACCAGACGTAAGCATATGGAGCAACCGGGAAAGGTTATAGATTGAAAAGGAACAAGTGCTTGGGAGAAGGGTTATCAAACTAGTCAGAGTTTGATGGTAGAACCACAATGTGGGAAAATTGACTTGAGAGTTAGAAAGTGCAATGCTAAGAAAACATCCCTATTCATTTTATCTGATTCCGGGACGAAATCCTTTTAAGGAGGGGAGACTGTAATAACCTCAAAATTTTGAACTTTTTGTAACCCTTATGAATAGTGTTTTTGCTGATTTGCTGAATAAGAAAACTGTTCATGCCACACTATGTAGGGTTTCTTTTATGGATATTCTGAGATTTTATTAGTACTCTATATGGTATATAAGTGTATGTAAAGATCGTCAGAATCCAATTCCGAACACTTTGATTTTTCCCGGAAATCCACTAGATACGGAAAGAATTGAGTATAAGGTAACATGATAAAAAGGATTTAAATTAAAGGATTATAAGAGAGGATCATAAAAGGAATATAATGTATTGAGAAAGGTTAAGGAAACCCAAGTAATAAGATCCCGGGTATGATCCCTCAAACGAGAAACGAGAACGAAAGTTAAGCGAACTGTATAACAGATCAGCGGTCATTAGGCAAACAATTAGGGAGTTAATCAAGGAGGTTAGAGATGATGAGGTCATCCAACCAATAAGAAGAGGTCAAGTAAGGGATGATGACATCATAAGCATGACATAAGCATGACATAAGGGGAAGGAGATGTGGTTGATTTAAAACCACACAAAGTTCAAGGTTAGAAAGGTAATTAACCAAAAACAAAACAAAAACAACCAAGCTAAGCTAAGCAAATCAAAAACACAAAATCATTTCATTTCTCCCACATTGCTCTCGGCTTTTTCCCATTTCAAAGAGAAGAATTTTCAAAATTCAAGTTCCAAGCTTCCTAAATTGGTAAGATAATTCTCTAGTACTCCTTATGCATAGTTATGGCTATCCTATGAGTTTAAGCCTCCAAATCATTCACAATCTTCTCCAAGAAATCAATGAAGAAGATAATGAATAGTGATTTCAAGATTTTTAACTTGATTTTTCTTGTTTTTCCTTTAAGATCCAAGCATCCCTAAGACATCCTAAGGCTTCTTAAGGCTTCCTAGCTACTCCCATCACTTCAAGGAAGGTATATCATCTCCAAACCCTAGATTTACTTTGTATATTAGGATGATTTTGGTTGTTATGGTAATAGAGTAGCTTAATGCTTGTTGGTTTAGAGTTTGGGTTGGAATGGTGGTGAATTGAATGTTGAAATCTTATGGTTTGGTTAAAGGACTTAAGTATAGTTTAAATTCAAGTTTAAGAATAAGTATAATTGTTAATATTGAGTTGATTGGGGCTGTTATGATGTAGTGTGGATGGATGTTGGTTGTATGAATGAATTGGGATTGATTGGTGGTTGAATTGGAATGGTATAAAATTGGGAAATCGCGTAAACATAGCCGTCGTAATGTCCGATTTACTTTAGACTGCTGTTGTTCATAACATTAGGACCCGAGAACTCCCTGCTAGGTTTTTACCATTGCCATGTTTAGATAGTTCATGTTACGAGCTTCGTTTTGATATGTGGTTCGTTTGATTCCGATGTACGGTTTAGGAGAAACGGCCGTTTTAAGTAACGACATTTCGCGAACGAACCATTACCCCTCGCCTTACTTTGAAACCTTGGTTAAAGACCTTAAAGGACTAATTGGAGTATGAAACATTTATGTAGAGTGTGTTAGGCAGTTGGTAAGACAGTCGCAAAAGAATCGCCTTAAAACTCGTAATTGTTAAATTATTAAAAATGGTGGAGCCGAGGATACTCGAGTGACTTAAGAGAATCAGTAAGCGCAAAGCGAGCGTTAGAGTCTAATTTGGTTAAAGTATAGATTTACAAGTGACTTTGGTTTAATTCCAACTCACATGTTGTTTATAGGTTACCAGACTCGTCCCGAGCCATTTGTAACCCCCAGTCGCTCAGGCAAGTTTTCTACTCGTATAAATGTTGTTGTGATGTATATGTGTATATGCATGATCTTGCGATATATTGTAGCATGTGATATGGTATATATGCATGCCTGTTTCATATTCTTGAATTATATATCTGTTGGTTAAAATGCTTATTAGTTGCATAATACCTATGCTAGAGATAAGCAGTAGTTGCGTATATCCTGAGTATAGGGGACCCAAAGGTGAACCCTTTTCTAAAACCGGGAGTCGATGTTCCCGAGTATATTATATATATATATATATATATTTATATATATATATTGATATGGTTTTTAAAAACTATTAATCGAATAAGGTTTATTCGATAACTTTATGTTATTTAATGAATATTACTTGAATATTCATTCGAGGACTTATGACTCCTTTATATTATTTAATGAATATTACTTGAATATTCATCCGAGGACTTATGACTCCTTTGATTTTATTTATTGAATATTATTTTGAATATTCATTTGAGGATCTATGACTCCGATTATTTGCTGAGATATATTCTTTATTTTATTAAAGAATAAGGTGTCGATAATCAAACTTATTTTTGATTATTCAAATAAAGATAGTACTTTCGAATAAGTATATCTTTGGTTATTTAATACTCGTTTCAAGTATAAGTTTTACAACTTCTACTTCAATTATTTTTATTAGGATTATCATTATGGGAATATTATTTAAATAATAATATTCAGATATTTTCTAATATATCAGGACTGATTTACTTTATTAAATCAGCAGTATTCCAAACACTCTTTAAAGTGTTTTCGAGTCTTCAAAATGATTTTTAAAAGTTAGAGCGGATCCCAAAACTCATTTTTACATTTAAGATCTTCCTTTCAAAGGGGATTTAAATATTCGCTCAAAACCTGGGGGATCCGGCTCAGTGGTGTATTTTACATTCGCAACGAGGTTGCTGTTTTGATAAATTAATTGATTACTTACCCAACGTTCGGGAAGTAAGTCCATCTATCGAGTCGGCATAAGCAACATGGGTTCAGTGGGCGTCCATGATAGTGTAAGTGGCTCAGTGGGAGTCCATCAAATGCGTAAGTGGCTGAGTGGCAGTCCAGCATAAGGTCCTATTGCGACCAGGGTGATGACCAGTGGGGAATTCATCCATCTACTAGTAGAAAAGTTTACTTATTGGTATCTTTGCCTGATCAGCAAGATATCGGGTTTATGCCACAATTCTTTTTCCTTCCAAAAAATTTATTGGATGTTACAAACTCTGTTCATACTTTACATGACAGAGGTTTTCAGGAAATGTATAAAGAAGATGTATATGTGGATATATATATATATATATCATAACTTAATGAAGTATATCATAACTTCATTTCCTTCAATAATACTTCAAAGATTTAATCTATTCAAATCTTGTCTTGTAGTCTCATCTATGTGATGAACTGTTGAAAGCTCATTATAACTTGAACGGTGGTAGTTCAAGTAGTATTCAGAAAAGATATAAGCATATTGGAGTATCTTGTAACTTCATCTTTTAGACTTATATCTAGTTAATGGTTGACTTATGAATGACAAAGATTTTCAGAAAAACGTTGAGACAAGGTTAGATATATGAGATCACCTTGCAACGATATTTTTATACAGTTATAAACTGGAACTTTGTGTATATTATACATGTCAGAGGATTTCAAAGATTGTGAAAAGTATATATGTATATATATACTGAATATTTTACGACTTGGTCGCGTTAAGATATCAATTTGGTTCATTTCTTCTTGACCAAGATTTTCATGAGTACTATGAGAATGCTCATATATTGTAAATCATTATACATATTATTTTGGTGGGCTTGTTGCTCACCCTTGCTTTCTTCTTTCATCACACAACATCAGATAGACAAGATGAACAGGACCAAGCTTCCAAATTCGCGAGTGGATAGGAAACGTTCCGCAGTTTCCTATGGGCATTGATATCGCTGTAGCTGAGGTAGGAACTACCAATAGGCTAGGCTTTCAACTTTTGATGTACCAGATTTATGTATATTTATCAATTGTAATAATGGCAAAGAAATGTAAATTTATTCAGAAACCCTTTTAAGGTGTATTGGCATATAATTGTGGAATAAAATGACTTGTGATTATTTTTTTGATATTCATCTCTGAGATTCTAACTTGTGGTGTGTGTGTTTATGGTGGGGTCACAGTACAGAATAGTTGATTATTTATTAAGATTGGGTGTTATTAAGGGAAATGGAACTCGTGACAACCCGGATCCCCGACCCCGGATTTGGGGGTGTTACATTTACTCCTTGGAAGAACTGGAGCAATTGGAAGATCAAACAATGACACTGATTGTCAAGAGATTCTCCAATATCAGATTCAAGAGGAATCCCAAGTTCAAGTACAAGTCTAACTACAACAGATTCCAGAAAGGTGGATCTTCATCCTCTAACACCAGCAGTGGTGGATACAAAACAGGGATGGTTGATCGAAGCACCATTCGATGCTTTAACTGCAATGAGTTGGGACACTTTGCCAGAGAATACAGGAAGCCAAAACAAGTTAGAAAGAACTCTTATGATTCTAATCAGAAGAGTAAATCTGAAAGGTCTTACGTGGCAAAGGGAAGAAGCTGGAATGATACTGACAGTGAAGATGAAGAAGTTGGGAATCTTGCTCTTATGGCTAGTGATGCAAACACCTCATCATCAAGAAAAGAGGTAAAATTTACTGATGCTGAATTAGTTTATCATCTAGGAGGCTCCTTAGATTGTGCTCGTCGTGATAATGAAATGTTAACTCAACAAATCAAAGACCTTGAGAAATGCACATTAATCAAGATAAATTAAAAGAACAAGTATCTTTTCTAAAAATTAGAGTTGACTGTTATAGATAACTCGAAACTATTCTCAAAGACGAGATCACCGGTCTTGAGACTAAGGTCAAAGCTTACTTTAATTCTTGCTCTAAGGCTAAAGAGTTCTACAATAAGCAAGCTATTAATCGAACATCTGGAGTAGGTTATGATTATAATGTTGCTATTGGAGAATTAGGCATAAACTCCCCTCCTCATGTTTGTGCTAAAGGTAGGGAAGTACCACATGTTCTTAAAGGTGTTGATAAACCCCTCTATAAAAAATTAACTGCTGAACCATTTGATGAGACCTCCTTTATTATTCAAGAAGAAATACGTGTTGAAGATCTTGATAATGAGAAGGTTATTTCTAAGTCAAGTGTGTCGAAAGTTCCAATCAAAGTTGTGAAAGCAACTAAGACTAACTCAAACACACCTGAGTTGGATAACAAAAATGCCATGCCTACCATGCATAAATTGCCTGTTGCTAATTCCTCTCATAAATTATGTGGTGTTCCTAATTGCATGTCTTGTGCTTTTAATTTGATGGTTGCTTATTTTAATGGTAAGCACGTTTCTAGTAATAAGACTACTCATCGTCAGCATGTGAATAATAAGAAGCATAATAGGTCTAAGACTGCTAGTCCTCCTAAAGCTAGAAAGGAGACATTTGTGCCTAAGCCTAAACAAAAATTTGTCAAGGCTGTTTACAAGGTCAAATGTCCAGTCGTTGAGAAAGTTGAGAACATAAAAGTTAAGAATGTTGTTTTTCCTGATAAAGGCCAATTCTACAAGTATGTCGGACCCAACCAAGTTTGGGTTCCGAAGAAGGTCTAATCCATTTGTATTGCAGGGCATTAAACAGGTGGAACCGGTAGTGTGGATTCTTGACAGCGGATCGTCAAGACATATGACCGGAGATAGAGCCCTTCTATCAAATGTGGTTGAGAAAGCTGGCCCAGTGGTTACCTTTGGAGATAACAACAAAGGTCTAACTGAGGGATATGGCTGTTTGCAAGCTGGTAATGTTATCATTGAAAATGTGTATGTTGTGCAAGGACTTGAACATAATTTGCTTAGTATTAGTCAGTTCTGTGACAACGGCTATAATGTTTTATTCGACAAGCTGAAGTGTCAGATTCTGCACAAGAAAAGTGAAAAACCCTCCTTGATGGGAATCCGGAAAGGAAATCTGTTCGTAGCTGACATGAACTCTGGAAGCAATCCTGAAGTCAATTGTTTCTATGCAAAGGCATCTTCAAATGAGAGTTGGTTATAGCACAAGAGACTTTCCCATCTCAATTTCAAATCAATGAATTCTCTTGTCAAGAGAGAACTGGTCAGAGGTCTGCCTCAGCTGGAATTCTCCCCAGAAGGACTGTGTGAGGCTTGCCAGAAAGGAAAGTCAAAGAAAGCAAGTCACAAAGGCACTGACACATCCTCCATATATGGTGTTCTTCAATTATTGCACATGGATTTGTTTGGACCAGTTAATGTTCTTTCGATGTCAAAGAAGTGTTACTGTCTTGTGATAGTTGATGACTATTCCAAGTATACGTGGGTTTTATTCCTTCACTCTAAGGATGAAACACCACAAGTTGTGATTGATCATATCAAGTTGATCGAGTTAGATTCTAATGTCCCTGTTAGAGTAATAAGGTCAGATAATGGAACAGAATTCAAGAATTCACTTCTCAATGGATTTTGTACAGACAAAGGGATTACCAGACAACTTTCAGCTCCTAGAACCCCTCAGTAAAATGCTTCGTGCTCAAGGATGGAGATGATCGTCGTGGTAAATTCGAGGCAAAGGCATATGAGGGTATTTTTGTTGGATATGGAAGAAGATCATACAGGGTGTATATCATTGATCAACACAAAGTAACTGAAAGTGTCAATATTACATTTGATGACACTAAACTCCCTAGTATCCAAAATGAAGATCCTTTTGAGAAACTGAAGTTTGATGATATGTCAGATTCAGAATCAGAACATGATCAAGAACCTGAGGTTGTTGCTGGTGAAGAACATGTTAATCATGATGATACTCAAGGTAATGGTGATGGAAATATTGGCAACAATGGAGATACCACTTCTACTGACGAAGAATCATCAAGTGAACCTGACAACAACTCAGGGGGAGATGCTGAAGGATCAACTAGTAGGACACAACATCCCAATGAATTTCAAGGAAAATCATCAAGATCAAATATTCCAAGACAGACTGTCTGGAATAAAGCTCATCCTTTTGAATTGATTATTGGTGATCCAGATGTTGGAGTCAGAACTAGACGTGCTACTCAAAATGAATGTCTGTTCTCAAGATTTCTTTCTGAGATGGAACCTAAGAAGATTGAAGAAGCACTGACGGATCCAGATTGGGTGATTGCTATGCAAGATGAACTCAATCAGTTTGAACATCAACAAGTCTGGAAACTGGTACCTAGACCTACACACAAGAAAGTTGTTGGTACTCGGTGGGTATTCAGAAATAAACTAGATGAAGATGGTGTGGTTACAAGAAACAAAGCAAGACTGGTAGCTAAAGGGTATTCTCAAGCTGAAGACATTGATTATGATGAAACCTATGCTCCAGTGGCTAGACTAGAGGCCATCAGGATATTTCTAGCATTCAAAGTATTCTCAAACTTTAGAGTTTATCAAATGGATGTCAAGAGTGCCTTTTTGAATGGAAAGCTGGATGAAGAGGTGTATGTAGAGCAACCTCCTGGTTTTGAAGATCCAGATCATTTGGATTTTTTCTACTTTCTTTCCAAGGTTATTTATGGTCTCAAACAGTCTCCGAGAAAATGGTATGACACTCTCTCTGAATTTTTTATTGAAAATAGATTTATTAGAGGTGTCATAGACAAAACTCTCTTTTCTAAAAAGTGTAAGAATGATACTATATTAGTCCAAGTCTATGTGGATGATATAATATTTGGGTCTACTAATGATAATCTCTGTAAGAGATTTGCTAAGTTAATGCATAACAAATTTGAAATGAGCATGATGGGAGAGCTGAAGTTCTTTCTTGGATTACAAGTAAATCAAAGGTTAGATGGAACTTTTATTTGTCAATCCAAGTATCTCAAGGAACTCCTCAAAAAGTACAATCTAGAGGATTCTGCATCAGCAAGGACTCCGTCAACTACAGCTGTCAAGCTTGGACCATGTGAAAACTCCATTAAGGTAGATGTCACAAGCTACAGAGATATGATTGGCTCGTTACTCTAACTTACTGCAAGTAGACCATATATTATGTATGCTAAATGCTTATGTGCAAGGTTCCAAGCGGATCCTAGAGATATTCATCTCGTTGCTGTTAAACGAATCTTGAGATATCTTAAGGGAACACCAAATCTAGGTACTTGGTACCCTAAAGAATCTGGTTTTAATCTTGTTGGATATACAGATTCAGATTACGCAGGAAGTGTTGTTGATAGGAAAAGCACCTCAGGGAGTTGTCAATTCCTAGGTAGCAGATTAGTCTCATGGTACAGCAAGAAACAGCAAACAGTTTCCAATTCAACGGCCGAGGCTGAATATATTGCTGTTGGAAGCTGCTGTGCTCAGATCTTGTGGATTAGGAATCAGCTACGGGACTATGGCTCTGTATTAAACAAAATTGCCATTCTATGTGACAATAAAAGTGCAATAGCCATCACCAACAACCCTATGCAGCATACAAGGACCAAGCACATTGACATCAGGTATCATTTTATTAGAGAGCACGTCATGAATGGTACTGTTGAACTATTTTTTGTTCCGACAGAAGAACAAATAGCAGATATTTTCACTAAACCACTTGATGAATCCACATTTACTAGATTAGTTGATAAATTGGGTATGTTGAATAGATTTAGTGATTAAACTAGTTAATATCTGAGATCTGTTCTTGAATGAATTTACAAATGAATTTTTCATGAATGAAAAATTCATTTGCTAATTTATTTTATCATATTTACCATATTTCTTGCTTAATTCTATGTAATTGTTATTATCTTATGTTCTTTATTTATTCTAATTGTTAATTTTAATATCTCAGAATAATTTATTTTCTCTAAAATAATTTTTCTATGAATTTTATTTGCTAAAATTCAACAGAAATCTGTTTTTGGAATAAAATATAATTATTTCTAAGTATTTTAATTTTGTAAATATTTTGTGTAAGTATAAATTCTGTTTATATTTGGTTTATTACTGCAATGACAATCGACAAGATAATTGAAATTGTCTTGCAGAAAGTCATTCCAGTGTATATGTGTATATGTGTTTAATTTTATTTTCAATTTAATTTTATACTGGCAAGACAATCGGTATGACTATCAATAGTCTTGCCAGTTATAAAACTTATATTATATATATATTTCTTTTTATTTTTGTACTAGAATGACAATCAGTATGACTATCGATTGTATTTCTAGTATATTCTGTTTAAATTCATATTATTTTATACTGGTATGACAATCGGTATGACAATCCCGGATTGTCATACCAGTTGTGGTACTTATACTTACCCGTTGTATGTATTCATTTACATCAGTTTTCAATTCATTCAACAGACTCCTCGTTTTTCCTTTCAAAACCGCCATTGTTCTATCTTCCTGCTCGAGTTTTTACTCAGTAATCCAAACTTCACTTCTGAAATATATACACACGTATATACATACAGGAGTGCTGCCAAATTTTTTTTTATTTCAGTTCGTGTTTTTTTTCTCCTTCTTAAATCAGTTTTTGTTTGTTTTTGGGTATTTCAATTTGGTTTTGTGTCTTGTGAGTTTGCAGATCTAATATTGTGAGTTAAGAACATTAACGAGACACATTTCTTTCTAAATTTTTCGGATATAATTGATTTAATTCGAATTATTAATTTTTTTTATTATTCGAATTTTCTTAATATTATTCTTAAAATTCTGAAAGTGTGTTTTTTATTATATTTTTAATGGCTCTCAATTTCCAAATTGTCTCGCATAATCATATTGGTTATTTTAATCCAGAAAAGTGTGATGTGGAAAAATTTAAGCCATGGATTAGATTTTTAAATGACCATTCGATTGTTAGCTCTGCTATTAAATCAAATGTGCTATTAAATGTCGATCTGCTTAGACTGATTTGCACAACCTCTAATGTGGCCGATGATTCTAAATATTTTTCATTCACCGTGGCAAACACACAGTATGTAGTTGATGAAACAGTCCTCAATCGAGCGTTAAATTTTCCAACGGACAATTTCTGTAATTTACCCTCTGAAAATGAGATTTCAAACTTTTTCCATGCCATTCACTATCAGGGGGTGATTAATTTAACCAAGCTGTTTAAATCCAATTTGGTTTCTGAATGGGACATTTTCTTTGATACACTTTGCAAAGTGTTTTCCAACTGCACTAAATCAAATTTTCACAACATCACTTCTACTCTGCAGTATATTGGTCTTGCGGTTGTTTTCAATCAAAGGATCAATGTTGGCAAATTACTTTTACCCATTCTTCTGAGACGTCTCATTTCAGCTAAGCGTGATCATTCCACAAATCGTAGGGTTTCTTGCTATTACGCTCGCTTTCTCATGCTTATAGCAGAACATCTTCTCACACCTGAGCATAAGGCTCTTTTTGCTAACTCATCAGTAGCTGAACCCCCTCCCGTAAGCAAAAAGATCTACACACGCCAAGACACTTCCTTCAAATTCATGCAAGTTCCAGTACTTGTATATGCTTTCATGGCTACCTTCATTCCTTTACCAATTTTCAATCTTCCCGGTCATGAACAGCAAGCTCAACCTCCAGTGGTTCAAGCCACCCAGGCTCAAACATCAGATGCTCTTCCACTGCAGGTAATAATTCCTCACTCTCACACCATTCCTACTTCTGTTGAAAGACCCCCAGTGGTTGATAGGGCTGACCATGAAGTTGTAGAACCGCAGCTTCAATCCCAGGTCATAGAGCCAAACACAGAGTCACAACCTGTCTCGAACTCTCCCCCACTGTCTAAAATGTTACCGAGAAGGTTAGTAGGAAGTAGTGTGTTTCTGAATGTGAATGAACCCTCAGCTCTGCCTCCTCCCAAGAAAAGAAGAACATTTACTGAGGCATCTGAAAACCCATCCTTGTCCTCCCAACAGGACATGGACTTTGATATGGCCAATGAACAGTTACTAGAGACATTCTCTCAACATGATGAATCTATTGAAATTCGCCATAGGGCCATGATATCTTGTACAGAGTCAAGCACAATTCCATTACTCACAATGGAATCATACAGACCAATAGATGATACTCATGACACAAAGAGAGGAGTGCACATTGAGTCGGTTACAGTGCTTGCCATAGTTACGGCAGAAGAGTAGTCACATGCTTCAGAGGGAAAATCTGACTCTCAGCCACCTTTAATAGAGTCATTTTCTCCCCTCCTAGATCCAACACCTCTGGCTCCCTCACGGGATTCTCCACTCGTAGATTTAGCTGGAGAAAGTGGAGGGCAACTCGGTCAATCTATCCCTGAAGCAATTCAGACATCTATTTTACATGAAAAGATAGATTTGATTGAGGATCGGGACTCGCGAATTCCCATTGCACCACCACTGACCTCTCTTGAAGAGGCTAGGGTGATTTCAATTGCAGGTATAGAAGATCAGCAACAGGATGGCTCCTCACGAGCAATTATATTGAGAGATACACAAGCACGTGCGTTGAGTGAACCAAACACGAGAGATATTTAGGTGAGCGCACACACAGACACAAACACTGAAAATTTGTTAGCTCAAATTGCTGCTCTGAAAGAACAAATTGCAAAAAATAAGGCTGAGGCTCAAACATTCAAAGCACAAGTAGTTGAACGGTCTTCTTCTTCCACCTCTGTCAACAATCAGCTGGCATTCATTAGAAATGATATCTCAGCTTTCAAGACCACTGTGACACCAAAGCTTAATTCCATTCAGGAATCTCCAACTTTATCAGCCGACGATATTGCAAACTTCTGCTCTCTCCATACTAGAATGAATTCTCTTGAAGACCTAGTTGAAATGAATCATTCACTGGACTCTTCCAGATTTGTGAAGATAGAAAAGGGCATGGAATATCTCAATGAAGGGATGAAGCACTTGTATTTCATGATCAAAAATTCTTACTGCCCTAATGAAGAACAAAGGACTTTCTTTGAAGGGCCGTCTGGTGGAGGCTCAGGCTTGGAGGTAATGGAGGTCAGGGAGGGTCTAAAGGAAAATCTGTAGAGGATTCCTCAACTAAGGGGGGGAAGCAAGGGAGAAGTGGAAAGGGTAAAGAAAAAGATTCTTCTGCTGGAGACACAAGGAAAGCTGATGATGTCTACTATAGTGGAGAACAAGATGACTTTGATATTTTTGACATTCCCACTGAACCAGTCTTGGAAGATAAATATGGTTTCTTTGAAGCTGAGGAGGAAAGTAATTTTGAAGAATGGGAGGAGGAAGCTCAAGTGGATCCTATTTTTGAGAAGGAATTTCAGCAGCAGCAGTCAGAGTTGAAGAGAAAAGAATCTGAACTTAAAAAGATATCTCAGATCATTGACATGAGGAATGACATCCACCGAACAGAAACTCTTGAAAAGTAACGTCTTCATAACATTAAAGCTAAAGAAAGAAGAAGAGATGTCAAACTGAAGATTGGTGAAAAATGGGATGAAGTAAGAAGAGTTATTGATATACCTCAACTGAGTACAAACAATGACAGGGAGTTTCTTCATCTTCTTGACAGGCTGGAAATTTCTAATCTAAACAATGACGTGTACATGAGTGCTATCAAGACTGAAGTCTCAAGGATCACATTTGCTTTTGACAGATCTCTAAATGAAATGAGCATATTTTTATATTGTCAGAGTGAAGTATCTTTCAAGGTATCACTTCATCTGTTTGAGAATCATTCTTTATCAGAGATTTGGGTTCTTCTCAATAAAGTAAAAAGAAGCTCAGAATTGAATGAAGTCCTTCGTGAAAGGCTAAACGAGTTTGCTAATAGGGCTAGTCCTCAAGTGGTCAACTTGCCTTTTCAAGTAAGATTTATTAAGTCAGACTGTCTTCAAATCTGCCAGCTCAATTCACAATCCCTTAAAGACTACTCTGCTAAGTATCTTGTCTGGATGGAACATCACTTAAGAACTGCTGGATACTCATCTGAGTTGAAAACTAAAGCTGCTGATCTGATTCAAGCTTATTGTGAAAAGAACATTAAAAGGTATAATCAGTTTAAGAATAAGCTGAAGTCAGTTGGAGTTCAACCAGTCAGACCAGCCAGCTTCACTTCATAAAAGGATCGTGTCTTTGACAAGGAGTTGCTTCAAGATTTGGAAGAAGGTGAATTCGGAAGGGAAGACAACTGAATTCAATTAGCTCAAAACTTAATGTAATATGCTTAGAGCTTTATGAATCAAGATATACAAATGTAGTCATATGTTCAGTCTAGAGGAACATCTATCTTGTATTCACTTGTAAATTTCTTTTGGAATCTGGAAAATGTTAAATATAATCCAGAATTTTTCTGCTATTTACTTTGCATTACTGTTTATATCTTTTTCTTATTTGTTAGTTGAGTTATCCTCTAGGTATTTGTTGTTATTGTCTAACAAACAAATAGGGGGAGATTGAAAGGCATATGTCATAGCCTATTTGTTTATTTGAGGATTTAATTCAACTCAAATAAGGATGTAACAAGTAAATAGTGGTTCTATCGTCAAAGAGATCTCACTAAGTAATATATGTCAAAGGATTAAGTAACATTGTTCATCTACAGACTTGAGGACTTAATTCACTGGAAGAAGCTCAAGAAATTGATCAAGCCTCAGTGATATAAATCAAGATTGTGGATTTAATCAAGTGACAGAGATCTCGTCAGGGTATCAATTAATTACAGGGATTTAATCTGAAGAAAATCAAGACATGAAGAAACATCACAGAAGTTAGTCATTCATGAACCAGACAGTACATCGAGTGTCAACATTGAAGTGGTGAAATGGATTCATGATTTTTAGAAGATTGTCAGAAGAGTGGTTGTTGTTCAAGAATAGTATTAATTCTCTATTAATTAATTAAGTCATATAATTTAATTAAGAAAATAAATTATATCTGCAAAGATTAATTTATTGATTAATTGAATTAATTGGTTAATTAATTCTGATTTTATATTATCCATTTTTCAGAAATGATTTTGAATTAATATTCAAAATTAACTCAGCAAGACAAATATTTGAACTGGTATGACAATTGGATTGTCATACCGAAAGTCTTTCCAAGTCTTTTTAGATTGTCTTGCCGATAGTCTTTCCAGCTTAAAGGATTGTCTTGCCGATAGTCTTGCCAGTTCAATCAATAGTCTCACCGATTGTCTTGCTAGTTCAAAAGGATTGTCTAGCCAACAAATCAAGTGGTTGTTTGATTACTTAAGTACAGAAGCTGATTTTCAACAGAAGACAATTGAATATCTCAACCAACTGAAGAACACAGAACAAAAAACAGAGAACTTATTTCAATTTCTCAAGACATTAATTTCTAGGATTTATTGTTAAATCTAAACCACTAGAAATCCTTCTCTTGTTCTTGTGTAACTATCTAGCGGATCAAAATCCATAGAACTTAATCTCAAATTGCTTTTAGCATTTGATCTTTTTATTTCAAAAATAGAAAAAGTTCATGTCGAATTTATTCTAGATTTGGAATAATTTATTTGAGATTAATCCCTTGTAAACGATACCGTTGTTGTAACACCTTTCAAGTTTAATAATAGTTTTATTTAACTTGAATTTTGTTTCACTTTTTTTATTCCACATTTTATTCGATTAAACGGTATAGTTTGTATTCAACCCCCCTTCTACAAACATATTGGGACCTAACAGTTACTATTTCCCGTACTATGACTGATCATCGTATGCGGCGGCTCCAGTGAGTGTCCTATATTCTTCCAATTGGAATTGAGATGTAATACTGTAACCCAAGCCTAGGTGTTGGGCTTACCATTAAGGTATTTGTAGACTAATAATTCAATCAAAGAATTGTTTTGAAAAGAGGTGTGTATCACCAAGAAAACTACTTTGAATAAATACGTATCCTTGTACAGAGTAATATAATTTCTTTCAACAGTCTTTTCATACTGTTTATTATTATGGCTGAGCATTATTGCTCACTCTTGCTTTCTTTTAAATGTCACAACACAATAGATTACCAGTATGTTGGCATGGGACTTAGTCATTTGAAATCGTGGGGAGAAGCCCTTATAGCTTTGTCTCAGGTGGACCAGAGTATCCAGATAGGTATAAGATGTTATTAGTAATTATTGTAACTTCATGTTACGAATAATTGTTTCAGATCCTATAAAGTACATTTAAGTGTAATAAAAGAAGATTACATTTTGTACATCGTTTCTAAGGCTATAACTTGTGTGTGTGTGTTCGTGAGATTGGGGTATGTTGGATTATTGAATCAATATAGGTTACAGATGAGTGGAGGATTGCGTGACGAACCAGATTCTTGACCCCGGATTTGGGGGCGTTACACTAGATGTTCATCTATGTCCTCCATTTTATCTTAACTAAGATGATCTTCATGCTCATCCATTAGCACTTTTCCTTTTCCTTCACAAATCCTTGAGTTTGGTGAGAGTCCACAACTTTAACCTTCATATCTTTCACTCTCTCTTGCTCAGCTAACAATGCAATAGATCATCCCTTCTTCCTTCCTTTCTCTATCTGCTCATATTATTCCAACTCAAGATCATAAGTTTTTAGAATTCCATACAGTCTCTCCAAAGTAAACTCCTTATAATTTTGAGAGTTTATAAGAGAGACAGTCATATACTTCCAGTGTTTTGGTAGAGATCTAAGGAATTTCAGGTTTGAATCTTTTGTATGGTAGATTCTTCCATACAGCTTCAGTGCATCTAGTTGTTTTTGAAACCTACTAAAAATGTCACTTAAAGATTCATCGTCTTTACAATGAATGTGCTCATACTACTGGATTAGAAGTTGCATCTTATTTTTCTCTCACTTGTTCAGTTTCATCACATATGATTTGAATTGTATCCCAAATGTCCTTAGCAGATTTATAGTTGATGACATTGTCAAACATATCTCCATCAAGACCATTGAACAGAATGTTCATAGCCTTTTTATCTTTGTGCACTTGCTCAATATCTTCATATGACCAAAAATGGATTGTGGCTTTAGAATGCTTTGCTAATTTCCTACAGCTCCTTCAACATCTTTAGCAGCTCTTCGAGTAATATGAGGACCTTTCTCAATGCAATCAACATACCTTTCATCTTGAGAGAGAAGATGCATGTGCATTTTCACCTTCCAATGGTGATAGTTATCTTTATCCAGAAAAGGGATCTTCACTCCAACATCCTTCCTGCTCATATTGTTAGTTATTTTGATCTATAAACTCTTAGTGTGTCAAGAGCTTGCACTGATACCATTTTTTATTCCCAAAAAATCTAACAATAGAATTATAAAAGGCGGTTGGATGTAATTCTTGGTTTCTTTTGGATTAAGAAAACTCTTTACCAAAATATATTTGTGTTTCAATATGCAAGTGTGCGGAAATGAAATATATATGTATTCAAGACACAAATTAATTAGACACAAAGATTTAAAAACTTTCTGATGAGTTGATCTTTTCCATCAGAGATATATATTGATTGAGAACTTTATGATGCAAGAATGCACACAGCTGCTTATAAGTAAAATTACAAAGAAATGAGAAATTTCTAACAGATGTAGCTTTTTCTATTTCTCAGTTCAATCGATAATTAATCTACTTGCTACTCTTGGTTTATATATCACCAAGTTACATATAAAAAAGACAAACATATAAAACAAAATGTCTAAGTCTAATCACATATTTCTTCATCTCTCTATCCAGCATCTTTGTATGTCTTCAAGAAAGCATGGAAATGATTCTTTGTTCCCATGAACCTGCAAATAGGCTTCCACATTCCTTTTGTATACAATCAACTCATGTGACTGTCAAGTCACTATCAACTGCTATTTGAATTTGTTATCCGTCAAGACTTTGAAGATTATCCGTAGAGTCTCTATTAGATCATCCATTGAGAGTATCTTAAGTCATCCGTCGAGGCCTTGTAGAATCATCCGTTGAAAGTATTTTCATAGCAGTTGACACAATTTCATTTATACAAAATTACAAGGCATCTAATATTTATAATTAGCCTACCTATTTTGCATATCATTCTACTAGTCAACATGACTTAGAATATCCTACAACATCTAATTCTCTAAGATATTACAGTATTCAGAATGTGCTACAAAAACTTATTTAAACATAAGTTACTCTTTCAACGGATGACAAAGTCAGATTATCCGTTGAAAGTTACAAACACACTTAATTAAATCTACTAAGGTATTTTGGTGAAATATCATCAAGCCTACAACATAATCCTAATAGGAAATTTAACCGTCAACGCTAGTAATATGATTGAAAATGAGAAAATAAACTTACAGCCAGACATAGCATATGTGGAACAACATGTAGAGATAATGGATCCACAAGAACGAGTACTCCGAAACCCATTTGATGGACGAGTGAAAATTTGGTGAAGATATCAAATACTGCAAAGTCAGCATAAGGACTCGAGGTTGTCATGGGATAAAAGTATCCCCACCTGTTTTCAAATTGATTCCGGGACTGGAATCCCTTTAAGGAGGAACACTGTAATAACCCGAATTTTTGGTACTTGGAATAAGGATGAATGAATAGTGTTCCTGATGATCAAAGAAAACCTTTTTAGCCTACACTATATTATCAATGGTAAATTAAGTTTCTGAGTCGATATGTACCAAATGAGTGTATGTAAAAGTTGTTAGTTTTCGAAGAAAACCAATTTTGTAAAATAAAATTATTTTAATAACTATCAAGGAATACGAGAATCACATTACAATCAAGGATTTAGAATCCTACGAATAAAGCCAAGTACAAGGTTACAAAATATAAAGGATTTATAAGAAGGGATTGCCCCATGAATCGCTTACGAGAAATTATCACAATTACGAGGAAGCAACCAAGTGAATACGTAAGCGAATAAATAAATGTACCAAACCCATGCAACTTCCCATACAAGCCATGAAAATCAATTAGCATAAGATGCAATTAGGGAATGTTAACTAAATAGTAAGTGAAATAGTAAGATGATGTGATGAATTGTGAGATGAATAGTGGTGCATGTACTTGGCTGGCTTGTAGCCTTGAAAAATCAATACACATTGGTTGATAAAAGATATATACAGAGATTTTATGCATATCAAAAGACCAAAACATCACCAACACTTCAAGCAACCTAGTAAAATACAAGAAGCATTCTCTCCCCCATTTCCTAAGCTTCCATTTGGCCTTCACCATAAACAAAGAAACTAAATTCAAATCTTCAACTTGAAGCCATGGTTAATTTCTCAAATTAATTCCCAAGCTTCCTCATTATCAAAATAAGGTAATACATATATTTCATATCCTTTGATTGAGGTTTTTGTGGGTAAATAAACTGGTGAAAATGATGATGAATAGTAGCAAATAGTAATTTCAATGTATTTCGTTGATTTCTTGGAAAAATTTAGGCTTCTTAAGCACATCAAGAACACACCAAGCAACATCCATCAAGAAAAAAACCTCCCAAGCAACCAGTAAAGTTATAAACCTTCTTTCACACTTTGGTTAAGTTTAAATTTAAAGAAAAGTATGGATCTTGGATATAAGTATAGTTTGGATGGTTGATTTGTTGATTTTAAGAGTATCAGCTTATTGGATGTTAAGATTGATGTTGTGACCTCAAAAAATTGATATTATTGAGTTGATTAGTTATTTAATATGTTGTATTGATTGTTGTTGGTTGATGATTAATAATTTAGAGTTAAAACGAAACACGGATTGTTAACGTAACGCCATTATAATGCCCGAATCACGTCACTAACTTTTCTATGAAATTTATAGAATTTATAAACAGTGTTTTCTTGAAAAAAGACTTGATAATTATAGATATTGTTGAAAGGATCGTTTAGGCGCTTGAATCACTTGATTTCGATTTATGGTTCAAAAGTTAGGTCTGCTTTAGTGAAAACGATTTACGCGCAAAAACTACTATTTATTACAATATTTGAAAGTATAAACGATCGACTTAAAATTATTATAACACCATGAAAATTTTACAGAAAGTAAAGAATGGAGTATACAAACTTCCATAAATCAAGTGAAAATATTGATTTTTTAATTTTATAAAAATGTCGGAGCCGAGGTCATGCGAAGTGAGAACACCAAACACAACTCACTGTTAGAAACTGATGCTTCAGGATTTTTAACCCTCTTTCCAGAAAACAATTTTTAAAAATATGTTCTACATTTTGTCTAGATCGTGCACGTGAAAATGGTGCGTCGATTGAGTTAACGGTTTGAGAGAAATCAACGTTTTAGTAAAAGCGGTATGAATAGTAAAACTTCGTAGTAAACCGAACTTCGACCGTCCATTTCATTTTATCTCTTTTAAACTCTACCACTTCTCTTTTATTGTCTATATTCTCTGTTAAACTCCAAAACCCTAATCAGTATTTTGAGCTTTTTTGAAAAATAGCTCTAATGACTTCTCCAGTTGCAACCAAGGCTTTTACAACTATGTTGCTTTTCTTGACAAGACTAGAATTAATCTTGATTTTTACATTTTTCAGGATTTATTGGCTTCAAGTGAGGTGGGATATGCACTTACTAATCCTATAGTGATTTCTGGTAATAATG
This sequence comes from Apium graveolens, assembly GCF_009905375.1. Classification (NCBI taxonomy): domain Eukaryota; kingdom Viridiplantae; phylum Streptophyta; class Magnoliopsida; order Apiales; family Apiaceae; genus Apium; species Apium graveolens. The sequence goes on along the minus strand of NC_133649.1, from coordinate 248,176,108 downwards.
TTCTTGATTTCTGGAGAACAAGAATTTTGATGATGGTGTTCCTAATAGTGGCACTCTAACCATCATATTTCAGTACAGAGGAGAAGCTAAGGTAGTTACTCCTCAGATTATCAAGACATTCTCCACATCCCTTCGCATACTTTTTTTTCAACTCCAGTTGCTGATGGAGAAATGAGAATTTTTCTTACCTAAATTGGGTTTGACAATGAAATGAAGAACTCGGGACAATTGAAAATGCATGGTCTTCGAAGAGAATGGAATTTCTTCTTTGATTCCATCATAAAGGCATTCAACAACAAAAGTACCAATTTTGATTCCTTGCCTGTGATGTCACAACAATTTGGGTACTCTTTACTATTCACTATCATAATTATGATTTGTAGAGTAATAATGTGCTTTATAAGAGATAGATTAAGAACTGATCCAAACACTGTCTATTATGTTAGATTTTATCAGCTTATTTTTAATCACTGTTGTCCAAATAGTGATATTATTTATAACCAAATCATATCAGTGATTAAAATAACAAAAAGAAAGTTTTATGACTTGATCTCTAAGGATAAAGAGAAGAATAGTCTTCATGCTCTTAAACTTCTGATTTCTACCAGGAACTTGCAAATTACAAGGCTTCATGAGACTTATGCACAACATAATGTGTAAAGAACTAAGCTACAGGAAATTACTGATGGGAACCTCCTGTGGCTAACCATATCTCTACAACCCAAACACAATCACAAACACAGTTCACCTCAGGTGTCTCCCAACAGGAACTTGCTGTAAGAAGAAACAGACTAGTAAAGTCTGATGTCTCTCGGGCATAAGGATTTAGGGTCTCTCGGAAACCACCAACAGATACTGAAGGACATGATGGAAGCAAAATAACAGCTTCTCAAACTTTTAAACAACCTTCATAATCTCAAAAGAAAAGGCTGGTTGTTGCTGAGTCAGAATCAGATGGTGAGGATAATGCTCTCTTATCATCAAAATTTTAGAAATTGAAAGCTAATTCTACTCAAGCACCGGTTGTTTTATCAACTGAACAGGGCACATCAAATACTAATGATGCTAATGCTGATGCTGCAAGCCCTGGGACAAAGAAAAGAAAGTTGGTCAAGACTTACTTTGCCAATCAGGATTTGAAACTAAAGCAAGAAATTGCCGAGGAAAGTACAGTTGCATCAACTTAAACAAGCTCAAGGAGTCATAAGTATGGACATGCTACAACTACTCAAGTTTCAATCTTTGACTCACTAGTAAAGTTTGAACAAAAGTGAGAAAAATATTTGCTACTTCGGAGCAAGTGCAAAAGATTATGGTTGATATTCAGCAAAGGCATGCTCAAGAAACTGATGTAGAGAGAGACCTGGCCTTCAGAGTGTTTGTAGAGGAAGAGCTTAGCAAACAAGAACCTTTATCTCCTCATGGTGAAGCAACTACTATAGGCTTAGTCCCATAAGAACCTACACCTCAAATTGGTGTAAATGACATCCTAAATCCTGATCCACTCATCACTCAAAGAATCTATGAAATAGCTGAAGCTAAAAATGCAAAGTTGACTAATGAAGTGTCAAAAGTCAAAAGCTTCTGTTAAAGCATTGAATCTTACTATAATAAAATTTCAGCTAGTGTTCATCTCATCCAAGCTCAGGAAGATGATTCAGATCAAGAGGAGGAGAGTAAAGAAGAACCTGAATCTCAAAGGGATTCAGCAACTCCAACACCTCCAGCCACACAAGAACCATTACCTCAAAATGGTAATATAGGCTCATATTCCGATACAACAGTCTTAACACTGGACATGAAAGGAAGAGTGCATTCTAGAGTTGCAAATACTGAAGCTGTCTCCATCACTTCTTTGAATGCACTCCATTTACAAGAAGATGACATTTCTAGTGCACAAGGTAAAACATTGACTCTTTTTTATCAATATTTAATTTAAATACTGATACTATTTTGTGAGCATTTACTTTTCACTCTTATACTGATGGTAAGATCATGAATAGTCCTTCTCTTTAGGGTACCCCTATTCATATGACCAGATTTATATGTTCTCAGCCACCTCTTATTTCCGTTAGACATGATTATTTGAGCTTTTCTAGTGAGATTGAGAGAAAGGATCTAGATAAAAATAGAAATATAAAGAGGCATGATCCTGACCTGGGAAAAGGAGATATAGCTGAGGGACATGATTTAGTTAATCATTGTGAGCAAACTCTGACTCTTAAAAGTCATGAGACGTGTGATATGAGAAGTAGTAAGACTACTTCAAAAGAATATAGAGATCTAAGTAATTCCTTTTCTTTTCTTGCTGGTGCTCAGAGTATCAAAGAAATAGTTGTTGATGAACATCCTGTAGTCCCTCAGTTAAACCTTCATTCCTTAAGTGCTCAAGCTGATATTTTCCCTATAGGTATACCTACTGGTACTTTACAGTCCACTCCCATTTTCACTTAAGTCATTCCTACAATCCCTGTTCTTGCTGGAGATGAAGCATCAGAAAAGTCCACTCCACAAGTTGATATTCCATTGTTTAAACCAAAACATGAGTATCCTGCTCATTCTACTAGAACATAGGTCTTATAGATAGATATTGATGCTCACATCCCTATGCTTACAATTCCTAATGGAATTGAGCTTCACATCATAGATAGTGCTCCATATGTTCCTCCTACTAATATTCAAGTTTCCGAAGTTATTGGTTCTCATACCGCACCACTTGATGAACATTTATTAAACTCTGATGCCAAAGAAGAAGTAGCGCATAAGTTAAAATAACCAATTACTAGTGGTGGAGCTTCAATTTATTTTGATGAGTCTGAAGATGAAATTGATGCATTAATGATAAATGTAGATTTGCATTCTAATGAGGACATGGATGGATTTTTTGTTTCAGAGGATAAACCTGAAAAGGAGAAAAAGAAGAGACTGAATTAAAGAGTTATTCAAGTCTCTAAGGAATGTAAAGAAGAAGAATGGAATTCCAAATAGAAGGATGCTATCTATTTAATAGAACAGAAGCAACTGAAGCCTAGTATTCCAAGATAAGATCAAATTGAGAAGCATCAAGACAAGGTAGAACAGAAATTTGATGTCTTCAAACAACCTTGATCTTCTTGTATCTTTCTTTGTTGATGACGATGTCAAAAAGGGAGAGAAGGTAAGGCCATTAAATTTAAATGTTCACCTTAAGTAACAATTTTTGATGATGATGATGAGGCTCCAGGTGGAGGGAATAAGGGACAAAAACCACCTAGAATCAATAAGAGTGGAGATATTATTGGCTCTAGCGGTATTTCTAAGTCCACTATCTAAAGAAGAGGAAAAGGTGGCAGATCTGGTAAAAATGGGGAAAAATAGCAAGTTTCTAAGACTGTGCATTCAAAAGAATTGACTACTACAATTGTGACAACTATTGAAAGGGAAATGTTGATAGTCACATGTGCTGATGATGATCAAGCTGAAAGGGTAGTGGAAGCTGGTGCAGAAGCAAGTCAATATATGCAAACTCTGAAAATGAGGGGAAGGAACACAACTATGTACCACAAGGATCCGAAAATACAAGCTTTTGATTCTAAATTGAGTAGAAGAATATTTGAAAGAGAAAATCCCGGAGTTGATCTTGAGCAAGTTAGATAGATGGAGGAAGAATTTCCATTGTTAAAATCAGTCAGTAAATACTGATGTTGTTCCTCAAAATGAAGATATACCTAGAAGACAGAGAAGTCAAAGACCAAAGGAAAAGGGAATAATCATCAAGGATGTTAGCTCAACTGTAAATGCTGAAAAACCTAATACTAGGTCCCATGCTATTTTAAATGCTAAAAAGAGGTATAAGGGGAAATAAAAATTTGGAGAAAAATTAGCAATTATAAAATCTCAAACACCGATAGATCCCGCCTATACAATAAATCAATCTCATGATGAAGCTGATAAAGACATAGTTTTTGAAGAAGCAACCAATCAGGTTCATAAAAGAAGGAAAATCATTGATGGATCTGATTGGGCTGAAAAGTTTAAATTACTTCAACCACTGACTTTGCTCAAGATGACAAAATAAATACTAAAATTCAACCAGTCTCAACCATTGATATCACTCATGTTGAAGAAATTGTTGTTCGAGGAATAAAAGCTGACAAAATAATTCCTGATAAAGATTCAAACTCTGATAAAGATCTATCTAAAGCTTCATCAAATCCTGATACTTCAAGTCTTTCACTAGTTGATAAGAAGAAGCTCTTATGGAGCAGTAAGACACCAACACCAAAGAAGATTCCTCATAAATAATCAATAACATATTCAGTGGAAATATTCAAGCTAGAATTGTTGGAAGAATTGGCGGTATGGTCTTCCTAATGCTGATACATATCAAGGTGATACTCTTATTCTCAGAGAAAATAAAAATCTAATAGAAATTGGAGAAAATGTGAAGCTTGAAGATCTAAAGAAGATCATATATGTTCAAATTGTGCTTGATATGTTTGACACAAACAAGCCAAAAGAAAATATGATCTATTTTATTGAGATGGGAAAAAGGTTGAGAATTTCTTAAGAGCAGATATAAGAGAAACCATGGCAAGAATAAAGTATGTTATTTATTTTCTTAAAGTAAAGAACTTCACCTCTACTAGATGATCTGAATTCTTGAAGAACTTAGTATACAGAAAGCAGATAGGAATGCTAATCAAATCCAAGTATTTTCCAAAGTACAATACTGAAGATGGTTCAACTGCTAATATGCCTAAAAGAAGAGTCTAAATAACTGAATCTCTTGGAGTGAAAGTTCTTACTTTCAATCCCAATGGTAAGAAGATTGGATTTATTGAACTAGATGATATATCTCTAAGAAGATCTAAACTTCATGATCTCAGAGCGGCTATATTCCAAAATGATGAGTCCACTCAAGAACTGAAGGATATCAAGCAGATAATAGAAATGTACTTAAGTGTAGCTGAAGAGAACTGGCTCAGACAATTCTTTCTGAAGCTACATTATACTCAAGAACTCAAGATTGAAGATAAAGTCTAATGCACTGACTGTATGTTTGTATTCTTTTAATATTTCTGCATTTAGATAATTTTTTACAGCATCAATTAGGAACTTATACATATATACATAATGTACAAGTTGGGGGAGATTGTTAGATATAATTGATGATATCAGTGTTTAGTTATCAGAGTTTTCCATCAGAGCCTGTGACCGAATGATATCAGAGTTTGATAAAAGATGTCATCATGAATATTTGATGATCAGCATTTGTCATCAGCATATTCATATCAGTATTTGTCAAGATGGAAATCAAGAGATGATTGATACTGTCACGGAAGAATAATATTTACAGAGATATGTCGGTGTAGGACTTTAGTATTTGTAGCAATCAACTAAAAATATATGCATTATATTTCCTTATTTGATATATCTTAGATTGATTATATAACTGTGTAGTATATAAGCACCGATTATGTTGATACTATAGGTATTGATTATTGATATATCATTCGTATAACCTAGCATCTCTCAAGGATATATGTTCATCGTTTGAGAGAGTTTTTGTAACAGTTTTTAATATCAATATATATAAACTGTTCTTTGCATTTGAGTTCAAAATTCTATTTAATTGTTAAATACTGCATTCACCATCCTGTACAATATACATTAAGGCCTAACATGTTGATGTTTGAGAACAATGGTATTGATCCAATAAAACAAAAAAAGAAGGTGATTTATGTACAATAATGTAAAGATGAAGCTTAATCTGCACTCGGTTCCATTCAAGGGAATTGTTTAAACCTAAACCTTCACAACGTGGAAGAAAAATTCTATCCCAACTAATTTTTGCACCATTTTCTTCTTAATGTCACCTTTTCATAAAAAAACAAGTAAAAATAGACTGGACATGTTTATGCACTCAATTAGGACACATAAAATGATTAATCCAAAAGGCTTGAATCGAGAAGAATACTGCCCTTATAAGTTGGGCTCTACCAGAAAGAGCTGATAAATGGTTGGTCCAGATAAAAATTCTACTGGTGATTCAAGCAACAAGAAGAGCGCAATCATTACAGTTTCACTTAGAAGATATCAAGGACACACCCAAAAATCTAACCAGGATTTTACGATGAGGAACACCATAAATACTATGAAACCCCGTCATGAAGTTAATAAGAGCATTTTAGAAGAAGACTGAACTTTTTAAATGTTGGGGGACAAACCACTCATTTCTAAAAATTAAGTAACAGTGTTAATTATGTACACAATAGATTCTCTAAAGGCTCCAGCAAACAAAGGTACATCATCGACAAAGAGAAAGTGATTGAGTTTGAGATCTTTACATTTCTTGTGAAATTTGAAGTCTATAGGTGTGTGATCCAGTGTATAAGATAAAATATTCATTGCAATGGCAAACAAGTAAGGAGATATAGGGTCTCCTTGATGAAGACCACAAGCACCTTTAAAGAAGCCAAGAATATAACCATTCATTTTAACCGAATATCGAAGAGAAGAGATACAAGACCAAATGCAATTTATAAAATGAGTAGGGAAATTCATAGCAAAGAGAGTAGCTATCATAAAGTCCCAATGTAAAGAGTCAGAATAATTCTTGGGCCATAAGGATGTTGTCTTCAATTTGTCTCCCGAAGATAATTTCAGATTATGAAGGGTTTGACAACATAAGGTATTATAGATTTCAACCGACAAGAACAAATCTTAGCAATGCATTTGTAGGCAATAGAACAAAGGGATATATGTCTAAAGTCTTTCACAGTCATTAAAGTTTGGACTTTTGGTATAAGAGTAATGCACATAGTATTTGGTGAAAATAAATCAGGGTAGTGAAAGAAACATAATAAATTAGATCTGCGGCTATGGAATGTCTGCTGTTGCATTACTTAGAAAAGACTTACAGAAGGGGATATATGCAAAGAAGAAAACAACTAACGGGCTAAAAACTAGGGAAATAGGTCCTAGTTTATCTCCAGCTTATTCACCTACACTCCCAAACACATGCAACAACTAGTTGACTACTTCCTATTATCAACGTTTACATACACACGTTGATTATTCTGAAATAAACTAAAAACAAAACAAAACAAATATGTTTAGATTAAAAATAATCCCAACATACTCCCCCTTAATCTAAACATCACTAAGCTTTTTAACTCCGAGCAGCCCTCTCATCTTCTCGAACTTTGCAACTGCCATGGCTTTAGTTAGGATATCAGCGCGTTGATCATTAGTACCGGTATGCTTTATGATGATCAGACCTTTCTCCACACAATCACGAATGAAGTGGTACTTCAAGTTGATATGCTTACTCCTCCTATGGAAAACGGGGTTACGAGCAAGATCAACAGCAGAACGACTGTCAATATACAATGTGACTGGACCAAGTTTCATATCAGTGATGCAACTCAAAACTCGTTGAAGCCAGATAGCTTAACATGATGTCACTGTAGCAGCCATAAACTCCGCCTTGCAAGAAGATAAAGCAACGCACCGCTGTTTCTGTGAAACCCAGGTGACCAAGTTTTCGTCGAGATAGAAGACCATTCCACCCGTGCTTTTCCTGTCATCCAAGCTCCCTGCCATATTACTGTCTGAGAACGCAGTTAATAAATAATTTCCCTGGCCTTTTGTGTACATTAAACTGTAGTTAATTGTACCCTTAATGTAACAACATATTCGCTTTACAGCATTCATATGAAGTTCAGCTGGTCTCTCCATGTATCGACTAACGATACCCACTGCAAAGGCAATATCTGGGCGTGTATGCACAAGATAACGAAGGCCACCAACTATGCTTTTATATTGAGTCGAATTCACAGCTTTGCCGGTTTTGTCCGCATGAAATTTCAGATTGTGATCCATAGGAAATTTGACAGCATTACACTCTCCAAGGCATGCTTTTTTGAGTACTTTCCTGGCATAGTTGGACTGCTTAACTTCAATAAAATCATTCCCCTGAATAACTTCTAGTCCCAAGTAGTAGGACAATTTCCCAAGATCAGACATGTCAAATTCTCTATTCATATCCCCCTTGAATTTGACAATGTGTGATGGACTTGTACTTGTAATTATTAAGTAGTCAACGTAAACACCAATGATGAGAGAGTCTGCACCATATCTTTTGACATACACAGTGTGTTCGTATGGACATTTAACGAAACCTAGCTGCAAGAGGTACTGATTGAGATGAGAATACCAAGCCCGAGGGGCTTGGCGAAGACCGTAAAGAGCTTTAAGGAGTTTGTAGACTTTATCTTCTTGTCCTTTCTTCACAAACCCTTTGGGTTGTTGCACGTACACTTCCTCAAGTAAGATACCATTGAGGAATGTGGATTTCACATCGAGGTGATGGACCTCCCATTGATTTTTTGCTGCCAAAGCCAAGAGTAAACAGACTGTTTCGAGCCTTGTCACAGGTGCACAAACCTCATCAAAATCCACCCCATGACGTTGCACGTATCCCTTTGCTAAAAGACGAGCTTTGTGTTTAGTGACCTCTCCATTCTGATCCTTTTTCACCTTGAAAACCCATTTTAAATTAATCGCTTTATGGCCCTTTGGTAGTGTGGTGAACTTCCAGGTGTTATTTTTTTCGATAGAGTGTATCGCTTTTTCCATCGCATCTTTTCACACATCATCTGTGATTGCTTGTTCAAAACAAACTGGTTCATCGATTCCCATTAAGTACAGCTCTTCCTCAAGTTCCACCACCGTTGACTCTGCATATATAGAGTCAAGTGAACGAAAACGTCTCGGTTGTTCACTGGACTCGCTATTGTTGCTGGTGTCTGTATTATCACTCCTATTGTTTGAGACAGTCGAATTCACAGGAGTATGGGGCGTGTCTGCTTCGTGACTTTGGTCATTGTCATCTGCTTCTTCAGGCATAAACCCATCGATGTGTAACTGTGTTGCTGCATTTGTTGTGACACTGCCATCTGTTTCCCAATCCCAACATCGTTGTTCAACAAAAGTAACATCCCGACTGATGTGCACTGCACCAGAGTCTGGGTTGAATAATCTATAAGCTTTTATTCCCAATTCTCGACCAATGTGAACCACTTTCTCGCTTCGTTCATCCATCTTTTTTGTATATACAGTAGGTATTTTCATATAAGCGACATAACCAAAAACTTTAAGATATGCCACACTCGGTTTCCTTTCAAACCAGGCCTCAAAGGGTGTGATTTCAGACATCGGACGTGTTGGCAATTTGTTAAGCACATAGACCGCATTACGCACTGCTTCTCCCCAATATTTTGCTGGCATTTTCCTTTCACTTAACATGCTCCTTGCCATGGAAACCACTGTACGATTACTCTACAACACCGTTTTGTTGAGGTGTGTAGGGCGCTGTAAAATGCCTCAATATACCATGCTCATCACAAAAATTTTGAAACTCCTTGGAGGAAAATTCACCTCCACGGTCTGTTCGTAGCACCTGAATGCCCTGTTTTTTACCATTCTCAACAAGTAGTTTAAATCTTTTGAAATACGTTAGTGCCTCATTTTTATTTTTAAACATATAAACCCACATCATACGTGAATAATCGTCAACTAACAATATAAAATAACGATTTTCCGCTGGCGTTGGAGGCGATAGAGGCCCACAAAGGTCCAAATGTATCAACTCTAATTTTGTTTTAGCAGAAAAAAAAAGTTTGAGGTGGGAATGGCTTACGAGTTTTTTTTGTCATGAGGCATCCGCTGCATATTTCACCAGGTTGATTAATAGAAGGAAGACCATGTACCATTTGTTTTTTCCCATCAGTTGTAAGGCCTTAAAGTTTACATGACCAAGGTGTTGATGCCAAAGCCAAGCTTCTTCTTCGATCCTTATTAACAAGCATGTTTGTGGCTTCTCTTCGATGTAGATTTTGTAAAGTCTGTTTCCAGATCTCTTGACCTGCATAAGTAGTTGACCACAGCTCTCATATTCCCAAAGGTACTCACCGTCCAGTACTACTCTATTGCCCTCTTCCGATAATAATCCCAAGCTAATGATATTGCTTCGCAAATTCGGAATGAAATACACGCCATCCAACACTCTCGTGTCACCGTTTTTACACGCAATTCTGATGGATCCTTTTCCCTGAATTTTCACCAGTGAGCCATCTCCGAATTTTACCTCTCCCTTTGTACTCCTGTCCAATTTTTCGAACTTGTCACACTGTCCAGTCATGTGGTTGCTGGCACCATTATCAAGGTACCAGGTGTATTCTTCGATCTCCCTTTCATTCTTCGTTTCTCTATCCTCAGTGAAAGCCACCATGTCTGTCGTGTTATTCTCACAAAGTGCCATCAACATTGCAGGTTCATTGTCTAACAGCTGTGCCAAATTTGCTTCCGCCTTTTGTTTATTTCGACCTCCCTTGCGACACTCAGCTGTAAAATGTCCATAACCCCCACAGTTGAAGCATTTTACTTGACTCCTGTCACAAATAATCCGGTTTTCTTTCACTCGGTAGTCTCTTCCACCGAATGCTGCATTTTTTCCTGACTTCTTCAGCCATTCCTCTCGAGTGAGGAGGAGTTTTCCTTCACCATTTTCTCTCTTTTGCCATTCCTCTTCTGTTAGTAACAGTTGATGTCCCTCGCTTCCTTCTTCAGGCCCTTTTAATCTCTCTTCATGAGCCCGAAGAGATCCAATCACTTCCTCAACAGACATAGTATCCAAGTTTCCAAATTGCTCAATGGCAGAAGCTATTTGTAAAAACTTGGTTGAAACAGCCTTCAGTAATTTTTTCACAACGTATTCCTCTCCAATTGCTTCACCTAGCGTCCTGATGTTTGTAACCAAACCATTCAGTCTCATGCAGAAGTCATCTAACGGTTCTGTGTCTTTCATCTTCAGTGACTCGAACTCCGCTTTTAAAGTCTGAGCCTTTGCATTTTTCACCCTATTTGCACCCAAGCACATCGTCTCGATTGATTTCCAAACCTCCTTCGACGTTTTATTCTCCGCCACTGCCAATAGTATGTCATCTGGAATGCCTTGATAAATCATGGCCAATGCACGTTTGTCATTTTTCTCCTCGGCTACCATTTTCGGATCCTTCTCTACTGCTTCCCACACTGCTTGTGCCTGCATCAGCACTCTCATCTTAATAGCCCAGTAGTATGTCATCTGGAATGCCTTGATAAATCATGGCCAATGCATGTTTGTCATTTTTCTCCTCGGCTACCATTTTCGGATCCTTCTCTACTGCTTCCCACACTGCTTGTGCCTGCATCAGCACTCTCATCTTAATAGCCCAGGTGGTATAGTTCGATTTCGTGAGCATTGGAATACTCAGGCCTATGGACCCTTCTTTCGTCTTGTTTTTATCCATCGTATGTTAACTAGAAACAAAAGTTTGGTGATTTGTAGCTCTGATACCAGATGATGAAAATAAATCAGGGTAGTGAAAGAAATATAATAAATTAGATCTGCTGATATGGAATGTCTGTTGTTGCATTACTTAGAAAAGACTTACAGAAGGGGATATATGCAAAGAAAAAAACAACTAACGGGCTAAAAACTAGGGAAACAGGTCCTAGTTTATCTCCAGCTTATTCACCTACACTCCTAAACACATGCAACAACTAGCTGACTACTTCCTATTATCAACGTTTACATACACACGTTGATTATTCTGAAATAAACTAAAAACAAAACAAAACAAATATGTTTAGATTAAAAAAAATCTCAATAGTATTAACCCCTCGATGCATACACGAGTTCTCAAAGAAAGACAATATAGCTTGACATAAAAGCTCACCCACAATATCCCAAGTTACAAGATAGTTTTCAACTGTAAACCCATCAGGCCTCAGAGCCTTGTTTCTTTTAAGTTTTTTAGCGTATGCAGAATCAAAGATTGAGTCACAGGATTGACCAAGGAAGAGGCCAGAGCTTCAGTGACCTAACCATATTCCAAGTTTGAAAAATCACATGGACTATAAGGGGCCGAGGTGCCCAAGAAATTGGTAAAATAGTCAAATGTAACCTGAGCAACTTTGTTATGCCCAAACACCATATCACCATCACTATTCTCTAAAGCCAAAATTTTATTGTGGTTCCAATTATCTCGAACTTGATTAAAGAAAAAGTTATCGTTATAGTCCCCAAGAGATAACCACTTGACCTTAGATTTTTGCACAAGAAACTTTTCCTTCTCCACTAAAGCTTTATCGAGTTGTCGAGAAGCAACTGTTTATTGATTAAGAAGATAAAGGTCAGAAGATAAAGCAAGTTGTTCTTGAATCAAACTAAGGTTAGTACAAGCATTAATCACATTCGAGTACATATTACCATATTTTTTGTTGAGAACCACTAGTTAAGCCTTCACTAATTTAAGCTTACGACAAAGAATCCCCATAGGATCCCCATACCAGGTCTCTTTCCGCCAAGCCTCTTTGATACATTGAAGAAAGCCATCAACCTAAATCATATAATTATAGTAATGAAAAGGTTTAATAAATTTTTTATGTTCCATTGGAATATAAAGAATTAATGTAGAGTGGTCCATTAATCCTCGAGATTTTACTAGAGCGGTGCTTTGAGAAAACACAGTAAACCAATCGTTATTACCGCGAATCGAATCTAAACGCTTCTGGATAAGACTCTCAGGTCTCTAATAATTCCACGTGAACAACGGGCCAACAAGTATGATGTTCTCCAATCCAGCATTGTGAATACAGTTCTTGAATAACTCCATAGCATGGGTCTAATATTCTCCACCACCCAACACCTCTATAGGATCAATCATGCAATTAAAATCACCCATAACACACCAAGGTCCGTTGTCAAAAGTGGAGAAGGGAGCTAAAGTCCAGAATAGGTCCAGGCCCTCCCTGGAATTAAGTCCAAAAAAAATCATTATGCAAGCCCAACCCATCACTTACATGCCCACTCTCACAGCACAACCATCCTTTTGTTTTTACTTAAGTTTGCACACAAACCTGGTACAACTCACAGGCATCAGTAGAAAATATCAAAAGAAAAAACAAAACCTAACTATGTGAAGAGAGACTGAGGGACAGTGAGTGAGCAACGGAGTGGTGATAGACACAGGCACGCAAAGAGGAGCCATTGACACAGGCACACACCTCTTCTCCTTCAGGCTTCAACCTTTTTCCAGTTCCACAGAGCCATTTCCGGAGAGCCATTCAAACTTTTAGGTAATTTCAAATTAGCATATATTTGTGAATTTGTAAATAGATTTTAAAAAGTTATTTATTTTTTATTTAAATTGTTTTGATTTGTGAATTATGATGTTTAATTAGGAAATTATTTACTTTTAATTCATATTAGCAAATAATAGTAAATTGTAGTCAGTTGGTTAATTGGGTGTTATTAAATGGAACTTGAATGGGCACTTCCTACCTACTTTCAAGATATCACACATGATGAAAGATTTTTGGATCTTGATGGAATTATGAACATGGTAGAAAATTGGTTGAGACGAGAAAACATTTGATTCATCCTTTGGTTTATTTACTTATCAAATTAGCTATGTTTTTACTGGTTGCAACAAATGGAGCAGAAAGAGCATTTTCTGCTATGAATATTGTTCAAGACTCGGCTTCGTAATAGGATTGGGGATGAGTGGTTAAATGATCTTTTGGTAGTATATATTGAGAGAGACATTATCTTAAGCATGAAAACTGAAGATGTACTTCAAATATTGCAGAGTATGAAATCTCGCAGAGTATCACTGTAAACAGGTAATTGTAATGAATTATGTTCTTTATGATATTTTTTCACACTTTTCTACTTGTAGTTTGGAAAAAAATTATAGTTTATTTTGGCCCTGCCTTATTTTTTTCCCTGGCTCCGCCACTGATTGTCAATCGTGCTAAGATGCTCAAGATCGGACCAAAGAGATAAGCGTTGATGGGGCTGGTTATATGCATAAACAAAATAGGCAAAAAATGCAACTACTTTTCTATAAACGTAATGTGACAAGTAACATGCTGAGCTGATTCACTACAAGAAAAAAGGCTAAATTCGACCGAAAAAAATCGGCCGAATTTAGCTTAATTTGACTGCGCACGGTCGAATTTAACTAAATTCGACCGATTTTGAATCGGTTGTAATAAAGGGAGTCGAATTTAGGAGTTCATTCGTATTTAACTAAATTCGACCGGCTAATTACGACCGGATGAATACAACCGCTTAAATTCAACCGCCCAAATTCGACCTAAAACGGTCAAATTAAAATTTTCGCTTAAAATTTAAAAATCCCGCTCGAAAATTTGAATTTTCCGAAAAATTTTGAAAGAACCGCCCAAAACTTAAATTCGACCTAATCCAGTCAAAAATAAGGATTCTAAATTTAACTAGCTTCGGTTGAATTAATTAAAACAAGTTTTTAAAAAAATCTCACCGGAAATTGGAAAATTTCCAAAATCCGGTGAGTTTGCCAAGATTCCGAGCATATTCCGATAACACAATTCAAGTCAGAACTTATTTCAAATAAGCCACAAATATAGAATTATTAGCATCTTCCACCATATCGCATTTTGCATACATGCGCACAAGAGCAATTGACACATTTACATCTTCCAAACAAAGCTTGAGTCCAAACCCATGCACCAACCTGCCAAACTTAGAATTGTCTGCTTGTCTACAAGCTGAAATCACAGAGGCTAGATTTACTGAATTAGGCGAGATGCCAACCCATTTCTTGTCTGTAAACAATTTCAACGCTTGTTCAGGGTTTTTGTTCTCATCCCTCATATAACCCAATGCCATTAACCCATCAGCCATATCTTGAACAACAGTTCAACATCTTCTTCTCCCTCACCTTCCTCAACCTCATCCTATCCTACTCACACCTAATCCCCCTCACTTCCGAAACCCGAATACTCGAAACCACATTAATCCTCTTCAGCTCCCTAATTTTCAACCGAACACTCTCAAAACACCCAAGAAACTCAAACCAAGCACTAATCTTTTGCATAAAGATCAAATATTTACCATCAAATAGGCCTGATTTAACTAACCAAATATACTGTACAATAAAATAATAAACCCCTTCTCCTCCATAAACAAGAACTGTCAAAATCAAGTCTGGGCTGAGTCAATTACCGAGTTACGCAGTGAGTTGACATCTTGAATGAACTTACCGAGTCGAAACGCTTTTCGACTAAGACCCGCACTAGATTCAAAAGATTTTAAATGTGTTTTTTGGGTTGGGCTTAAAGGGAGTGAAGATGAAGAGAGGATGAGTTTGGTGGCGTATCTTGAGATTTTGGGGAGCCTGTCACCGACGTATCTTGGATGGGAGAAAAATGGAAATCGTGAGGAGGTGAATGGGTGTGGAGATGTAACCAATATTTCAGGTCAAAATAATCGTGAGGATGTCAATAAATAAATATATTATTGATATAACCAATATTTCAGGTCAAAATAATTTTATTTAGTTTGTCATTTTAAAAGTCAAACATCAGTTTGACTTGTACAACTACGTAGTGTTTAGTCGTGAATTGGTGTTTCGATTTTTTTTAAAATATTTTTAGCGATCCAACAGTATGGATGTCAATAAATATATATATATATTAGTGATATAACCAAAATTTCAGATCAAAATAATTTTATTTGGTTTGCCATTTAAAAAGTCAAGAATTAGTTTGACTAGTGCAACTAACTAACATCAATTTTATTTTTTTAACAAATAAAGAAATTTGAAAATTCTTAATGAGCATAATTTAGTTTTTCAAGAACTAAATTTTTTTATTTGGATAACTTTTATTTTCTCCCATATTCATAATTTCAAAATATTCACTAACATTTAAATAATTTTTTTATTAAAAATTAAAATTCTGAAAAATTCTAAATACAACCAAATTCCATTGAAATATAACTTCGAAAAAGGCGGGAACTTTCTCTCACTTTTATTTTAAAAAATTTTAAAATTTCCCGCCAATTTTAAGTAAAAAATTTGACCGAAATCGGTTGAATTTAGGAGCCCCAAATAAATTACTTTGCGGGAATTTTCCCTCCAATTTTTATTGGGGCTAAATTCGACCGAATTTTTTTTTGGTTGAATTTAGGGGCTAAATTCGACCGTTTTAATTTCAACTGTTTTAATTTCGACCATTTTCGGGTAAAATTAGTTGTAAATACGACCATTTAAATACGACCATTTAAATTCGACCGAGGCCGGTCGAATTTAGCCGTGTCTAAAGGATTCGACTGCTTGCGGTCGAATTTAACACCGGTCGAATTTAAATCAGTTGTATTTAACCTTATTTTTTTGTAGTGATTTACAGAGAATAGAAACATGCCAAATGGAGGGGTCTCATCCCAAAAAAAATCCTACCATTATAATGATGCTCAAAATTGTAAATCCAATACCAAATTTTCATTATTTTCTTTGTTACTATAATAGGGTAATGAAGTAATTTTATTGGACATACTAATTTTTAATACTTTCTTCTGATGAGGGCTTTTATTAAGGCCTCTCATATTTCAACATGCAATATTCATTTAAATTGTTTTAGGAATGGTTGGAGGTAAACCTGCCAACCAGGCACTTTTTTTGCTGGAAACTTTAGTGAAACCCTCGAAATATGTAAATTCTTTGCTTTTGTTAATCATTTTGGTGAATTTCCAATCTGAGCAAAGGTATTCGCATTATGCTTTCTTTTCCTACCCGATATAAAGGCTCATATTTTTCTTCCATAATAGCCAAAGTACTAAAAGAATTTTCCGTGTGCATCTCAAATATGCCCTTGTCCAACTGGGGAGTAACTGAGGGTTGTTCTTCAGTAATTTCATTTGTGTAGTATACAATGTTTTGCTCTGTATCCATCTCGGGGGCTACCTCCGGCAATGCCGCAGTTGGTGTTTTTTTATGAGCACTATGACTTGTATTATGTTAGTGCCACCTACAATGTCATAGTCCCAAACCATAATCTACTTCCAAGTGTCTACGAGCTTGTTCAACAACATGATCATCGTCCATGACCACATCATAACTTACAAATTTCCCAACCACATATGATGAACGGTCTCTATTACCAAGGTAATCTTCATGTTAATTTTGCTGCACATTATCTTGACCAGGACCTGCACTTGTTCATTGCTTGCCTCATTAGTTCGTGACATATAAAAACCACTATTTTTCTTCTTTGGTTGAGGTCTTGATCGTTTAGCCCTAGGTAATTCTCTTTCCGGATTATCAGTGTCCAAAGGCTTTACATAGGCAGCAAAAGTAAGGTAATTGAGAGTATTTAATGTTAACATGCAATATATCTCCGATACCACGACTATTAATAGTAGGAACCCAAACATGATGATGGTCTTCGAGCTGCATAAGCAAGTTCTATTTGAACTCTAGCAAATTTAAGCGGCGGGAATTTACTAGTGACTTCATCAACTTTCAATGAGCCCTGCTATTTTACCATCAGGAGATCCGTACGCTTATTTGTATTTTTGAAAGTAATAATATAAATACATGTTGTCAGTTGTATTCGAACTTGTAAACATATTTATATCTTCAAAAATATGAATAATAACATAATTTTTTATCGGTGACGGGATTCGAATTTGGAAACTTATATAAATATATAAATAAAAAATAGAAATTTTTTTTGTTGACGGGATTCAAACTTAAAAATTTGGGCAGTATATTCTTTTATATTTGAATTTAAAGATCCTGATAATATATAGAGAGTTTTACTCCAATATAAACTAAATTAAAATACAAATTACAAACTGTACCACAGATAATTTAAATAAACCCTCCCACACACAACTCCACATAATTCCCTCCATTTTTAATTAATTTTTTCCCGTCAATTCGTGAACTTCTTTTAAAATCTAACTTCACTATATTTTTCTACATCCTCCAACAATCAGTATGGATATTATATTTGATATATTTCGGCGATAAATCACTTATTATGCCTACGAGAATCACTAATATGTACTGGTTCCTGGAATAGTACTAATTTCAGCTTAGTGATTCAGGTAAGTTTAAATACTGATTTGTCGTCAAAATATAGCAAATATGCTATGCAAACTGATGAGTGGGAGATGGAGAAAAATATGGTGAAGTGGCGCTCCAATGTCGTCTCACTATTTTTCTAATTTTTTTAGAGTTTTAAATACAAGAAAAAAATCATTTGTGTTTGCGTTTATATGGAAGTGGAGTTCGAATTTACAAAGAGTTCTAATTTAAAAGAGATATGGAAGTGGTATTCAAATTTATAAAAAAAAGAAGTTGAAATTTATAAAGAGTTTAAATGTGTAAGAAATGAAATTAATCTTATGCATACAAATTTACGAAGAAGAAGCATTTGAATTTACAAAGGAACATAACATTGTCTGCCTATATATATGAACGAAATATGAGTCACGGTTTTCCATGTTGTGTCATGTTCTGAATTATTGTCAATTTGTACCGGGAGTTCATCATTTGTTTAGGATTTATTAGGATTTAAGCTAAATAGTTGTAAAAAGTGTGCACGTAAATTATCCCCAATGTTAAACTTCATATGATCCTCATCTTATGTATAAACTTTTGTTTGTTCCGTACAATAATGGATTCTTTATAATATTATTTCTGTCACTATTTGCTAACAATTATTTCAAATATTGATTTGAAATTACGTTTCTTGTATTTATTGAATAATTAGAGTACTAACCCGCATTTTTTCCCACTTTACAAGTGATAACCACGTGAGAATCAATTGTCACGATCGTGCATATGTGCAATAAAGTTTTGTTCAGTCAGTTTGTTGCATTTTATTTTTCTAATTTTGCCAAAATTTTAGAGTTTTTAATACTAAATACATATATATATATATATATAGTGTGTTTGAGTTTATAGAGAAATAAATATTTTATTTGATGCAGAATAGGATTTCTATAAAACTTTTATTTGAAGTAGAATAGATGTTCTAATATCTTGTGTTAGAAGTACAATAGATGTTTAAATAAAACTAAAATTTATATAAACTGATTTTCAACCCGTCAGAAACAATTTACATACATGCTTTAAAATTTAACCTTTTCAATTTTGGATAATGTTATATCATAAAATCGTAGTAGGTATTTTACCGTATCTTTAAGGATATGGGTCGGATCACCACCGAGGTAGAAGACGGACGAGCTCCAGAGAAATCGTCTCTGGAGCCTAGGGCGCCCCTTATAGGTCTCTCCCTATATGGGAGTCTCTTACGACGACAATTGACAATAAGAAGTTATTATGACGATTGGTGAAGTTGTGTATGAAGGTTTACGATGACCATTATGATGGAAGATTAAAATAACCATAGTGGGGAAGTGTGCGACGACCGCTACGACGACGATATCACGACGATCTCTATAGTAGAAGACGATGATGAAGAACAATTATTGATGAGGATTCTACGAAGGATGGCCTTAAGTCAAGGGAAAAAGAGTGAAACGGTTAAGAAATGAAGAATTACCCAGGCTCCGGGGAAATGTCTCCGCACCATCATAGGGGCGCCCCATGCTATATGGCCGCACCGGGTGGCAGCTCCGTAATACAAGTGAGATGAAAAGGAAGAATTAGCAAGGAGGTTGCTCTCACAACTGAACTAGGAAGTGAACAAAGCATACTAATCATATAAGATAGGAAGAGGAGCCCCCGTAGGACTTCTCCATGCTTAGGGTGCGCCCTAGGCATGGGGAAGGACTCCGCGGGACTCCAATCCTTCATAAGACGCCCCCGTGAAGAAAATGGGTCCTCTAAGAGCCATTCATCTTGAAAAACATGTCAAAGGCGTTGTTCAGAAGTTTTACGAGTTATACTCGTAGGGGAACAGTCGTAAATATCTAGGGTGTGCTTTGGGAGCCCTGTCTCCGTATTCAGCGGGATATCCTCGACGGGAGACTTTGGGGTTATCTGCACTTTGCACTTCTATTCTTGGGATCACTTATCTTGTGCCCGTTTGGGAAATCTTAAAATAAGTAACTTATGACTTAAAATGAATAAGTAATTTATAAGTTATAAGTAGATGAATACTTATAAGTTAGGTAAGTGTTTGGATAATTTTACTTAAAAGTCAGATTTTTTTTACTTAAATGAATTAAAATAAATAAATTTTAAATATAATTATATTAATTCATGATTTTTAAATTTGAATAATATTTACAAACATATATTTTTAAAGCTAAAGTTAATAAAAAAAAGCTTAAAATGAAAATAAGTTGAGAAAAAGTACGTCACTGCTAACATTCAACTTATCAGCTTATAAGTTGTAAATTTGACTTATAAGTTAGGTCAACAAACAGTCGTCGATAAGTACTTACGGGCTTATAAGTTAATAAGTAGCTTAATCAGAGGATGCCAAATAGGCCCCTTGTAGTACAGTGGGTTATCCTCATTGGGGGAAAGGATGCGCTTTGGAATTTGCGGTAAGTCATGGATATACCTGCGGTTATGATCGACGAAAGTAGCGGTAGCGGATGGTGATATCCTTCGGCCGGGGAGTTTCCTTGTCCGCGAAGTTCGGAAGTCGTAACCAAGCCTTGGTCTTTTATGACTAGGCTGCATCGTCGGTCACTCCTAAAGTAAATCAATAATCAAGTTATAATAAGAAGTTGGTTTGACAACTCCTATTGGGCCACAGAATGAGAAACCAAGTCCATCTAGGTTTCTTGTTCCCCAAGAACTACGTCCGGCTTGATCCTCTATAAAAGAAGGTACGTAGGCACATTGTGAGGGCACGTGTTTGAGAGCTCTGGGAAGGTAGACATAAACCCTAGTAATCTCAACTGTTTCTTAAGCACAAATTAACACACTCTGGTGATTTCCCTGATCACCGACCACCGCTGCAGATCTTGATTCTGGCCGCGAACCTCAATTCTTTGTTAACCAAATTCCTTCTTTAACAAATTGGCGCTAGATGGAGGAGCCTAAATCAAATTAAATCTTAGAAGGAAAAGATGTCTAACAATGGTGGAAATTCTCGCAACAATGGCGACAACTCGGGATATGGATGCTTCAAGAAATATGAAGATGGATGCTACATGCAAGAGCAGCATGGAGATTAATGTTTCATGTAGCATGAAGATGGACGCTTCAAGCAACATGGAGAAGGACGCTTCAAGCAACATGAACATGGATGCTTCAAGCAACATGAAGATGGACGCTTCAAGCAACATAAACATGGACGCTTCAAGCAACATGGAGATGGACGCTTCAACCAACATGAAGATGAATTCTTCAAAAAACATGGCAACGATTGTTTTAAGCGACATGATAAAGAACACCTTGAACAGAAAATTAATGATCGCTTTAAGCGACATGATGAAGAATCCCTTGAACGGCAGACTAATGATCGCTTTAAGCGACATGATGAAGAATTCCTTGAATGGAAAACTAATGATCACTTTACACGACAGGATGAAGAACGCTTTGAATGGAAAAATAATGATTTCTTTAAGCGACATGATGAAGAACGCATTGAATGACAAACTTACGATCGCTTTAAGCGATATGATGAAGAACGCCTTGAACGGCAGACTAACGATCGATTCAAAGGATATGATGTTGAACGCCTCAAACGGCAGGATGACATATGCTTTAAGCAATATGAGGATGAACATCCACCATTATGCTTCAACAACTGTGGTTTATTGGAGAAGCTTCATCGGATAGAAAACTCTTTAAAGCACTTCAGGAAAAGCTTGGGTCTGAGCACTGGCGAAGAAAGTGAACACCATCCTTAAAGATGTCACTCCTAAGATAAATCAATTGGTGATAAACCCAAGACTATTCAGTCTCGTGACTTGAAGATTGGAAAAAATCAAGAAGAATCTTCATTTTTCTCGTATAAAAGTCTGTTTGGGTAAGCAATTAGATGATGAAGATCTAAGGATGTTGATTGTGAAAATACAGATGGATGAAGATCAATTCAAGGAAGATCCCCCTGTATGCACCGATATGCTTCCCAAAAAGAGGGAAAAACTATGTGATGACAAGCATGCTCTTTTGCAACAAGATCAAAGAAGCTCTGATTATGAGCAAGGAAAAGACTGTCAAGCATTCAAGATACTTAAGAAGGTCTTCAAGAGAAAATTGGTTGTAACAAAAGATTCAAAAAGACTCAGATAGGTCTTAAATGTTTTCAAAGATGGCAAGATGAGCAAAGAATTGATAATGCCAAAGTAAAGGATGATAACACACTCGGTAGGATGATAACAGACTCAAAAAAAAATAAAAACATGCATGAATGCAATATATATGAAAATGCAGCGATC
Organism: Apium graveolens; assembly: GCF_009905375.1. Lineage (NCBI taxonomy): Eukaryota > Viridiplantae > Streptophyta > Magnoliopsida > Apiales > Apiaceae > Apium > Apium graveolens. The sequence goes on along the minus strand of NC_133649.1, from coordinate 248,153,880 downwards.
CCCCTTACTACGAACAAACCAACCAAATTGCAACATCTCAACAAATGCAGTTAGGCGACTAAAGATCAATAAACTCATACAAACGAACATACAGCCAGAAACGTGGTGTGTGCAGATGCTTAACAGATATGCTTCGGAACTAGACCAATTATTATGACTCAATTATGATCAAGGCAATCACATGATTATACAAAGAATAAAAATGCTAGGCACAAAGTGACATATAACACTACAAGAATTTTGGAGCTTATTACGGAATCATGCTTTTTATTTACGACAACAATGCTTATTTGACCGTGCAATGAGTGAGGTCCATAAAAGACTTATACAATGGTATCCATGTAACGAGCGTTAGGTTAGCGGATCCCAGACTCTAAAAGCCTTAGGTCACTAGGCACAAAGTCCCCTAAGAACTTAATAACTCGAATACCAAAGAGCCCACTCGTGATCAATTATGCATAAACACCTGAATTTTTTTTTCTTTTCTTCTTTTTTTTTTAAATTTCTGAGCAAGTGCGTTTCACTCCATCTTGCTCAACCCTAGACTACTCGCATAACATGCGAGCCGGCTACTAGCCATTTGACGGCTAGCCACAACTAGCAACAAATTCCATTTTTACTCCATTTTTTTTCTTTTTCATGCCTTTATCACTAAGAACCTATTATCGAATTCTAAGCATAATAAATAGATTAACCTCGAAAATAATCAGATCATAACAACAATCTAGCCCTTAAGCATTCTCTGAGACTTGGTGAAACTACAATTGCTTCTGGCATGCATATCAACCTACACGACTCAATATCACTTTAATGCTATCACTACACTCGCATCAATATCACAATTCAGTCGATAAATCATCGCAAAAGGGATCATGGTATATGCATGAGCTACATGACATGATAAACAAATAAAGCTGTAAAACAAAAAAACTATATGGCAAAAATTATGCAACTATATGAACTAAACTATCATGAATATGCAGCTATATGACACACACAAAATATTCCTTAACTACCACCCCAAACTTAAAATCTTCACTGTCCCCAGTGAAGGTAGTAGAAAGGAACTCAGGGTATACCTACTCGGAGTCATCATCATCATCACCCTCAGTGGGTGGAGTATCAGGCGGCGGGTATGCAGAGTCCTCACCAAAAACTGGCCACTGGATATCAGCTCCAAGGCCCCGAAAAGCAGTCCCTAATGCAAGGGTGAGCTCCTGAGCAAACCTGCTCTGCGTCTCGTACATGGCATCCATCCGCCGTGAAAGCCTCCTATACTGGGTATCAGCCATCCCAGCAGCCTCCTGAGCTCTCGAAGAACCAGCCTCATCACGCCTAAGCCTAGCCATAGTAGCACCTCGTGCTGGACGCCCTCCTGGAAGACGATAACCCAGCCCATGCTCCTCGGGCTCACCATCGGTCCACTCCTGCATCCCATTCAGAGTCCCAGAATTAATCGGAGCGGCCGGCAATTGCAACTGCTCATGAGCCGGTCAGTTCACTCCCACTGCTTGGCAAAGCTTCGTAACCGTGGATGCATAAGGAATGTTCATATGCTCAGCTCCCCTCAAAAACTTCAGAATTCCTTGGTAGATAAACTCACCAAGGTCCATATAGTACTCCTCATTAAGAATTCCCCACAACAACTGTGCTCTCTCAACTGTGACCTCGTGTGCATGCGAAGAAGGCAAAATATTAGCACAAATAAATGCATTCCATACACGGGCATACCTGTTCATAGCGATCTCCGGGAAGTGACGATACTCATTAGTGCCGGTCTTGAAGGTCCAAACTGTGCCCGGCCTACAGAGAGTAGCACAAATCAAATCCAAGTCAAAATCCTCAGCAGTCTTCTCATTCCAGTTCTCCTCCTCGGGCTTCCTCTCTCGATGCCCAATCACACGGCGAATCGCCGCTGGGTGATAATCAACCGTCATCCCTCGGACCACAGAAAACCCATTCTTTTCGGCCTTCACATTCGCATAGAACTCGTGAACCACGCTCATCGGCACTGCTTCGGGCGACTCACAAAAAACTATCCACCCCTTCTCTGCAATCATGGGTAGCAACTCACCATCCCTCCCCGATGGTAAAAACCCTCTCTCCTTCAGAATCGGTTTCCCCAAAAGCCTAGTGTACTCATCCTCGATGAATCAGCAGTAGGGACTATGCTGCTACTATCAATAGTTCGTGCTCTCTTGGGTGCCATTGAATCTTCAATAAAAGTGTTTAAGAACTGAGATTTTGTGTTTGGGAGAGAGTTTAAGTGTAGAAAGTTTGTGGGAGATATGTAGGATAGGTGTATGTATATATAGGGTGTGGATTAGGTTAAATTAGATTAGGAGTGGGGTTGAGGGATAAAAATCATGGAGTAATAGGAAAAAAGTTTGTGGGTTTATGGGCTGTGTTGGGTATTTTTAATTTTCTGAATTTTTTTTTTTTTGTATTTTTATGAACTGTAAAAAAAATTCTGGCAGCCGACCCCTGAGCGGTCGCTCAGCAAAGCTGAGCGGGCGCTCAGCTTGCTGAACGGTCGCTCAGCAGAGCTGAGCGGGCGCTCAGGGGGTCACTGGAATTTTTTTTCAGTCCCATTTTTCTGATTTTTTTTGTGTTTTTGGATAGGTTATTAACTTCTAAGGGTTCCTGTAACAACAAATCATGGGTTGCCTCCCACGCAGCGCTTCTTTTTCGTCATTAGCTTGACGTTGCGTACCTTTCTCAAGTAGTGAATAAAATGGCACTAACCACTTCTCGGTTTGCCATGTCCCCATAGTAGTGCTTCAAGCGCTGACCATTAACCTTGAATGCCTGGTCCAGATCATTCTCAAAAATTTCCACCGCTCCATGTGGAAACACAGTTTTGACAATAAAAGGTCCAGACCACCTTGATTTCAACTTCCCAAGAAAAACTCGGAGACGAGAGTTGAATAAGAGAACTTGTTGCCCCGACACGAATGACTTAGGATGTAGCTTCCTATCGTGCCACCTCTTCACCTTTTCCTTGTACATTTTGTTATTCTCGTACGCTTGAAGTCGGAATTCATCAAGTTCATTAAGCTGAAGCATTCTTTTCTTACCAGTTGCATCTAAATCCAGGTTCAACTTTTTCAACTGCCCAGTAGGCCTTATGCTCAAGCTCTGCAGGTAAATGACATCCCTTACCGTACACCAACTGAAACGGGGATATACCAAGTGGAGTTTTATATGTTGTTCTGTAAGCCCAAACAGCTTCATCGAGCTTTAAAGACCAATCCTTCCTTGACGGACAAACAACCTTCTCTAGAATGCGCTTGATCTCTCTGTTAGACACTTCCGCTTGACCATTTATTTGCGGATGATAGGCAGTAGAAACTCGATGATTCACATTATAACGCTGCATCATAGAAGTGAACTTACGGTTGCAGAATTGCGACCCTTCATCACTTATGATTACACGAGCTGTTCCAAACCTTGTGAAAATCTGCTTACGAAGAAAATTCAGCACTGCCTTTGCAACATTTGTCGGTAAAGCTTTGACTTCTACCCATTTTGAGACATAATCGACTGCCAGCAAGATGTACTGATTATTGCAGGATGAGACAAAAGGCCCCATGAAATCGATTCCCCAAACATCAAAGACCTCGACTTCAAGCATCATATTTAATGGCATCTCATCCTTTCTCGTCAAATTTCCCACTCTTTGGCACCGATCACACCTTAAAATAAACTGATGAGCATCCTTAAAGAAAGTAGGCCAGAAAAAGCCTGCTTGCAGAATACGAGCTGCCGTCTTCTCACCACCATAGTGTCCACCATAAACTGTGGAGTGGCAGTCTCGTAATATCCCCTCCGTCTCACAGAACGGGATACATCTCCTGATGATCTGGTCAGCTCCCTGTCTAAACAAATATGGTTCATCCCATATATACCACTTCACATCATGCAAAAACTTCTTCTTTTGAGCGGAGGTCAAATTAGGAGGCATTATATTGCTAACAAGATAGTTTACAATATCTGCAAACCATGGCTCTTCCTCCTGAACTGCGAACAAATGCTCATCCGGAAAAGATTCATTGATTAATGTCCTATCTTGTGAAGTAGACTCGGGATTCTCCAACCTAGAGAGATGGTCAGCTACTTGATTCTCAGTACCTTTTCGATCCTTGATCTCTAACTCAAATTCCTGAACTAAGAGCACCCAACGAATGAGTCTCGGCTTCGAATACTTCTTGGAAACCAAATAGCGAATGGCCGCATGATCAGTGAATATTGTTACTTTAGTCCCAAGCAGATAAGATCGAAATTTCTCGAAACCAAAGACTATAGCCAAGAGCTCCTTCTTCGTAGTGGTGAAGTTCATTTGGGCCCCATTTAAGGTCTTACTCGCATAGTAGACCACATGAAAGAGATTATTCTTGCGCTGTCCCAGAACTGCACCTATCGTATAATCACTCGCATCACACATCATCTCAAATGGCTCTGTCCAATCTGGTGCTGTAATAACTGGTGCAGTGATCAAACTCTTCTTGAGAGTCTCGAATGCCGCCAAACATTCATCATCAAATTTGAAAGGCACATCTTTCTCAAGCAAATTGCACAACGACTTAGATATCTTCGAAAAGTCCTTGATGAATCGCCGATAAAAACCCGCATGACCAAGAAAACTACGGATTCCTTTCACAGAAATAGGTGGTGGAAGATTTTCAATGACTCCCACCTTGGCCTTGTCCACCTCCAGACACTTGCTAGAGACCTTATGCCCAAGAATAATGCCTTCACGCACCATAAAATGACATTTCTCCCAATTGAGCACCAAATTAGTTTCCACGCACCTTTTGAGTACGGCGCGAAGATTATTCAAACATTCATCAAACGAATGTCCATAGACGGAGAAGTCGTCCATGAACACCTCGACATTATTTCCAATCATGTCAGAGAATATAGCCATCATACATCTCTGAAAAGTGGTCGGGGCGCCACATAACCCAAACAAAACTCTGCGAAAAGCAAATGTGCCAAATGGACAAGTGAAGGTAGTCTTTTCCTGATCCTCTGGTGCAATACAAATCTGATTATACCCTGAATAGCCATCCAGAAAACAATAATACTCATGACCAGCCAACCTGTCAAGCATCTGATCAATGAATGGAAGAGGGAAGTGATCCTTCCTCGTGGCTTTGTTCAACTTTCGATAATCCATGCATACTCTCCATCCTGTAACTGTTCGAGTGGGGATGAGCTCATTCTTCTCATTTGCTACCACAGTGATACCTCCTTTCTTAGGTACACATTGTACGGGGCTCACCCACGAACTGTCAGAAATAGGATAAATAATGCCTGCATCTAGCCATTTCAGAATTTCTTTCTTCACCACCTCCTTCATGATAGGATTAAGTCTGCGCTGTTGTTCAATAGTCGGCTTACTACCTTCCTCTAGCAGAATTTTATGCATATAATATGAAGGGCTGATCCCCTTGATGTCTGCTATAGTCCATCCAATAGCCGATTTGAATTCTCTCAAAATCCTTAAGAGCTTGTCTTCCTCATTACCTGAAAGGTCAGATGCAATAATAACAGGTAAAGTAGATGCATCACCTAAAAAAGCATACCTCAAGTGTTTAGGTAATGGCTTGAGCTCCAAGGTAGGTGCTTCCTCTATTGATGGTTTGAGCTTTCCTTCAGCATTCTTGAGGTCAGAAGTACCAAGAGATTCAAACGGCATGTCCAGCTTTCGCTTCCAGGGAGAAGCATTCAGATATTGTAATTGCTCATTGCCATCTTCATCATCACTGTCAAAATCCCCCACTAAGGCCTTTTCCAATGCATCAGACATTAGCATGCGATTGAGTTCCGAAGTAACCGCAGAATCAATCACATCCACTTTTAAGCACTCCTCATCTTCTGTAGGGAATTTCATTATCTTGAATACGTTGAAGCTCACATCCTGATCTTGTACCCGCATAGTAAGTTCACCTTTCTGCACACCTATCAAGGTACGGCCAGTAGCCAAGAAAGGTCTTCCCAAGATTATGGGAATCTTCTTATCTTCCTCAAAATCCAGAATAACAAAATTTGCAGGAAAGAAGAACTTATCCACCTTGACTAGCACATCCTCCACTATGCCCCTTGGGTAAGTAATAGAAGGATCAGCCAATTGTAGAGACATGTATGTGGGTTTTGGATCAGGCAAATCCAACTTTTTAAAGATCGACAACGACATCAGATTGATGCTTGCTCCCAAATCACAAAGGCACTTGTCAAAAGTCAACTTGCCAATGGTGCAAGGAATGGTGAAGCTACCTGGATCTTTCAGCTTTGGAGGCAACTTTTGCTGCAGAACAGCGCTGCATTCTTCCGTGAGAGCAACAGTCTCAAGGTCATCCAGTTTCACCTTCCTTGAAAGAATATTCTTCATAAACTTCGCATAACTAGGCATTTGCTCCAGAGCCTCAGCGAAAGGTATATTGATGTGAAGTTTCTTGAACACCTTCAGAAACTTACCGAACTGTCTATCCAGCTTTTGTTGCTGCAATCTCTTAGGAAAAGGTGGTGGAGGATAGAGCTGTTTCTCCCCTGTATTACCCTCAGGCAGAGTGTGTTCAACAGTAGTCTTCCTTGGTTCCGCCGCTTTCTCCTTTTGCTTAGCTTCTTCATCTCTAATTTCAGCTTCTCCTTCTTTTGGCTTTTCAGCATCAGCCACTTTCCCAGACCTTAAGGTAATAGCCTTGACTTGCTCTTTAGCTTCCTTCCTGCCTGGTACTTCAGTGTCACTGGGAAGAGTGCTAGGTTGACGATTGAGCACTGCATTGGCTATTTGACCTATTTGGTTTTCCAAGGTCTTGATAGAAACCGCCTGACTTTTGCATAACAGCTTAAGTTCCTCAAAATCAGCACTAGTAGGTGTAGCTGCACTTCCCTGTTGAGGATATGATTGCCTTTGAGCATACTGCTGTGGTTGCTGGAATCCAAGTGGATTAAACTGTTTACTCACACCTTGCTGATATGATGGCTGAATAGCATTCTGATTATTACCCCAGCTGATATTTGGATGATTTATGTTATTAGGATGATAAGTAGCTGGCACAGGCTGCTGTTGTCGCTGATAATTATTCACATACTGAATAGATTCGTTGACAAGAGAGCACTGATCCGTAGCATGAGAACCTGCACAAAGCTCACAAATCATATCTATTTGATTAACTCCATATGTAGCCAGAGAATCAACCTTCATTGACAGCGCTTGGAGCTGCGTTGCAATAACGGTGGCTGCATCGACTTCCAGAATACCTGCTACCTTCCCAGGTATCATCCTCTGAGTTGGGTTTTGATGCTCATTTGCATCCATAGTCTCGATAAGATTATAAGCCTCAGTATAGTTTTTAGCCCATAAGGCGCCTCCAGCTGCTGCATCGAGCATGGGCCGAGATTGGGCCCCCAAACCATTATAGAAACCAGTGATCACATCCAATCGGGCATTCCATGATGTGGACACTTCCTCAACATTTCCTTGTAGCGTTCCCACGCTTCACACATAGATTCTGTAGGTTGCTGCGCAAACTGAGTAAGAGCACTCCTCATAGCAGCAGTCTTTGCCATCGGATAAAACTTCACCAGAAACTTTTGCGCAAGATCTTGCCAAGTAGTGATGGACCCAGCTGGTTCAGAATGTAACCAGTCCTTAGCTTTGTCCCTCAGTGAGAATGGGAAAAGCCTCAGCTTGATAGCCTCATCAGTTACGCCATTATACTTAAAAGTGCTGCAGATCTCGACAAAATTCCTTATGTGCATGTTGAGGTCTTCAGTCGCAGCCCCTCCAAAAGAAACAGAATTCTGCACCATCTGAATAGTGCCCGGCTTGATTTCAAAGGTATTAGCTTGAATAGCTGGATGAAGAATGCTTGACTGAATGTCATCAATTTTCGGCCGAGAAAAGTACATAAGAGCTGGATCAGCCTGAACAATATGATCACCCATGTTTACTGGTTCTTTCTGCTCAGTTCCTGAATCCGAATCTTCAAAATCTATCTTCTCCAGAATATCAAGAACTTCATCTGTCTCCTCAGCTGTATCTAAAGTCCTCTTGCGAGTACGAGAACGAGTTTGCATAAACGCTCGCTAAAGTACCTGAAACACAACCGAAAACAATAAGTAACTACTACGTCCTAATCACTGAGTCCTAATGACCAATGATGGTAAGTACATAAACTAAACAAATACGCCGAGTTCCCCGGAAGCGGCGCCAAAAACTTGTTAGGGCGAAAACACGCGTTAATATTCACGCAAGTATACGCGTTCGCAAGTAATATAGAATACTTTCTAGTTCGTTCCCATAGAGACTCAGACTAATTATTGTTTAGTTAAACTCACGCACCAATGTATGATTACTTCCCAATGTTAAGACACTAACACTTAGAATTGTTGACTAAATATTAACTACAATTAATTACTTAATTAATCACTTAATTAACAATTCAAATTAACAATATTACAACACTCATGAGATCACAACTTCATTACTACTTCCTTCAATAGTTATTGTTATTACATTTAGCATGTGACAATGATGATATTAATCGAATAACACGAAACTGATAAAAGCCAACTTTCATTGTACTAATACCATTTTACCAAACATCCAACATTAAGATAGAAGTTGAATAGTCATCAATTATGCTGAGTTCCTATATGTCTACAGAAATTAACAACACAACGATTTAAGCACAAGTTATTCCTTTTGATTACATAGGGCGAATAAAACTGTTAGAGTTACCCACTAATCATGCACATCATACATGAACCTATGCTAGCATGGCAAGTTCTAAATCTCAATATCCACCGTCGCTTCACAAGAGATTAACACCCTATCATATATGTTCGTGACGCACATAAGACGAATACGCACAACCAATACTAGATATCATACAATCATCACACACTAAAGTATTAAACAATTAACTAAAGAATTCCATAGTAAATCCGTTGCGACCCCATGATCACGATTAGCCCATAATAGCACTCATCGTCATCATGGGTTCATATGAAATCATGATAAACAAACACAAGAAAATAATAACTAAACTAATTATATTAAATCAGATTACGTCACAAGAGTAAATAGGTTCAAAGTAAGAAAACTAGCATCCAACGTTACAACGAAACAAGAATCACAAGAAAATATGCTTCTCTTCGCTGCTGTGTGCTAAAACGGTCTTCTTTCTTATCTCCTTCGCTCCTTGCTTAATACCACGATCCTCTCTCTTGAAAACGTCTCCAAATCTACTTATATAATAGTCCATAAAACTCAGATTACATAGAAGTGGAAGCCAAACAGAAGTAGAAGTCCTAAAATAAATTATCTTTTTTCCCGACCCTGCGCGGTCGCTCAGCACTCAGCTTCCTGCGCGGCCGCTCAACATTGCTGAGCGGGCGCTCAGGACCCTACTGGAAAAATCCTGAGTTTGCTTCGTTTCTTCACCGTAATCTGCCCCTTCCTTTCCTCTCTCAATGGTGAACACATGTCAAGGCTTATTCTTGATGATTACTCATCCGAAATGCAACTAATACCCTGAAATGCATAAACACTAGGAAAACGCATCAAATACACAAAATACTTGATTTCAAGGCACTAATTTAAGCCATTTTAAGATGTTCTAAGTGGTATAAAATTCCACTTATCAGACAGCATGGAGCTACTTGTGAGTATGCAGGCCCAGGTGCTCTTATGGCCTGGGCCAGAGAGGTGTTAAAGGATCTTACGAGGCTTGGTGGACAGAAGTTTCCATAGAGCTAGATGATAGAGAGGCTGTGACAACTGTTATATGTACATTAGTGTGTAGTGTGTATCAGCAGACTTTTGGCTTGTATATATAGACGAGACTTGCTGATTAGTGTGTAGGCTTGTTGTACCCTTTTTGCTTTTGCTGAAGCGTTTTCACGCTTGTACTACTAAACTTTGATATATATATCAGTACCTTTTCTTTTCCAGCATTGTCATTTATATTATGGCACCTATTTTATTTTACTTCATATACTGCACCAGTTATAAACTCTTGTGATAACATGTACCCTATCCCCTTTAACTGTTTAAATTCTATCCCCTTTAACTGTTTAAATTCTATAAAGAAGCATGCAATTTGCTTAGTTTAACCACTACAAATGTTTTCAGAAAGAGATATTTCTATTTTACACAAACTTTTCACAAAAAGGATCTGATTTAAAGACCCAATAAGTTGTTTGACTTTTTTACAGGAAATGCCTCCCAGAAGAAATACCCGTTCTACCAACCAGAATGAAGAAACCAACAACAACAACAACCAAGAGAATTATAACCAGAATGCACATCCAGGTCCCATAGACCCAACAGTAGCCCAGATTCTCCAGATCTTGGCTCAACAAACAATCAACCTGACTCAATAACAGCAGAGACAGACCAATCCCCGGGTAACTTTTAAGACTTTTCAGGTAGTGAATCCACCGGAATCCAAAGTTCTTTAGATTCGATTGAAGCGAGAGTTTGGTTAAAGGAGATAGAGAAGTCATTTGCTTTAGTCAAAGTGAGGGAAGAACAGAAAGTTGAATTTGCAAGCTACTATTTGAAGAATGAAGCCACCTACTGGTGGGAAACTGTTAAGATATTGGAAAGAACGGATGTCATTACTTGGGAAAGATTCAAGGAGTTGTTTCTAAAGAAGTATTTTCCTCAGTTCGTTCATGATCAAATGGAATTGAAGTTTCTGGAGTTAAAGCAGGGAAAATATGTCAGTAGCGGACTATGAAATAAGTTTAAGGAATTGTCAAGGTTTGTACCATCATATGTGGATACTGATAGGAAGAAAGCTAAGAGATTCCATCAAGGTCTTAAGCCGTGGATCATAGGGAAGGTAGCCATATTTGAGTTGGACATGTATGCATGAGTTGTACAAAAGGCTATGATTGCAGAAACGGGGAGTGAAATATCACAAAAAGAGAAGGAAAGTAAGAAGAGAAAGTTTGAAGGAAATGAAGGATTGTCACAAACAGGGAAGTTTCCAAATTTTAACAAGAAGAAAGGAAAGTTTCATCCCGGGAGGAATTCCAATTTTAAGAAGAAAAATGCGGGTGACGGAGGAAAAGGCAACCGTCCAGCCACCGTGAATCAGCCAAATCAGTAGAGGCCAACTTTACCAGAATGCCAGGTATGCGGAAAAAAATATGGAGGAGTTTGTAATAAGTTCAATGAGGTTTGTTATAGATGTAACCAGAAAGGGCACTATTCAAGGGAGCTCTAGAATCAACCACCCAGAGAATCAGTAAGCAAAGATCAATCTACCAGGAATTAAGCGGGAAATTTCCAGCAATTGGATTTACATGCTTCAAGTGTGGAAAGCCAGGACACATAGAAAGAGATTGCAAGACACCAGTTCCAGTCATTAATGTGCTGAAGATCAATGGATCCACTCCAGTAGTGAATGAACCTCCCAGAGCTAGAGTTTTTGACATGTTTGTGGAGGACACTATTTAGGACACGGATGTTGTGGAAGGTATGCTTACTGTAAATTATTTACGTGCCAAAGTGTTAGTAGATTCGGGAGAAACTCGATCATTTATTTCTCAAGATTTTGTTGATAAGTTGAATTATCCAGTTGAATTGTTAAATGAAATAATGACTGTGGAATTAGCAAATCAAGAGCGTATATCTGTTAATCAAGTATGTATGAACTGTGAAATTGAGATTTCTGGAAATAAGTTTTGTGTGGATCTGATACCATTTAAGTTAGGAGAATTTAACGTCATTCTAGGAATGGACTAGTTATCTAAGTACGATGCTCAGATAGACTGTCGTAACAAGAAGGTAAATTTGAAGATGCCAGACTGAGAAAGTGGTGACGTTTAAAGGTCAGAAGCAAGCAAAGAAGTTCTTACGATGATTCAAGCTAAGAAATTACTACGACAAGGATGTAAGCATTTTATTGCTTATGTGATAGATAAAAATAAGGAGCCAGGATATTCCAGTAGTCAATGGGTTTCCGGACGTGTTTCTAGATGAGTTACCAGAACTTCCTCCAGAGAGGAAAATTGAGTTTGCAATCGACTTAGCACCTGGAGCGAAAACCAGTATATAAGGCCCCATACAGAATGGCGCCCTTTGAAATTCAGTAGCAAAGTAATTGTAAGATTTGTTAGAAAAAGGAGTGATTGGACCCAGTGTATCCTTGTGGGGTGTACTAGTGTTATATGTTAAGAAGAAGGATAGAAGCATGATATTATGCATCGACTATTGGGAGCTTAATAAGCTTACAATCAAGAATAAGTATCCATTACCTCGAATAGAAGATTTGTTTGGCTAGCTGAAGGGAGCCAAGTATTTCTCTAAGATTGATTTGAGATCCAGATATCACCAATTGAAGATTAAACCTGAAGATATATTGATGACAACTTTTACAACAAGGTACAGTCATTATGAATTCTCAGTGATGTCTTTTGGATTGACCAATGCCCCAACATCATTTATGGACTTAATGAACAAAATTTTCAAGGATTATTTGGACAAGTTTATCATTGTGTTTATAGATGATATTTTAATTTACTTGAAGTCAACAGAAGACCATGTAGAGCATTTAAGGATATCTTTGGAAATTTTGAGAAAAGAAATGTTGTATGCTAAATTTTTAAAGTGTGAGTTTTGGTTACAGGAAGTTCAGTTTTTAGGAACATAGTCAGTAATGAAGGGATCAAAGTGGACCCAGCAAAGATTGAAGCCATTACAAATTGGGAAAGGCAAAGCGGAGCACCAGAAACCAAGTGGATTGTTACCACTATTAGAGATTCCAAAATGGAAATGGGAGCACATTGCTATGGACTTTATAGTTGGATTACCAAGGACGAAAGAGAACCACGACGCCATCTGGTTATAATGGATAGATTAACTAAGTCAGCTCATTTTCTGCCTATCAAGGAAAGATTTTCACTGGACAATTTAGTTCACAAGTATCCGAAAGAGATAGTAGTCCGTCATGGAGTCCCCATTTCTATTGTTTCTGATCGAGATCCACGATTCAATTCAATATTTTGGAGAAATTTTCAGGAATTTTTGGGAACTAAATTAAAGATGAGTACAAATTATCATCCATAAACAGAAGGACAAAGTGAAAGAACGATTCATAAAATTGAGGACATGTTACGTGTTTGTGCTATTGATTTCAAAGGAAGTTGGGACGAGCATTTGCCCTTAGTAGAATTTGCTTACAACAATAATTATCACGCCAGCATTAGAATGCCACCCTACGAAGCTCTTTATAGGACGTAAATGTCGATCACCGGTGTATTAGGATGAAGTGGGAAAATACAAGATACTTGGACCCGAATTGGTACAACAAAAAAAGAAGTTGATGTCCATAAAAAGTTAATTGCAGCCCAAGATCATCAGAGTAGAAATGCAGATCAATCAAGAAAGGATATGGAATTTAAAGCTGGCAGATTTAGTCGTGTTGAAAGTGTCGCCGTGGAAAGGATTTTCTAGATTTGGAAAGACAGGAAAGCTGAGTCCTCGATACGTTGGGCCTTTTGAAATTTTGAAACGTGTCGGCAAGGTAGCATATGAATTAGCATTAACCCCGTTTATGGAGCACATTCATAATGTCTTCCACATATCGAGCCTTAAGAAGTATAATCCAGATTCCAGGCATGTAATCAAGTACGAGCAAATAGAACTTCACGCAGATTTGTCTTATGTAGAGAGTCCGATAGAAATTCTAGAAGAAAGAGAGAACGTGTTAAGAAATAGAGTTGTAAAGTTAGTAAGAGTATTGTGGAGAAACCCAAGAGTTGAAGAATCAACTTGGGAGCTAGAAAGTGATATGTAAGAAAACTACCCTCATTTATTTTCTTAGGAAATTCTGAGGACAGGATCCATTTAACGGGGGAAGGATATAATATCCGGGATATATCGTGTAAGTATTTTTGTCAATAAATAAATATTCAGTTTTTATTATATGAATTTTCGTGAATTATCTGTTAAGTGGTATCTGTGTTCAGATTTTTAAATATGATAAGTTTTGAGTATTTTAATATTTATATGTCCAAAATAAAGTATACATAATTGTGATATTTTTCTATTAATTTTTATGTTGTTATATTATTTTATAAAGGATTTATGGATTTAATAAATTATTTTTCTGAGTAATTATTAACTATTTTGTATAATCAGGAACTAGCTGATTTCAATCATTTGTACATTTTTACAACCCGGAAGTCTCAGGAAAACACTTTTCTAGCCTATTGGAATATTCCCAGCATTTTCCATATTTTTACTTTTTTGATCCGGAGTACGGTTTTACCCGTGCGGGTCCTGGCGCAAAATTTTTGATACAATATTCATTTCAGTAAACCGATAAAACCCGTATTTTCAAGAAACGGGATATTTCGATTAAACTATTATATTATCTTCTCGTAATTCTGTTAGGATGAAAATACGCGCTAAAATTCACGCAAGTATACGTGTTCGCAAGTAGTATAAGATATAAATCAGATTCATTCCCACAGAGACTCTTTTGGTTTATTTAAGATTATGCACTTATGCACCAATGATATGGTTATCGCTCAATGCTAAGACAATAATAAGTTGAGATATTTTATAACTAAGAATTAACTAACATACAATTAACTAAGAGATTAAAAGTGATTGCATTACTATATGAGACAAACATGGGATTCTAACTTCATTAAATACTTCATTCAAAGTCATTGTTCTTAACTTTAGCATGCAATGGTGATGAAAATTAATCAGATAACACGAAACTAGTAAACGCCAACTTTCATTGTACAAATACCCTACTACCAGACATCCATAAAAGAGATAGAAGCTAAATAGACACCAATTACGTTGAGACCCTATATGTCTATAAAATTTGATAACATAAAGGTTTAATGAACAAGTTATCTATCGTGAGTACATAGGGCAAGTATGATGGCTAAAATTACCTACGAATCATGCATAATAATATACATAAACCTATGCTAGCATGAGAAGTTCTAAATCTCTATATTCAATGTCGCTTCAATAGAGATTAACATGCTATCTTATATGTTCGCGGCACAAATAAGACGAATAAGCACAACCAATACTAGGATATTATACAATCACCACACACTAAGATATTGTAATAAATTGACTATAGAAATCCATAAATAAATCTGTTAGAACCCCACGATAACAATTAGTTCATAACCGAACTCATCGTCACATGGGTTACAATGAAAGAATGATAATAAACAAGGTCATTATAAACTGAATAAAATCATAAAGTACATTAACAAGAGTATTAGGTTCAACAACAAAGAAAACGAGCATCCAAGATTACAACTTAAGTAAAGAATCACAAGTAAAACAAGTTCTTCTTCTCCTTCAGTTGAATTTGTGCTATTAGGTCTTCTTCTTGTCTTCTCCTTGCGCCCCATTTTATGAAAAATGTCTTCAAAAGGTCTTTATATATCATCCCAAATCGACCAGAAGTCCAGCAGATCAATATTCTACTAGATACAGAATTCTGGAAATTTGACCTAGCGCGGCCGCCCTGAGATCCCGCGCGGCTGCTCTGAGTATGGCGTGGCCGCTCCCAAGTGTAGCGCGACCGCGCTGAGCTTCTGGAAAAACTTATTTCTTCTTATTTTCTTGACTTTACTTGCTCGTTTCTCCGCGCACTCGACCAAGGCTCCATTCTAACACTCTTCCAAGCATAAGTTATGAAATTTCCAATCCTTCTTCCTGATTATGCCCTGAAATTCAAAACACTACAAAAACACATAAAATACACAAACAATTTGAGTATAAAGCACCATTTTCTGCCTTTACGAAGCGTTCTAAGTGGATATAAATGCCACTTAACACACCCCCAAACTTGAATCGATGATTGTCCTCAAGCATAACAGACTCAAAAATAACAAGAAATAAAAATGCATGAATGTGACTACGTGAATGCAGTGATCCCCTCAGAATAACTAAACCAACCAATGAGCAACATCTCAATGAATGCAATTATTCACACAAAGTTCAATCAACTCCCACAAACCAATTCACAAGCCAGAAATGTGCGTGTGTGCAATTGCTTGACAGATTTACTCTCGAAACTAGATCAATAATCATAACTCACCACCTGCCAAGACAATCACAAGGTTATGAATAGAATAAAAGATGAACATAAAATGACTAACAACACTTCAATTTTATCGGAGTTATACAAGGATTCATGCTTTTATTGCTAACACATAACAAACATATATATGCTTATTTGATCGTGCAATGAGCGAGGTCCACAAAAGACTAATGCAGTAATAGCCATGTAGCGAGCGTTAGGTTAGTAGATCCTAGACTATAAAAGCCTTAGGTCACTAGGCTCAAAGTCCCCAAGAACTTAATAACTCGAGTATTAAAGAGCCCACTCGTGATCAATTATGCATAACACATATATTTTTTTTCTTTTTCTCTTTTTTTTATCATTTTTCCTTTTTTTCTTCAATTTATGAGCGAGTGCGTTTCACTCCATCTCGCTCAACCCTAGACTACTCATATAAATATGAGTTGGCTACTAGCCATTTGACACCTAGCCACAACTAGAAAAAAAATCCAATGTTTTTCTCCAATTTTTTAAAAATCCTTGTTACTTCGCCACTAAGAGAATATCATACATTCTAGACATAAACAAGTGATTAAACCTCGACAAACAAACAAGCCATAATCATGATCTAGCACTCAAGAAACCTATAAGACTTAGTGAAAATTCTCTTATTTCTAGCATGCAAATCAATTCGCTAGGACTTAACATTCCTATATACGACATCACTACATCGCATCAATATCACAAATCAATCGGAAAGTAATCTAATCGATCATGTTATAATGCAAATACAACTATATGCAAAATACTAACATGATAACAAATACGCAAAACAAAAACAAACAACTACATGACAAATATGTAAACTATTTGAACTAAACTATCATGAATATGCAACTATATGCACTCACACAAAAATATTCCTTACCTATCACCCCCAAACATAAAAATTTCACTTTCCTCAGTGAAGGTAATAGCAAGGAATCAAGGCATACCTACTCGGAAGAAGAATCATCATCACCCTCTACGGGTGGAGTGTCAGGAGGTGGGTACACATAATCCTCTCCAAAAACTGGCCACTGAATGTCAAACCCCGTGGCTCAGAAAACTGTACCCAATGCCCGAGTAAGATCATGCGCAAACCTGCTATACGACTCATACATCACATCCATCTGCCTCATCAAATGCCTATACTACGTCGAACCCAAACCAGCACTATCATCGGCCTCCTGCTGCTGCTGCGAAGAACTAGGCTCACCAATCTGATGCCTCCACACTGCTCTGTGTTCCTGAGAAGAAGCACCAGCATATATCTGATCAGCTGGCTGGCCACCCGGCAAGTGATCATATGTGACACCAAGTCCCTTCTCATCAGCCTTTCTACCATACTATTCCTGCATGCTCAAGATCGTAGAACTGTCGATGGGGGCGCTCGTTAACTGAAGTTGCTTGTGTTCGGGCCAATGAACTCCCACCACCACACAAAGCTTGGTCACAATTGAGGCATAAGGGATAGACCCCGTAGTGCTTCCACACAAAAACCGTAGAATACCCTAATGAATAACCGTCCCGAGATCCAAATAATCTCCCTACAAAATACCCCACAACAACTTCACATGATCCACAGTATACACATGAGATGAAGGTATAATGTTCGCACAATTAAAAGTGTTCCAAGCATGAGCAAACCTATTCATGCATGAAGCAGGGAAGTTGACATACTCATTCGATCCCCTCTTGAACTTCCATTGTGTCTTCGGGACACACAACGTAGCCATAATCAAATCCAAATCAAAATTATCCCCAGTCTTGTTAACCCACTCTTTCTGATCTGGCTTCCTCACAGGTTGGTTGATGACTCTGCGAATAGCCTCCGGGTTGTAGTCCACAATCAACCCACGCACCACTGAATACCCATTCTTATCAGCCTTTGCGTTCGTATAGAACTCGCGAACGACACTCATAGGCACAGCCGTGGGTGCCTCACATAATGAAACACATCCCATCTCAGAAATCATCTCAAGAAGCATACCATCCTTCCCCGAGGGTAGAAAACCCCTCTCCTTTATTATCGGCTTCGATAACAACCTTGTGTACTCCTCTTCAGTCACCACAATAACAAATCGAGGCCTCACACCCCCAAAACCTGAAGTATCGAAAGAGACGGGGTGAGTGTTGTTGTTGTCTTGATGGCAGGCTCTCTTGGGTGCCATTGGAATTGATAAAGTGAGATAAGAGAGGTGTGTAGAGAGTTTTACGTGTTTGAGAATATGTAAAGTGATGGAGATGGATGTATGGAAGTGTATGTATATGTAGGTAATTAGAATGAGGTTTTAGAATAGAAGTGGGATATGATTATGGGTTTGTGGGAATAATGGGGGGTTTTGAGAAGTAGAATTCGGGTAAAAGAAGGGGTATAACCTGTGTTCAACTCCTTTTTTATTTTAATTTTCGGGATTTTTTTTGTTTTTTTTCTTCACGGACTCTGCGCGGCCTGCCCCAATTGGGAGCGCGGGTGCACCGTGTTTCTGGAATTCTAGCTCGGCCGCCCCGCATCCCAGCGCGGGCGCGACCAGCTTCCATACTTTCTGTGCGGCCGCGCCGTGCTTCTGGAAAAAACACCCTATTTTTTTATTTTTTTTGTATTTTTTTTTATTTTCTTTCTTCTTTCTGCTTTTCTTACCTACTATTATACAACAAGCTCTGGTTGCCTCCCAAGAAGCGTTTGGTTTACGTCGTTAGCTTAACGTAGAATTCCGAGATCAAGTTGCCAATAAAATGGCACTAACCACTTCACGGTTTGCCGTATCTCCATAGTAATTCTTTGAACGCTGTCCAATCACCTTGAATGCTTAGCCTGGATCATTCTCAAAAATCTCCACCGCTACATGTGGAAACACAGTTCGATTTCAATTTTCCAGGAAAAAGACGGAGACGAGAGTTGAAAAAAGAACTTGTTGCCCCAGCACAAATGATTTGAGCACTAGACCCCTATCATACCACCTCATGACTTTCTCCTTATACATTTTGTTATTCTCATACGCTTGAAGTCGGAACTCGTCGGGTTCATTCAATTGAAGCATCCTTTTCTTACCAGCTGCAGTCAGATCAATGTTCAATTTCTTCAAAGCCCAATATGCCTTGTGCTCTAGCTCCATAGGAAAATGACATCCTTTACCATAAACCAATTGAAACGGTGACATGCCTAGAGGAGTCTTGAATGCTGTTCGATACGCCCAAACAGCTTCATCTAGCTTCAAAGACCAATCCTTTCTCGATGGATATATAACTTTCTCTAGAATACGCTTGATCTCTCTGTTAAATACCTCAGCTTGACCATTAGTCTGAGGATGGTAGGCTGTAGCAATGCGATGATTCACATTATATCTCTGCATCATAGCAGTGAACTTGTGATTGTAGAAATGCGATCCCTCATCACTGATTATGACTCTGGGAGTCCCAAATCTTGTGAATATCTGCTTGTGAAGAAAATTGAGCACTACCTTTGCATCATTTGTCGGCAAATCTTTAACTTCCGCCCATTTTCAGACATAATCTATTTCCAACAAGATATACTAATTATTGCAAGATGGGACAAATGGCCCCATGAAGCCAATTCCCCAAACATCGAAGACCTAAACCTCGAGAAGCACATTAAGTGGCATCTCATCCCGCTTGATCATATTACCAACACGCTGGCATCGATCACACTTCAAAATGAACTGATGTACATCCTTAAACAAAGTCATCCAGAAGAATCCTGCTTGAAGGATACGAGCCTGTTGTCTTTTCTCCACCATAGTGGCCTCCATAAACAGTTAAATGACAGTCTCGTAAGACACCCTCCGTCTCGCTGTACAGAATACATCTCCTGATGATTTGGTCAGCTCCTTGCCAAAATAAAAATGGCTCCCACATGTACCACTTCACTTCATGAAGAAACTTCTTCCTTTGAGCATAAGTCAAGTATGGAGGCATAACGTTGCTCACAAGGTAGTTCACAATATCTGCGAACCACGGTTCTTCTGGTTGCACCCCAAACAACTGCTCATCAGGAAAAGACTCATTTATCAATGACTTATCCTGTGAAGCTGTACTTGGATATTCTAAATGAGAGAGATGATCTGCAACTTGATTCTCAGTACCTTTTCTATCCTTGATTTCCAACTCAAACTCCAGAAGTAAAAGAACCCATCGAATCAATCTAGGCTTCGAGTCATTCTTCAAGACGAGATAGCGAATAACAGCGTGATCAGTGAACACAGTCAGCTTCATCCCAAGCAAATAAGATCAAAACTTCTCAAAACCATAGACAATGGCCAATAGTTCTTTCTCAGTAGTAGTGTAGTTCAGATGAGCACCATTGAGGGTCTTACTAGCATAGTAGACCATATTAAATATATTGTTCTTCCTTTGCCCAAAAACTACTTCAACTGCATAATCACTCGCATCACACATCATTTCAAAAGGCTCATTCCAATCAGGTGTAGTTATTACAGGTGCCATGATCAAGCTCTTCTTTAAGCTCTCAAAAGAAACTAGGTACTCGTCATCAAACTTGAAAGGGACATCTTTCTCTAGAAGATTACACAACAGCTTCGAGATTTTAGAGAATTCCTTGATGAAACGCCGATAGAAACCTGCATGACCAAGAAAGCTACAATTTCCCTTAACAGAAATTGGTGGGGGAAGGTTTTTAATGACCCCCACCTTGGATTTGTCCACCTCAAGACCTTTACTAGAGACCTTGTGCCCAAGAATGATGCCCTGTTGCATCATAAAGTGACATTTCTCCCAATTGAGAACCAGATTGGTCTCAACGCACCTTTTTAGCACTAAACCAAGATTGTGCAAGCATTCATCATAAGAAGTTCCGAAGACAGAGAAGTCAACGATTAACACTTCAACCTTATTTCCAATCATATCAGAGAAGATAGCCATCATGCATCTCTGAAATGTGGTTGGTACACCACATAATCCAAAAGAAACTCTTCGGAAGGCAAAAGTACCAAATGGACAGGTGAAGGTAGTCTTTTCTTGATCTTCGGGAGAAATGCAAATCTGATTATAACCCGAATATGCATCCAGAAGATAGTAGTACACATGTACAGCCAACCTGTCAAACATCTAATCAATAAAGGGAAGAGGGAAGTGAACTTTCCTTGTGGCTTTGTTCAGCTTCCTGTAATCCATGCAAACTCTCCACCCCGTGACAGTTCGAGTAGGAATGAGCTCATTCTTTTCATTAGCAACCACAGTGATGCTTCCTTTCTTTGGCACATAATGAACTGGACTCACCCAAGAACTGTCAGAAATAGGATAAATGATCCCTGCATCTAGCCACTTGAGAATTTCCTTCTTCACAACCTCTTTCATGATCAGCTTTAGCCTCCTCTGTTCCTCAACAGTCGGCTTGTTTCCTTCTTCTAGCAGAATTTTGTGCATGCAATAAGAGGGGTTGATTCCCTTGTTATCTGCTACCTGAAATGTCAGATGCAATAATAACAGGCAAAGTAGATTCATCACCTAAAAATGCATACCTCAAATGTTCAGGCAAAGGTTTAAGCTCGAGTGTAGCAGCTTCCTCAATAGATAGCTTGAGGCACTTTGGAGAATTTTTCAGTTCTTCCAATCCAAGAGATTCAAAAGGCATATCCATCCTTCGCTTCCAAGGAGAAGCATTCAAATATTGTAAATACTCATCGCCTTTGTCATCTTCACTATCTGAATTCCCCATCAAGGTTTTTTTAAGGCATTAGATTTTAGCATTTGATCAAGCTCTGAAGTAACCACAGATTCGACCAACTCCACTTTAAAGCACTCCTCTTCATCAATAGGGAATTTCATGGCATTAAAAACATTGAAGGTCACATCCTGATCCTGAACTCGCATAGTGAGATCACCTTTCTGCACATCAATAAAGGTTCGGCCAGTAGCCAAGAAAGGTCTTCCCAAGATTATTGGAATCTTCTTATCCTCCTCGAAATCAAGAATTACAAAGTCAGCAAGAAAAATGAGTTTGTCCACTTTGACCAAGACATCCTCCATAATGCCTTGTGGATATGTAATAGAATGATCGGCCAACTGCAAGGACATATAAGTAGGCTTTGGATTAGGTAAACACAACTTCTTGAAGATAGACAAAGACATCAGATTAATGCTAGCTCCCAAATCACATAAACACTTTTCGAACGACAATTTTTAGATGGTGCAAGGAATAGTGAAGCTTCCAGGATCTTTAAGCTTCGGAGGCAACTTCTATTGTAGCACAACACTGCATTCCTCCGTGAGAGCAAATGTCTCTAAGTCATCGAGCTTCACTTTCCCAGAGAGAATACCTTTCATAAATTTCTCATAACTAGGCATCTGTTCAAGAGCTTCAGTGAAAGGTATGTTGATATCAAGTTTCTTGAAAACTTCCAAGAACTTAGCAAATTGTTTATCCAACTTTTGCTTCTATAGCCTCTTAGGAAAAGGAGGTGGAGGATAGACCTATTTTCCCCTATATTACCCTCAGGAGGAGTGTTGACAACAACTTTCTTCCCTTGTTCCACCTCTGCTTCCTTCTGCACATCTTCTTCAGCCACAACTTCAGATTCTGGAACTTGAGATTTTTCGGGGTTCGCAACCTTGCCAGACCTCAATATAATTGCCTTAGCCTGCTCTTTTGCTTCCCTCTTGCCTGGAACTTCTGTATCAGTTGGGAGTGTACCAAGTTGTCGATTCAAAAAAACATTGGAAGTTTGTCCAATTTGATTCTCCAGAGTCTTGATATAAACCGCTTGGCTCTTGCAATGAGCCTCAACTCCTCCAATTCAGATTTTTCATTAGATTGATTTGCACTTCCATGCGGTAGTTGCTGAAGTTGGAGTTGTTGTCTTGGTGCATATTGCGGTTGTTGAAAACCAGGAGGGTTGAATTGTTTTGCTACATACTGTTGATAAGGCTGTTGCATCGCATTCTGATTGTTGCTCCAACTGAAGTTAGGATGATTGCGGTTGTTGGGATTATAAGTGGCTGGAGCTGGTTGCTGCAACCTCTGAAAGTTGCTTACAAACTGAGCTGATTCACTAGAAATAGCACAATGCTCAGTCTCATGTGCACCTGCACAAAGCTCACAAACACTTGTGATCTGATTATCCCCATAATTAGCCAAAGAATCCCTCTTCATCATCAAAGCTTGAAGCTGAGCAGCTATAGCAGTAGCTATATCTACTTCCAAAACTCCTGCTACCTTGCCTTGAGGCATTCTTAGAGTTGGGTTCTGGTATTCATTAGCAGCCATGAGTTCAATCAACTCATAAGCTTCATCGTAGCTCTTAGCCCAAAAGGCTCCTCCTGATGCTGCATCGAGCATGGGTCCAAACTGTGTTCCCAAATCATTATAAAAGCAATTTATGATCATCCAATCAGGCATGCCAGTGATGAGGACACTTCCTAAGTATCTCCTTGTAGCAATCCCAAGCCTCACACAAAGATTCTCCCGATTGCTGCACAAATTGAGTAAGAGCATTCCTGATTATAGCTGTCTTCGCAATAGGAAATAATTTAATTAGAAACTTCTGAGCAAGATCCTCCCATTTGATGATGGAACCTGCTGGTAGAGAATGTAACCAGCACTTAGCTTTATCCCTTAGAGAGAATGGGAAAAGCCTCAGCTTTATATCCTCTTCAGAAACTCCATTGAACTTGAAAGTATCGCAGATCTTGATAAAATATTTGATGTGCATGTTGGGATCTTCTATAGGAGAACCCCCAAACTGAACTGAATTCTGTATCATCTGAATCGTGCTCGACTTGATTTCAAAGGTGTTAGCTGAAATGGCTGGTCTGATAATGCTAGACTGAATGTCATTGATCTTCGGCTGAGAATAATCCATCAAAGCCTTCAGATTCGCTGCTTGATCTCCCACTTTAATGATAGCTTCTTCTTCAACTATCTCAACTTCTTCAAAAACTTCTTCAACTCTTTCAACTCATTCCAGTGCTTCTTTACGAGATTGAGAACGTGTTCGCATACACGCCATCTAGAGTATCTGAAATACAATAAGTACCCAAGTAAGTAAAATATCTGAGTCAGTGAACTTTAACGACCACTGATGACAAGCACATAAACTAAAACTTAACATCGAGTCCCCTGCAGCGGCGCCAAAAACTTGTTAGGACGAAAAATGCGCTAAAATTCATGCAAGTATACGCGTTCGCAAGTAGTATAAGATATAAATTAGATTCGTTCCCACAAAGACTCTTTTGGTTAATTTAAGATTAAGCACTTATGCAACAATGATACGGCTATCGCTCAATGTTAAGAAAATAACAAGTTAATATATTTTATAACTAAGAATTAACTAAAATGCAATTAACTAAGAGATTATAAGTGATCGAATTACTATATGAGACAAACATGTGATTTTAACTTCACTAAATACTTCATTCAAAGTCATTGTTCTTAACCTTAGCATGCAATGGTGATGACAACTAATCAAATAACACGAAACTAGTAAATGGCAACTTTTGTTGTACGAATACCATACTACCAGAGATCCACAAAACAAATAGAAGCTAAATAGACACCAATTATGTTGAGACCCTATATGTCTATAGAATTGGTCAACATAAAGGTTTAATGAACAAGTTATCTATCGTGATTACATAGGGAAAGTAAGATGGTTAAAATTACCTATGAATCATGCATAATAATATACATGAACCTATGCTAGCATGGCAAGCTCTAAATCTCTATATTCAATATCGCTTCAATAGAGTCCAACAAGCAATCTTATATGTTTGCGACGCATATAAGACGAATAAGCACAACCAATACTATGATATCATACAATCATCAGACACTAGGATATTGAAATAAATTAACTATAGAAATCCATAAATAAATCCGTTAGAACCCCACGATAAAGAGTAGTTCATAACCGAACTCATCGTCACATAGGTTCCAATGAAAGCGTGATAATAAACAAGGTCTTTATAAACTGAATATAATCACAAAGTACATTAACAAGAGTATTAGGTTCAACAACAAAGAAAACGAGCATCCAAGATTATAACTTAAGTAAAGAATCACAAGTAAAACAAGTTCTTCTTCTCCTTTATTGAATTTGTGCTAATAGGTCTTCTTCTTATCTTCTCCTTGCGCTCCGTTCTGCGAAAAACGTCTTTAAAATCTCTTTATATATCAGCCCAAATCGGCCAGAAGTCCAGCAGATCAATATTCTACTAGAAACAAGATTCTGGAAATTCGACCTAGCGCAGCCGTCCTGAGATCCCGCGCGGCCGCTCCTAAGTGTAGCGCAGTCGCGCTGAGCTTCTGGAAAAACTTATTTCTTCTTATTTTCTTGACTTTACTTGCTAGTTTTTTTGCGCACTCGACCAAGGCTCCATTCTAACACTCTTTCAAGCATAAATCATGCAATTTCCGATCCTTCTTCTTGATTATGCCCTGAAATGCAAAACACTAAAAAAACACATCAAATACACAAATAACTTGAGTATAAAATACCAATTCGAGCCTTTACGAAGCGTTCTAAGTGGATATAAATGCCACTTAACAAAATTCGTGTAACTAAAGCGCTGAGACCAAGATCGTATTTACAAAAAGCTTAGTTTTGATAATTATCTCAAAACCGGTACCGAATTGGATCTGTTTTATCAATTAAGTATTCTACTCAATATCCGATATGATCCAACGGGTACCAATATTCCGTAAATATAAATAGTCCTTACCGTATTTTATTTTGTACAGATAATCATATGCAAATAGTAAAATATATAAATTTTCAGAGATATACCCGAAATTCATAGCGTTCTTGAGAATCAAACTGAGATTTGAAGGTGTTATCAATATTCAATTTTGGAGTTCAACTAACCAAAACAAAGGTATTGAAGAGTACAATCAGATTCTACTATCCACACTACTGCAGAATCAACTTGTAATTTTCTACAATTTTATTTAAATTCGAATTATTTTGGGATTAATTATGAATTTTTGATTTTGATGTTGTTTATATGATTTGATGATTGCATTCTGTAGATAATTTGATTATGATTATTTTGGTATATAATATGAGGAATTTGGAGATCAATAACATGTCCAAAAGTGGGTTTAATTCTCAAATTAAGAATTTAGGGTTTATAAACCGTATAAATGTTTTCAATTGAAAATTAGGGCTTTTTCATCTAGGGGTTATTAGTATGATAGGGTGGTATCAGTGTGTAGAGCTTGAAAAGAGTAATCGATTGGTGGTGGTCTCATGAACAAACTATAATGGAATCGAGCTTGCCGAAGAAAAGAAGAACTCGTCGTTCGGCGAGTTTTCTTCAGGATTTTCCCGCCAACTCAGAGTTATTAGCTTGATATGATTGCATGATTGTATTCCTGGTGAATTGTAGAAGTGATCTGGAGGAGATGGTGGTGTGACTATACCGGGGTCGACTTCTCCGGCGAAGCCCGACGTTTTCCGGTGAATCCCTGTACAAATTGCATTTTGGTCCCTGTACTTTTGAAAACGATAAAATGTATTCCCTGTAGTTTGTAAAACTTGCAAAAATAGGATTCATGTCTTAAAATTATTTAAAAATCATATTTTCTATTTATTTTAATTTCATAAATTCATTTTTAATTATTAAAAATTCCAAAAATCATTATTTTAATTCCGAAAATTATTTTTAATTCAAAAATAAATCTGAATTGTTTAGTTAATTAATTTTAGTTAATAATTAATTATTTAATTCGTCAATTAATTTAAATATTAATTGATTAATTGATTTAATTGTTTATTAGTTATTTTTAATCGATTATTTAATTAGATTTAATTATTTCTTTTAATTTAAAAATTAAGAAAAATAGTTTTGAGCTTTAAAATATTATTTAAATTATTTCCAAGGCTCGATAATTGTTATAAAATGATTTTAAAGTCAAAACTGGAATTCGAACCATGTTAATTGCTTATAAATGATTCATCGACCCGTTCTAATTCCGTAAAATGTTTAAAAATTCGTATTAAATACCTGAAAAATTATTTTAACCTCAAATCTTCTTTGAAAAATTATCTTTATCAAATATCTTACGTTCTATGTGCTATATGTAATCTCATTGATATACGATTTGCTTATGTGTGTATTGTTTAACTATTTATATTGTAACTTTCAACTCGTAAGTCGGATTTGGGTGAAACAAAGGGTAGATAAAAACTTGGAATAAATAGAATAAAGTAAGAATGAGTATTGATAGATACTTATGATGTCTAGCAGAGGAAGAGAGGCGTAGAAAAGGGAAGCAGATAGTCAGTGATTAGGAGTTGGTGAACGAGAGCAAGTGAAACGTTAGTAGAGTGAGAAAAGGCAAGTTATTCCTAAACTATCTTGATATGTGTTTGGAATAGTTTTGTTTTATATTGCAAGTGCTTTGAAGTATTTAACCCTAAACTCTAATCCCAGTTATTGATTTTGAGCTGTAAGCCTTATTCTTTGCAAACCATTGATTGTTGAATACCAGATACAAACCACAGATATATGATACTACTCCATAAATACATACAAGCTATACACTGATTACTGAACCATAATTGTTTTACATACAAACCTTCATACCTTATACATCAAAAGATTAATCCTTATAACCACGAGATCTTAATTCTTCGGTTAACTGATTTTGTTACCGGCTGATAGCCAATCTTTGTATTTATCTTGTTATATCCAGGTAGTGATGATAAATCACTTTATGCTTGAAAGCCAATGTTGTTTATGATTCTGTTTACTGATTTACAATTGTTTATTCTGTTATTGTTATAGGATTGGATTGTTTTATAAATATGTACCAGATTTGTGGTCAGACCAGATTCATGGCGTATTAGGCCATTATGTGCCTTCGATCGAGTATATAGAGCAGAGTTGTGTGCCTTTCTCGGGGTTAGTGCATGACTGATCAGCAGCATAAACTTGTTTTTTTTAAATAAAATTTGAATATCCAATTCTAATCATTGTTTAACAAGAAATTTGATACTCTAAATCATTTCATTTGATCATTATTTAATCTCAGTATTGTCACTTTGACTTGCTGAGCTAGTTAGCTCACTCTTGCAAATTTATTTATGTTATTTTCCAGTTAAGAAGGAGCCCGTCGATAAATAGGATCCCCAATCAAGTGTGCGAGCTAGGATTCCAGGTTGAGATGTTATAAGCTAACCGAACACTCTTATTATAGTCCAGGTTTGAAAGTTTGTAAGAATGTTTTATTTTCAGATGCAAGTTAAACTAAATGGGTTTTGGAACGTTTGTAATATAAGTAAGTTATGGCTTGTGTGCATACTTTAACCTGTTGCGATCGCTGGAATATGGTAAGTAATAGGGTATAAGCAACCTGGCTAAGGCCCAACCCAGATCTAGGATGAGGTAGGCTCAGCAGATGGACCAACACCCCCTCACCTAGAGCATTAAAGTGGAGAGACCCGGCCTCAGGGCCAACCCAGGACCAGGACTACCTCCCAGCCAGGATCACCTCCCAGGCAGAATCCAACCCAGCTTGGGCAGGCCCGAGGGGGTTCCCAACAAGCACATACATACCCTATAACCCGCTAAGGAAGGGTACATGGGCACGTGACGATGACGACTATCAACAATTAATATCTCAAACAAGCATGACGCATATCATCTTACCTTTGGTACATCCTAGAGATGGTCCTTTCCTAGACACGTGTATGCAATCTACCCAAGTCAGGCGTCCTCCATCTCCAACAATGAACGGCCCTGATCTAAAGGTACCAACCCTTAAACCCTACCTTAGAGCTATATATACCCCAAAGATGAAGGGTTTAGGGGTTAGAGACTTTTCACACACACACTACACTCTAACACACCTACATATACACACACAGCCACCCCTTGTCTTATCTATCTTCATCTTCCCCAAACAAGCTCTTACTCTCATAAGCCCTTAATAATTGTCATAAGCATGTTTATATATTATGTTTGTATGTGTGTATTGTGAACCTTAAACTTATGACCCAGGTTTGGAGGGCGTCACAAGAACCATCGAGCTTCCAGTAACCATCGGAGAGGAGCCTTTATCAGATATACAGAACATCCAATTCATGGTGATAGATCAAGAAATGTGATACAATATCCCCCTTGGGCGACCCTTCTTAAGGGTGATTCGAGTAATCACCTCCTGTCCACCACTTATGCATAAAATTCCCTACAAATTATGGAATTGGGTGTGTACGGGTATAATAAGAGGACTCTAAGGAATTCTATGATAGTTCCATCATCAGAATTCAAAAGAAAAATTATGTTGATCAAAATAAAAGATGTATGCACTACAAAATCGAGAAGAAGTGAATGCTGGAAGTATAGAAAATAAAGATATAAAAGTAGGACAGGATGTGTTTGCAATGGAAGAAGGTGTTGATAGAAATTTAACAAGGACATGGAACTTCAAAGTGAGATGAAGCACATCTTGATGGAATTGGAAGATCCAAAGCACAATACCTTCCCCGGGGAGAGCTCAAGGCACGCTAGGCATATTAGAAGACCCTGGGCGTGCCCAGACGTAGTATGGTGCCCCAAAACCCGGGGTCAGGAATCTTGGAGGCCACGCCATCTAAACTACTACAACCACATAACTCATACTACAATATATAAATACTCACGCTTTACGACCCCACTTAACACATACACACACTTACAGGTTATTGTCTTGGAAACGAACCATTCATAGCTAGAGTAATTCAATCATAGAGTGATAATTATTACAACCTAAAAGTAATTAAGTCTTACCGGGGAGTAACCTTTAAGTAAGGCTAGTCCGTCGGTCAAATATACATTTCTTGTTTATTACCTTACATAAGTCATACTTATAAATAAGCCGAACTAAAAACAACTGAAAACCAACCCAGCTTATTCGGACTACCTGTCGTACAACACCAAACAATCTACGGAACAGCTGGCTATTTCCTACCCATTTCCTGGCTGTGGTTCTCATGGTAGGCATCTTGATTCACTGTTGTATTGTGTCAATTTAAGAAAACAAGGGTGAGCTATAATGCCCAGCATAATAATGTACAGTTTGAAAATGACTGTATGATAACTTATGTAAAACATCATATATGATAGTTGTGTTTTATTCGTAATTAGTTTTCCTTGGTGATACACACCTTCTTATGAAAACAGTTCTTTAGGGGATTTTATTATCCTGCGAATAGCTTAATAGTAAACCCAGCACCTAGTCTTGGGTTACGGTATTGCATCATAATTCCAATTGGAAGAATAGGACACTCGTTGGAGCCACCGCATACGATGATCATTCGTAATATGATAATAGTAACCTTTTCTACTAGTAGAAGGATGACACCTTTGTATCCCGGTTATCACCCTTTCCGCATTCGGGCTACGTGTCCCATTTTTGGGTATACACATACTTCACAAGTTCCTGAGTACACAGAGTACCTTCGCCTGCGGTACCTTTGGTAGTCCATCTAGCACACATAATATCACAGTCTACCCCTCCCTTGTCCTTTAAAAAGAATTCTATCAATCTTGAGAACTCGAACCACATCGAAGTTTCCCAAGCGTTTTGCTTGTTGATAGAAACAGTTTATCTTACTAAGATATAAATGTATATATGGATATACGTACTTCCGAGATTTTCGGAGGAAGTACCAAGGATGTGAGTTGACCGTTGTCAACAGATAATTTAATAATAAGGGGGAAAAGTTTCTCCTTGAAACTATATTAACTAAGTCGGGATAATAATCTCCGACGATCTGAAATTATTCGAATGATTTTCTGAAATCAGAAAGTATATTTTTAAATAAGGATCTATGATTTTTAAATCAATAATAAACCCTTTAATGAACAATAAATAATTAAATGATAATCGATAAATAATTAAACCTCGAATGAGTTTACTCTCTAAAAGAATATTTAAAATAATATTCCTCAACTAGTTATATTATGTAATAAATAATTTTTAATGTTTAATCAGGTTTAAAATAAATAATCATTTGAGTACACTTCTCCCGTAATAAAGGAATAGGTATATCGTGTTTATTATTCGAACAATAAAATATAGTTGAGGGAATATGATCGTTGGAAAATCGTTTTAATAAAAGTTCGAGGTATTTTAATGTTTCGTAAGTGGACGTTAAGTCCCTTTAAAACGTACTATTATGGACTTGTCATCGTCCTATAATATCACTGGAACGATTCCTGGGTTTTTATCTTAAAATCCCGACCGACTCTCGGTCTTCTAATCATACGTCACGCTTAAAGCGGAATTAAATATTTTACGATATGTATTTATCGTACAACATCGCTACATTATGCGAAAAAGTTCAATTACTACGTATCATGGCAAGCATGGTATTTATGCAATGATAATAAAACAATTCTTCCACAACACAACAGTAAAATGGAGTTGGGTTCGTAAACTTGCCTGGGTATCTCGAGATGGAGGATTCTCTAGGTTCCGCTTGGAAATCTATAATCATAAACACAATTCGTTTTGTTAAGTCCCGTTCTAATTTACGGCGACTCGCACTCATGTGCTACTTATTATGCACCCTATCAACTTATATTACCCTTATTATTCCGTTAAGTTCTTATTCACATTATGGTCGCTTCATTTTTCTAAGTATCTTAGGTTCATTTTCATTTTTTTTGCCGTCGGCTCCGCTTATGGATTCTACGGTTTCTAATCGCGCGATCTCGGCTCCGATATTTTTATAAAATTGAAAACTCATTATTTTTACTTGAAATTTTTTATGAAGTTAGGAAACTAAAAATACTACTCTCTGTAAAAATTTCATGATTTATGAAATCTTTTAAGTCGATCCTTTATATTTTTAAAGTTCGTAATTCGTAACAGTTTTTGTCGCGTAAATCACTTTTATTAAAACGGCCATAACTTTTGATCCGTAAATCGGAATTAAGAGATTCAAGTGCCTAAACGATACTTATAACATTTTATATTATAATCAAGGGTTATTTTTCAAGAAACTACAGTTTACATCTTCGGGACTTTCTGCAGAACCTTAAAGTTACGATTTGTTCATTTTAACGGAATTACGTTTACGATCGGAGTTTCGTTTACGCCCTAAATCTTTATACAATAACCAACAATCATTATATAGTCATCAACACACAAACTCCTCTCAAGAACATCATGTTATTGAGGCAACAACAATCACCTTTAAATCTACTTAGCTAAACATCAAGATTTCAACAACATCACCTCTAAAACTAGGTTTATAACTACATACTAAATGGATCTTGAAAATGAATCTTAAATAAAGTTGGGTCAAAGATTTTTAACTTTCTTGAAAGCTTGAGATGTTTTCTTGAGGATGGTGGAGTCATGGAAGTGCTTGGTATGATTTTTGAAACCTAAAACCACCATTGAAATCAAGAAACCAAACAAGAGTTAATATTCATACTATTCACTAGTAACTTTCTTGATTTTATTTCACCCATCAAACCTTGATAAAAGGAGATAAAAGAATTGTCTTACCTTAGTTTGGTTGTTAGGAAGCTTAAGAATTAATTGGAGGATTTTACCATGAATAGATTTTGAGATTTGATTTTGAATTCTTTGCTTGGGGAGGAAGGGCCGAATGGAAGAATGAAGGGGGGGTTTATGCTTGCTTCCTTTGGTTGCTTCTAGGAAATGGGATGGGTGATATCTTTTTATTGATTGATATTCTTCCTAGTATAGAATCCTAGGTTTATTCCTTGTTGCCAAATCCATGGACATATCTTAAGTAGCTTCCTAGTTTACAAGCTAAACCTCATGTTCTAGCTTCCTTAGCACACTATTTGGTTAGCCTTGCTTGATCATCCTATACCTAGATCACTATTTGATAAAGTAACCATGGTTACTTTCTTACCATGGGTAGTTAGTGTGTTATGTTTATTTAATCGTTTACACGTTCGCTCGGTCGCTTAAATGTTTTCGTAATACTTTCTCATAAATGGTTCACGACGTAATTCCTTTCGTAATTATTCCTTATATTTTCAATTATCGTACTTGGATATAAATTCGTAGGGTTTTAATCTTGTAATTATATTGTGATTCCCCAAATCCTTGATAAGTTGTAAATACGGTCGTTTTTGAAAGTTCATTTTCTTCGAAAACTAATAGCGTTTACATACACTCATTTGGTACGTATAATCATAATATCAACTCCGAAACTCATTTTCTCGTGCACTACATAGTATGGGCTCAAAAGTTTTTCCCGTTCGTCAGGGTTACTATTCATTAAACATTTTACAAGGTCTAAAAAATTCGAGTTATTATAGTCTTCCCCTCTAACAAGGATTTCATCCCGGAATCAATTAGTGTATAAGTGGGGATATCTATTCCTCATTGCGTCTTCAAGTTCCCAAGTTGACTCCTTGACATTTTGATTCCTCCATAAGATTTTAACCAGCTTCACAGTTTTGTTTCTCATCACTTGTTCTTTTTGGTCCATTATCCTTACTAGTTGCTCGATGTAGGTCAGGTCTGGTTGTAAATCTACATGCTCGTATTCTATTACATGTCGTGCATCTGCATGGTACTTCCTTAACATGGACACGTGGAACACGTTGTGCACTTGTTGCAGATTAGGAGGCAAGGCGAGCTCATAAGCTAGAGGTCCTATTATCCTCAAAATTTCAAAGGATCCTATGAATTTGGGACTCAACTTCCCTTTCTTCCCAAACCTCATCATTCCTTTCCACGGAGATACCTTCAATAGCACAGAATCTCCTACTTCATATTCTCTATCCTTCCTGGTCTGGTCGACGTGCTTCTTTTGTCTGTCCTGAGCTGCTACCAGTCTTTTCCTGATGAGTCTCACCATTTCCCTGGTCTGTTGGACTAACTCTGGCCCTAATATCTTGTGTTCTCCAACTTCATCCCAATATAGGGGAGAGCGACATCTCCTTCTGTAAAGAGCTTCATACGGAGGCATTCCTATGCTAGCGTGATAGCTATTGTTATAAGAAAATTCGATCAGGGGTAAGTGGTCATCCCAATTTCCTTTAAAATCAATGGCACACACTCGTAGCACATCTTCTAGGGTCTGGATAGTCCTTTCGTTTTGTCCATCAGTCTGGGGATGGTAAGCGGTACTCATGTTTAGTCTGGTGCCTACGCATTCCTGGAAGCTTCTCCAAAATCAGGAATTAAACCTTGGGTCTCTATCTAACACTATGGCTACAGGAACGCCGTGTCTTACTACAATTTCCTTCAAGTAAATATCCACCGACTTGTCTACGGTGTATCTTTTGTTGATTGGTAGAAAGTGTGTGGACTTGGTCAATCTATCTATGATAACCCATATAGCGTCGTGATTGGTCTTTGTCCTTGGTAGGCCTGTCACAAAATCCATGGCTATATGCTCCCATTTCCATTCCAGAATTTCCAGGGGCCGTAATAGTCCACTAGGTCGCTGATGTTCCGCCTTCACTCTCTGGAATGTCAAGCACTTGTTGTCCCACTCTGCTACTTCTCTCTTCATATTAGGCCACCAATAATATTCCTTAAGGTCACGGTACATTTTCGTACTTCCTGGATGGATTGAATATCTGGAGCTATGCCCTTCGTGCAGCAGCTCATCCTTTAACTCTTGCACATTTGGAATCTAAATTCGGGATGCATACCTCATGATCCCTTTCTCGTCCTTCCCACATCTCACTTCTTCACCGTTCAACGTTCCTGTTTCTTCGCTCATCTTCTTTTCCTGACATACTCGTATCTTTTCAGTTAGTTCCGGCACTAGCTTAATCTCAAATAATCCTTCCGTTCCTTTACCGGTCATTCTCACGTCGATTTCCATTTTCTCAAATTCTTTAATTAACTCCTCTGATGTCATTATCATCTTGAGTCTTTCCTTCCTAGTAAGGGCGTCATCCACCATATTGGCTTTACCCGGGTGATACAAAATTTCACAGTTGTAGTCCTTAATTAACTCTAACCATCTCCTCTGTCTCATGTTCAGTTCCTTCTGAGTAAAAATATATTCGAGGCTCTTATGGTCTGTGTAAATCTCGCATTTCTCACTGTATAGATAGTGTCTCCAAATTTTTAGGGCAAACACTATGGCTGCTATCTAGATCATGTGTCGGGTATCTGCTCTCATATTCCTTCAATTGTTGAGAGGCATACGCTATAACTTTGCCGTGCTGTATCAGTACACATCCTAATCCTTTAAGTGATGCGTCACTGTATATCACAAACTCTCCCTTTCCATCAGGAAGAGCGAGCACTGGTGCTGACACCAGCCTCCTTTTCAGTTCCTGAAAGCTTTCCTCACATTTCTCTATCCATACGAACTTTTATGTCTTCCGGGTAAGTCTAGTCAGTGGACCGGCTATCTTAGCAAAATCTTGCACAAATCTTTGGTAATATCATGCTAAACCCACAAAACTTCTAACTTATGTCGGGGTAGTTGGTCTTTCCTAGTTGGATACCGCCTCTATTTTGGCAGGGTCAACTAAAACTCCTTTGCTACTCACCATATGTCCTACAAACTGAACTTCTCTTAACCAAAACTAGCACTTCGAGAACTTGGCATACAATTTCTCATTCCTCAAGATTTCTAAGACTATCCTCAAATGTTCTGCATGTTCTTGCTCTGTCTTTGAGTTGATCAGAATATCATCTATAAAAACTATCACACATATATCTAGGTACTTTTTGAACACTCTGTTCATCAAATCCATAAAGGCTGCGGGTGCATTGGTTAGCCCAAACGACATGACTAAGAACTCATAGTGCCCATACCTAGTGCGAAAAGCAGTCTTCGGTATATCTTCCAGTTTAATTTTCAACTGATGATATCCTGTTCTCAAATCTATTTTGGAAAAATGTACAGCTCCTTTGAGTTGGTCGAATAGGTCATCAATCCTGGGGAGAGGGTACCTATTTTTAATAGTCAGCTTATTTAATTTTCGATAGTCTATGCATAATCTCATACTGCCGTCCTTTTTCTTTATGAACAGTACTGGTGCTCTCCATGGCGACACACTGGGTCTTATCATTCCATTATCTAATAACTCTTGCAGTTGAGAAGCTAGTTCCTTCATCTCAACTGAGGCTAGCCTATATGGGGCCTTGGATACTGGTGTTGTTCCTGGTGCTAATTCTATAGCGAATTTTATTTCCCTGTTAGGAGGCAACCCTGGTAAGTTCTCTGAAAATACATCCTTGAATTCGCTCACTACGGGTATGTCCTGTATATTAGGGACTCCCTTCTTGGTATCTATCACATAAGCCAAATAGGCCTCGTTTCCCTTCCTTAATAATCTTTTTGCTTGTAGCATGGTCAGAAATTTCTGGTTATATCGTTGACCTTTAAACACTACTTCTTTTTCATTCTGCACTCTTATCTTTACCCTCTTCCGTTCACAGTCTATTTGCACTCTGTTACTGGATAACCAATCCATTCCTAAGATTACATCAAATTCTCCTAACGCAAATGAGATTAGGTCAACCTCGAAGACCTTCCCTTCTAATTTCAACTTGCACTTAGGGTGTACTTGATTTACATCAATTATTTCTTTATTTGCTATTTCCACTTGTAATATCTCTCGTAGGGGTATGGCATTAAGTTTTAACTTTTTAGCAAAATCTTGAGATATAAATGACTTGGTTGCTCCAGAATCAAATAGAACATTTGCATATTCAGAATTTAACAAAAGGGTACCTGCTATCACATCATTGTTTTGGACAACATCTTGAACAGTCATGTTGAAGGTCCTAGCAGCTGGGGGTCAGTTGGATGCAGCTCTGCTCATCCCAGAGGCTGGGGGCTTCAATGCCGGGCAATCCTTTCTCATGTGTCCTACCTTCCCACATTGGAAACACGTTACATTGGGTCGGGTGCAGTTGTTGGCAAGGTGTCCGACTTGGTCACACCTGTAACATTTTAGAGGGGCTCTCGCCTGGGTACACACTCCAAGGTGTCTTCTCTTAGAGATTTGACAGACTGGTATTGGGGCGCGGGGTTGGCTATGAAATGTGGCCCTAAATTATCCGCCACCCTGGCCAACACTCTCACTTGGGGCCTTTCTGAATCCGGGGCCTCGTGCAGGTTGGGACACCGCTCCCCTGACGAACCTGCTTGGAAGGCTCATGTTCCTATTCCTTGGCTTCCCATCTTTCTCTTCCCTATTTTCCTTTTCCTTCACACTCTGCTCACTACCAGCCTTAACAATCGAGGCTTTCTGCACCAAGGTGGCATAGTCTGTCAGCTCTAACACCGCCACTCGGTTTTGTATCCACTGTTTCAGACCAAGCTGAAACCTTCACGCTTTCTTCTCTTCGGTATTCACAAACTCAGGCACAAATTTCGACAACTTAGTAAATTTGGCCTCATATTCTGCCACAGTCATCTTATCCTGTTTTAATTTCAGAAACTTAATTTCCTTCTGGGTCTCCATAAACCTAGGGAAATACTTGTCTAAGAACAGTCGGGTAAATCTATCCCATGGGATCACAGCATCAGTCTCTAGGTTTCGTTTGGACTCCCACAATAGTTAGCTTCTCCTTTCAGCATGTAAGAAGTGAAAATGGTCTTGTGTCGTTCCTCAACACCTAATATCTTGAAGGACTTTTCTATCTCTTTGAGCCAGACCCATGCTTCAACGGGGTCGGCAGATCCTAGAAATTCTGTGGGTTTGAGAGATTTAAAGGCCCTAAAGGCAGTTACTACAGTCTGTTGGGCAGCATGTGGCTGTGGTGGAATAGGCTGTTGGTTCAGATTTGCTCTTAACAGTTCCATAAATTCATTCATGGGGTTCCCTCCCTAATGGGTATCCTCAGCCTCTTCTTCTACATAATATTCTTCGTCATATTCATTATAGTCTAGGTCATCTTTACTGTCTTCATTCACTACAGGGTCAGGTTCATTCCGTTGTTGGTTAACAGATTCTGCGGGCTGTGCCCTGGTTCCTCTTCTACGGGGTGGCATTGTTCTGATAATGAAAATTTGTCAACGTAGTTGCGATATTTTAGAATTGGATTAATTTATTCTTATGTAAACATGTCATTCATTATCTAGCAAGTTTTTATAAAGTGCAATAAAATGGACATCAACTTCTTAATAACTCCTAGATATATATTTCATAAGGTCTCCTACTTATATCTTGGGGGACAAAA
Organism: Apium graveolens; assembly: GCF_009905375.1. Lineage (NCBI taxonomy): Eukaryota > Viridiplantae > Streptophyta > Magnoliopsida > Apiales > Apiaceae > Apium > Apium graveolens. The sequence continues at coordinate 248,115,657 of NC_133649.1, read as the reverse complement.
CAACTAGCTGAGTTCATACATGCCTGATTATAATACATCACTACTTGTCCTGAATACTGAAATGCAAATACATAAGTCGTGTACCTTGAAGGACTAGGAACTCTATCTACTACTAGCTATCCTATCAAAATTGGTGACAAGTCACCCAGCCTTCTTCAAGGTCCATATCTAGTCAATGTCACTGCGCGTGAGTTCACGCACCCTCCTCATCGCTCCTGCCAACATCAACTCTGCATCAACTACCAGGATGTATTCTCCAATCGCCATCATCCGTATCTGAACCCGGGTACGGAGCTCGATCCCATCGATCTCTCTGCGGGCTATGGCTGGGGAAGCAGCTCTAAAATCCCCTGGGTATCCTAGTCGGATGGCTCTCTCAGCTGTCAATGCCTGGCGTAACTCCGCAATGCGGGCAGATGCCACAGTGATCTCAGCGTTAAGCTGAGCCACCATCCAGTCGTGTACAGCCACATGTATGGTTAACGGGGGTGGTAGAGGTGAATCTGGGTCGCTAGAGGACTTTCATTTTTTTGTCGTCGGCTCCGCTTATGGATTCTACGGTTTCTAATTGCGCGGTCTCGGCTCCGATATTTTTATAAAATTGAAAATTCATTATTTTCACTTGAAATTTTTATGGTAGTTAGGAAACTCAAAATAATACTCTCTGTAAAAATTTCATTATTTATGAACACTTTTAAGTTGATCTTTTATATATTCAAAGTTTATAATTCGTAGCAGTTTTTGTCGTATAAATAACTTTTAGTAAAACGGCCATAACGTTTGATCCGTATATCGGAATCAAGCGATTTAAGAACCTAAACGATCCTTATAACATTTTCTATCTTAATAAAGATTTATTTTTCAAGAAACTATAGTTTACATCTTCGGGACTTTCTGCAAAAACCTAAAGTTACGATTTGTTCATTTTAACGGAATTACGTTTACGATCGGAGTTTCGTTTACGCCCTAAATCTTTATACAACCACCAACAATCATCATATCTTCATCAACACACAAAATCCTCTCAAAAATATCATGTTCTTGAGGCAACAACAATCACCCTTAAATGTACTTAGCTAAACATCAAGATTTCAACAACATCATCTCTAAAACTAGGTTTATAACTACATACTAAATGGATCTTGAAAATGAGTCTTAAATAAAGTTGGGTCAAAGATTTTTACCTTTCTTGAAATCGTGAGATGTGTTCTTGAGGATGGTGGAGTCTTAGAAGTGCTTGGTATGATTTTTGGAACCTAAAACCACCATTAAAGTCAAGAAACCAAAGAAGATTTACTATTCATACTATTCACTAGTAACTTTCTTGATTTTATTTCACCCATCCAACCTTGATAAAAAGAGATCAAACAATTTTCTTACCTTAGTTTGGTTTTTAGGAAGCTTGAGAATTAATGGGAGGATTTTACCATGGCTAGATTTTGAGATTTGATTTTGAATTCTTTGCTTGGGGAGGAAGGGTCGAATGGAAGAATGAAGGAGGGGGGGTTTATGCTTGCTTCCTTTGGTTACTTCTAGGAAATGGGATGGGTGATATCTTTTTATTGATTGATATTCTTCCTAGTATAGAATCCTAGGTTTATTCCTTGTTGCCAAATCCATGGACATATCTTAAGTAGCTTCCTAATTTACAAGCTAAACTACATGTTCTAGCTTCCTTAGCACATTATTTGGTTAGCCTTGCTTGATCATCCTATACCTAACTCACTATTTGATAAAGTAACCATGGTTACTTTCTTACCATGGTTAGTTAGTTCGTTATGTTTATTTAATCATTTACGCGTTCGCTCGGTCGCTTAAACGTTTTCGTAATACTTCCTCGTAAATGGTTCGCGACGTAATTTCTTTCGTATTTATTCCTTATATTTTAAATTATTGTACTTGGATATAAATCCTAGGGTTTTAATATTGTAATTATATTATGATTCCCTTAATCCTCGATGAGTTGTAAATACAATCATTTTTCAAAGTTCGTTTTCTTCGAAAACTAGTAGCGTTTACATACACTCATTTGGTACGTATAATCATAATATCAACTCCGAAACTCATTTTATCGTGCACTACATAGTATGGGCTCAAAAGTTTTTCCCGTTCATCAGGGTTACTATTCATTAAACGTTTTACAAGGTCTCAAAAATTCGAGTTATAACACGTAGCGACAGTCCCAAGCCCGCCCCAAGAAGACCAAGAGGTTCTTGACTTCGACCTCCACCCTCGTATGCCAGTTGCAATAAAAAGGACTAGTCCGGTGGAAGATATGATCGACATCCCCGTCTCTCATGAAGATGAAAGTAGGATATTAAAGATTGGATCGCAACTCAGATCCCCCTTTAAGGAAAAGCTTGTGGAGTTTTTGAAAGATAATCTAGATATATTTGCACGGAGCCACGCAGACATGGTGGGGATAGACCCTGAAGTAATGTGTCATCATTTGAATATTGACCCCAAAGTAAAGGGGATAAGATAAAAGCATCGTCCTATTAGCGGCAAAAGAGCACATTTATGAAAAGAAGATGTCGATAGACTATTAAATGTAGGGTTGATGAAAGAATCTTTCTACCCTGAGTGGTTAGCCAATCTAGTCCTTGTATATAAACCCAATGGAAAATGGAGAACTTGTGTCGATTTCACTGACTTAAATAAAGCGTGTCCCAAGGATAGCTTTCCATTTTCGTGCATTGATCAATTGGTGGACGTTATGGGAGGACATGCTCTCCTTAGCTTTATAAATGTTTATTCTGGATATAATCAAATCTCTATGTAAGGTCCAGATTATGAGCATACCTCTTTCATTACCGATAGAGGATTGTATTGGTACATCAGAATTCCGTTTGGAATGGTCAATGCTGGAGCTACATATCAAAGGTTGGTTGACATGATGTTCAAAGAGCAGACTTGTAAGACCATGGAGGTCTACGTAGATGACACACTTGTAAAATAATAAAAAAAATCGTGGATCTAGGGAAGGGCATTTCCCCTCCCCGCTCCACCCCGATCCGATCCCCGCCCCGAATTGGGCGGGGAATCGGGGATTTTTCGGGTACAAGGAGGGGATCGGGGAGATATGTGTAAAATATTTGGGGATCGGGTTGGGGTCGGGGATTAGTGTCTCCCCGCCTCAATCCCCGACCCCGAATCATATTTTAAATAAAAATAATATTATATATATACATATAAGTACCTCAGATAAATATTAAAATATATACTATATCTTATTATTTTCAATTTCTTATCTCCTAAATGATTTAAATTTACTTATCGTGGTATTATTTGATTATGATAAAGATATTTTTCTTATTATTGATACTAGAATAAATATTAATTCAAATTAAGGTTAAAAATTAATATTAAATTTTAAAAAAATTCTATATATTATAATTTACTATTTGAATTTTTATTGAAAAATACTGTTAGGTCCCAATATGTTTGTAGAAGGGGGGTTTGAATACAAACTATACCGTTTAATTGAATTTAGTGCGGAATAAAAAATTGAAGCAAAATTCAAGTTAAATAAAAATATTATTAAACTTGAAAGGTGTTACAACAACGGTATCGATTACAAGGGATTAATCTAAAATTAATTATCACAAATCTAGAATAAATTCGACATGAACTTTTCTATTTTTGCAATAAAAAGAATCAAATGTTAAACGCAATTTGAGATTAAGTTCTAGGGATTTTGATCCATTAGATAGTTACACAAAACAAGAGAATGATTTCTAGTTGTTTGAATTTAACTTTAAAACTAGAAATGAATGATCTTGAATTCAGCAGAGAGATGAAATATTTGTTTTGCGGCTGCTGTTCTTGGTTGGTTGATTTCTGTTGTGAATAATAATGAATGTCTGTTGCTTCTGTCTTTTAAATAATAATCAACAGAACTGAAATGAACTGGCATGACAATCCCACAGCTGGTAGAACTTTCGGTGAGACAATCTGTTGTACTACCATGACAATCAGGCATGACAATCTGTTGAACTAGCAAGACAATCGGTGAGACAATCATTTGTACTAGGAAGACAATCGGTATGACTATCTCCTGAACTAGCATGACTTTCGGCACGACTATTGAATGAACTGGTATGACTTTCGGTATGACAATTGATTGTCATACCAGTTCAAATGATTGTCTTGCTGAATTAATATTGAATATAAATTCAAAATCAATTCTGAAAAATCATGATATTAATTCAGAATTAATTAATCAATTAATTCAATTAATTCAATTAATCAATAAATTAATCTTTGCAGATATAATTTATTTTCTTAACTAAACTATATGACTTAATTAATTGATAGAGAATTAATACTACTCTTCAACATCAACCATTCTTCTGAAAATCTTCTTGAAATCACTGACAATTATGAATCAATTCCACCACTTTAATGTTGACACTCGATGTACTGTCTAGTTCATGAGTGACTAACTTTCGTGACGTTTCTTCATGTCTTGACTTTGATAACTTGACTTCAGATTAAATCCCTGTAATTAATTGATACCCTGACAAGATCTCTATTACTTGATTAAATCCACAATCTTGATTTATATCACTGAGGCTTGATCAATTTCTTGAAATTCTTCCAGTGAAGTAATTCCTCAAGTCTGTAGATGAACCTTGTTTCTGAATCCTTTGACAGATGTTACTTTGAGAGATCTCTTTGACGATAGATCCAATATTTACTTGTTACATTCTTATTTGAGTTGAGTTAAATCCTCGAATAAACAAATAGGCTATGACATATGCCTTTCAATCTCCTCCTATTTGTTTGTTAGAGAATAACAACAAATACCTAGAGGATAACTCAACTAACAAATAAGAAAAAGATATAAACAATAATGCAAAGTAAATAGCAGAAAAGTTCTGGATAATATTTAACATTTTCCAAATTCCAAATAGATGTTCCTCTAGACTGAACATATCTTCAAGTAGTTTCATCTTCTTATGTACAACCACATTTCCTGTTGAGAAGCGCATATCTCTCTTGCTTCTCCCCCTATGAGAATTAACTGCTTAAAGGAGATCACCTTCATTTACCACATCTCTCGTACAATAGGATCCGTAGTTACAAACAACAATGGTGTGGTGTAGTGTAGATATATAGGATCTTTTTCTTCCTCTCTGCTATTTCTCCCCCTTAGTTGAGGAATCCTCCAAACTATTACTAAGCTTTTATCTCTCTCTTAAAGAAGGAATGTATGCCATTGTCTGAAGGAGTTCTCATATTTCACTTGGTTGGAAAAGAAATAACAAGTAGTTTATCTTTCTTCCTCACTATGAGTGTGTGATTCTGTTTAGTGTACCTCACATGTGTTTCACTCTTCTCTCCACTCGTGTTTACACTCATTCTCACAAGTGTATCACTCCCCTCATAGCTCCAAAATTCAGCTGTACCTGCAAGGAAAATCACCTTAGCCATCCTTAAGGAGGTCACAGGTGGTGCAATGGGAGTTCGCAAATCCCCGTCCTTGTTAAACTCGTCAGATGAATCTGAGTCATAATCTACAAGTTGCTAGTTTCCCTTTTAGGGTTCTAGATTTGAATTCTGGGAAGGTAAACAATGATCCAACGAATTTAGCATAAAGATCAAAGTTCCCTTCTAATATCTGTGAAGATATTTCCTTGTGACTCATCAGGTAATATCTGAATCATTGTCAACAAGTTGCCGATCTGCGCCTATGTCAGATCCACTATCCGCAGATGCGTCCAGGGGATTTAAGCCTGGGGAGGTAGACACTGACCACTGACATATGGCTTTTGGATCAGTATCATCTCCTAACACCTGTAAAGGCAATTGGTCCATTAAAGAACCTTGAACAATCGAATCTGACCTTAAAATGGTCGAAATTCTTGTTTCCATCAACTCATCCTTTGTGTGTGTGACCTTTCCTTGTGCATCAAGAATTGTTTATGTTTGAGGTGGTGACACTACATCGGATGCCTTGGCCAGGAAAACTTCAATAGACGCACCCTGTTGAGAGAATGAATCTAGTAACTATTTTTGTGCCTTTTCAGCCATTACATCTTTTTGAGAAGATGTATGGGGGCTAGCAGTTGTCTTCGTTTAGATACTACTCATCTTTGTAGGAGACAGAGCTGTTGGGTTGACTTCAGAACCTTCCTTATGTGGTGCACTAAGGCACTATCTCCCTCACGCTCATTCATACTTCATTTTAGTGGTAAGAGAGTGTTGGTTGGTTCTGTTTCTGTGTTTGTCTTTACAATCTGGGATAGAAGTTGTGGGTTTTCAACCTCATAACTGTTAATGAAAGAAAGTCATTAGAGACTGAACCTGTATCACAGAACATATGGCAATATAGAGATAAAATATACTTAAGATCTATAATGAATGAAAATTATACATTTAATTTTTTTGAGAGAGATGATGTACAATAGTGATTTCAAAAGATTTTAAATGAAATAAGAAATCACTAATGTTGAAAGAAGTTTGAGTTCAATGATAACATTACCAGTTTGCAAACAACCATATCCCTCAGTTAAACCTTTGTTGTTATCCCCAAAGGTAACCACTGGGCCAGCTTTCTCAACCACATTTGATAGCAGGACTCTATCTCCGGTCATATGTCTTGACGATCTACTGTCAAGAATCCACACTACCGGTTCCACCTGTTTAATGCCCTGCAACACAAATGGATTAAACCTTCTTCGGAACCCAAACTTGGTTGGGTCCGGCATACTTGTAGAATTGACCTTTGTCAGGCAAAACAACATTTTTAACTTTAATGTTCTCAACTTTCTCAATGACCGGGCATTTGACCTTGTAAACAGCCTTAACAAATTTCTGTTTAGGCTTAGGCACAAATGTCTCCTTTCTATCCTTAGAAGGACTAGCAGTCTTAGACCTATCATGCTTTCTATTATTCACATGCTGATGAGGAGTAGTCTTATCACTAGAAACATGCTTACCATTAAAATAAGCATACATCAAATTAAAAGCACAAGACATACGATTAGAAACACCACATACTTTATGAGAGGAATTAACAACATGCAAATTATGCATGGTAGACATGGCATTTTTGTTATCCAACTCATGCGTGTCTGAGTTAGTCTCAGTTACTTTCACAACTTTGACTGGAACTTTCGACACACTTGGCTTGGAAACAACCTTCTCATTAGCACGATCTTCAGCACGTATTTCTTCTTGAATAATAAAGGAGGTCTCGTCAAATGGTTCAGCAATTGATCCTTTATAGAGGGGTTTATCAACACCCTTAAGCACATGTGGTACTTCCCTACCTTTAGCACAGACATGAGGAGGGGATTTTATGCCTAATTCTCCAATAACAGCATTGTAATCAAAACCTATTCCAGATGTTTGATTAACAGCTTGCTTACTGTAGAACTTTTTAGCCTTCGAACAAGAATTAAAGTAAGCTTTAACCTTAGTCTCAAGACCGGTGATCTTGTCTTTGAGAATAGTTTCGAGTTGTCTATAACAGTTAACTATATTCTCTAGAAAAGATACTTGTTCTTTTAATTTGTCTTGAGTAATGTGCACAAGTCTTAATTCATTGACCTCTTTCTCATGGTCTTTGATCTGTTGACTTAACAGTTCATTATCACGACGAGCACAATCTAAGGAACCTCCTAGATGATAAACTAATTCAGCATCAGTAAATTTTACCTCTTTTCTTGATGATGAAGTATTTCTATCAATAGTTATAAGAGCAAGATTCCCTTCTTCTTCATCTTCACTATCAGTATCATCCCAGCTTCTTCCCTTTGCCAGATAAGCCCTTTCAGAGTTACTTTTCTGATTTGAATCATAAGAGTTCTTCCTTACTTGCTTTGGCTTCCTGCATTCTGTGGCAAAGTATCCCAACTCATTGCAATTATAGCATCTAATGGTGCTCCGATCAACCATCCCTATTTTGTATCCACCACTACTGGTGTTAGAGGATGAAGATCCACCTGTCTGGAATCTGTTGTAGTTGGACTTGTACTTGAACTTGGGATTTCTCTTGAATTTGGCATTGGAAAATCTCTTGACAATCTGGGCCATTGACTCATCTTCCAATTGCTCCAGCTCTTCCAAGGAGTAAAAATCATCACTGGATTGATTTATAGTAGGAGGATCATATTCTGCTACTATCACATTTTCCTCAGCCTTGGAATACTGTACCATTCTCTTTGACTGTTGAGATTGTTGTTGTTGTTGACCTTCAGCTACTAGAGCAGTAGATGTGCTGACCACTCTATCTTTCCCGTAGACTTCCTTCTATTGAATCTGCTCCAACTCATAGGTTTTTAACACACCATAGAGTCTATCCAAAGAAATCTCACTCAGATCTCTAGCTTCTCTTATGGCAGTGATTCTATGTTCAAGATGAGTTGGCAATGTTAAGAGGAACTTTTTGTTGATCTCCCTGATTGAATAATATTTACCATTCATGTTCAGGTTGTTGATCAAAGCATTGTACCTCTCGAACACTTCAGTAATTCCTTCTCCTGGATTGGATTTAAAATGTTCATACTCAGAGGTTAGGATCTCTAACTTATTCTCCCTAACTTCCTCTGTACCTTCATTAATCACCTCAATAGTTTCCCAGATGTGTTTGGAATTTTTACAGTTCATTACATGTCTGTTCATCAAGGAATCAAGGGAATCAACTAAAATTAATTGAAAGCTGGCATCCAGGGAGGCTTCTTCCTTTTCAGCAGGAGTAAAATCCCCAGGCTCTTTTGCATAGGTTCTAGCCTTGGTAATTACAACATCATCTACAATAACTTCTGGTTCAATAACCATCGGAATTTTTGGACCCTTCTTTAACAAGTTCAGATATTTGGGATTTGCCACTTGTAAAAACAAGAGCATCTTCTTCTTCCACTTAATATAATTTTCTTTATCAAATAGTGGAATTTTAACGGTTCCAAATTTTTGTGAAGTCATTATGAATTTTTGAATAAATAAAAATTGAAGGAGTTGAAAAATCACAAAAGTCTAGGATCTTGATTTGTTCGTTAATCAGAAGGCTCTGATATCAATTGTTAGGTCCCAATATGCTTGTAGAAGGGGGAGTTGAATACAAACTATACCGTTAATCGAATTTAGTACGGAATAAAAAATTGAAACAAAATTCAAGTTAAATAAAAATATTATTAAACTTGAAAGGTGTTACAACAACGGTATCGATTACAAGGGATTAATCTCAAATTAATTATCACAAATCTAGAATAAATTCGGCATGAACTGTTTCTATTTTTGCAATAAAAAGAATCAAATGCTAAACGCAATTTGAGATTAAGTTCTAGGGATTTTGATCCGCTAGATAGTTACACAAGAACAAGAGAATGATTTCTAGTTGTTTGGATTTAACTTTAAAACTAGAAATGAATGATCTTGAATTCAGCAGAGAGATGAAATATTTGTTCTGCGGCTGCTGTTCTTGGTTGGTTGTTTTCTGTTGTGAATAATAATGAATGTCTGTTGCTTCTGTCTTTTAAATAATAATCAACAGAACTGAAATGAACTGGCATGATAATCCCACAGCTGGTAGAACTTTCGGTGAGACAATCTGTTGTACTACCATGACAATCGGCATGAGAATCTGTTGAACTAGCAAGATAATCGGTGAGACAGTCATTTGTACTAGGAAGACAATCGGTATGACTATCCCCTGAACTAGCATGACTTTGGGCAAGACTATTGAATGAACTGGTATGACTTTTGGTATGACAATTGATTGTCATACCAGTTCAAATGATTGTCTTGCTGAATTAATATTGAATATAAATTCAAAATCAATTCTGAAAAATCATGATATTAATTCAGAATTAATTAATCAATTAATTCAATTAATCAATAAATTAATCTTTGCAGATATAATTTATTTTCTTAATTAAACTATATGACTTAATTAATTAATAGAGAATTAATACTACTCTTCAACAGCAACCATTCTTCTGAAAATCTTCTTGAAATCACTGACAATTATGAATCAATTCCACCACTTCAATGTTGACACTCAATGTACTGTCTAGTTCATGAGTGACTAACTTTCGTGACGTTTCTTCATGTCTTGACTTTGATAACTTGATTTTCTTCAGATTAAATCCCTGTAATTAATTGATACCCTGACAAGATCTCTATCACTTGATTAAATCCACAATCTTGATTTATATCACTGAGGCTTGATCAATTTATTGAACCTCTTCCAATGAAGTAATTCCTCAAGTCTGTAGATGAACCTTATTTATGAATCCTTTGACAGATGTTACTTTGAGAGATCTCTTTGACGATAGATCCACTATTTACCTGTTACATTCTTATTTGAGTTGAGTTAAATCCTCGAATAAACAGATAGGCTATGACATATGCCTTTCAAATACCAATACCAATTTAATTTTATTAAAAAAAAATAAAGAAATTCCCCAAATCCCCGCGGGAATCCCCGTTCCCCGTTAGGGGCGGGGATCGGGGAGTAAAATAATCCTCGTTCGGGGATCAGGGCTGGTTCGGGGATCGATTTTGGGTTCGGTGATCGGGGGCGGGGATAATATTCGCCGACCCTGAAGTGACCCAATGGCCATCACTATTTGGATCATGTCAAACATATTGGAAGAGATGTTCAACATTCTACGAAATTTCCGGATGAAGTTGAACCCCCAAAAGTGTGTTTTTGGCGTGGAATCTAGGAAGTGTCTAGGCTTCATGGTGAAACATCGCGACATTGAAACAAATCCGGAAAAGACCAAATCCTTGTTAAACATAAAATCACCAGCGTCAATCAAACAAGTTCAAAGTTTAACCGGGAGGATTGCTTCTTTAATAGGTTTGTTTCAAAATCTTCGGACAAGTGCAAGGAATTCTTCAAAGCTATAAAAAGCGCATGAAAAAACTTTGCATGGATAGAAGAATGTGAGGAAGTGTTCAAGAATATTAAAGAACATTTAAGTTCCCCAACTCTATTAGCCAAACCAATAGACGGTGAAACCTTGCTACTTTACTTGGTCGTCTCGGAATTTGCCATCAGTGCTGTACTAGCCGAGAAGACGAGGAAAAATAACATCCAGTGTACTATGTGAACAAAAGGTTCATTGATGCAGAAACACGCTACACCGACATAGAAAAGTTGGTATACGCCCTTGTATTAGCTAGGAGAAAACTTTGGCCATATCTTCAAGTTTACAAAATTGAAGTAAGGACGGTGTTATTCCCAAATAATCTAAACAAGAATTACACAAGGGGGTTGAATGGAATTCTGGCTTCGTTTTGGTTTTAAGAAAAGTTATTCTACAAATAAATAACTATGTTGGATCTAGCACTGGTGCGGAATGAAAGTAGTGTAGAAATCAAAACATAAAGTATTTAAATACAAGTACTTAAAAACTTTCTGGTGGATTTAACTTTTCCATCAAAGATATATATTAAGTAGAGAACTCTGTGTTACAAAATTGTACACAGTTTCTTACAAGTTGAACAACAAGAACATAAAAATTCTTTACAGATTTTACCTTATCTATTTTTCTGGAAAATGCTTACTAACTTAGATCCTATTCAACTTGCTACCCTTGATTTATATATCACCAAGTTACATGATAAAAAAGAAAAGTAAATAAGACAAAACATTTCAATGCTAATTTCATGCTTCTTCAATTCTCAATCCAGCATCTTTGAATATCTTTTGTTTAGCATAGAAATAGAAATGCTTCTTTGTTCTCTAAACCCTACAAATAGGCTGCCACATTCCATTTGTATACAATCAACACATGTGACTGTCAAGTCACTATCAACTGCTCTTTGTATTTGAACATCCGTTGAAGCTTCATAGAATCATCAATTGAAACTGTGGTTGATCATCCATTGAAACTTTAGCTGATCATCCGTTGAGACTATGTGAATCATCCGTTCAAGCTTTAGTTGATCATCCGTTGAAGCTTTAGTTGATCATCCAGTTGAAGCTTTATGAAACATCCGTTGAGACTGTTTTCTTGGCAGTTAACTTCATTTCATTTATGCAAGATTACAAGTCATCTAATATTTACAATTAATCAACATATCTTGCATATCAATCTAGTAGTTAACAAGACCTATACATTCTACAACATCTATTCAATTAAGCTATTTTAACATGCATGAATGTGCTACTAATCTTATTGTTATATAAGCTACTCTTTCAATGGATATTGAAATGATCATTCGTTGAAAGCTATAATGACAATTAATTAAAATCTACTAAGTGTGTTGTTCAAGTTATCATCAAGTACACAATATATTCTTAACAATCTCCCCCAATTTATGTCTACTGGAATTGGAGCTACAAATTAAGAGAAACTTGATGATAACAAAACACTCTATGAATAAAGAATGAGATAAAGTAGATTAAATTTACAAGTGCTACAGTTTATTGAAAATTCTCACAAAGAAAAATTTGTAGAGAGTCTTACAGATCATTTTCAAGGTGCTCCTCTAGACTGAGAAAATTTAAATCATTTCCTTGATTGCCTTGACTTCTTTCCCAGCTTCACATTGTTTTCCTCAATTTGATTTTAGAGTTTCCTGTAAAATTCTAACTCATCCTCATTTGTCTGATCAAGCTTTTCTTGCATCTCTTTCATAGTTTCATTGCTTGCAATCTTTAGCTGATCTTCCAGTCTGAAGAATCTTTTGATGTATATTTCATCCTTGAACTCCATTATCCAGAATGACCTCAAATGCACTTTATTCCCAGTAAAAGGTATTGTCAAAACTCTTGGGAGTGCATTTGGCCCTCCCCAGCTATTCCTTATCTCCTCAATCTTGTTTAGTACCATTTTTTTGGCAACTATGTTAAATTCAAAGTTTTTATTGATTGAGGAGAAGACAGTAACCGAAGTTGAATAGCCTTCATTGAGAATTCTATGAAGGGGCCATGTTATCTCTTTTCCACCCTTATATCTGAAGACTAATATCTCTAGAAGGTGCATGTATGCATCAATAGATCTGACTTCTTCTAGCTCATCCAGATAGAGATTTATGTCTAAAAATTCTTTGATGTCACAGATGTAGAGTTGATCTCCCTTGTTGATAGTAGGCTTGGGTTTGGCCAAAGACTTGGATTGAAGTTGGGTAGGCTTAACTGTTTTTACTACTCTTTCCTTTGTTTTTCTTGGTTTGGTAAAGATTGGAATGTTTAGATCAGGAAGAGGCAGGCTATCTCAATCTATGGGTTCATCCTTAGGAACAACAGGATCACCATGAAAGGTGATGTTAGGATCAACCTTGAATTCATCCTCCTTCACCAGTAGGTATGGCAAATTGGCTTGAAGTTGTAGATTGGATTGGCATGTAATCTCCCTTACCTTCATCAAAGTCTATCTTCCTTTTTGCATGAATTTTATATCTAAACTTCCTTTTTGTCTTTGTTGGTTTTTCTTGCTTTTCTTCATTCACAGTTTCAGTTGTCACAGCAGGAAATGTATCTTTTGTGGTTACAGGCTTCTTGGCTAGGTTCTTGGCTTCTAAAGCTACTTGCTTTTGTTGTTGTTTAAGCCTCACCTTCTCTTCTTTCTTGGATTCTGTAAACTGTGGATGTCCAGCCACCATACAAATAAGTTTACCATTCCTGTAGATTTTAGCAATTCTGTTCTTTGACACTGTGTCTCTGGGATCTTTGGATAAAGCAATAGACCTTGCAAGCAGCTCCTTTTCATCTGTCCTAGGGGTTTCATAAGATAGGTCTAGTGGATTTTTGTCTGAATTCTTTGGATAATTTCTTTTTGGTTGAAAAATCACGCTGGTCTTTGGAGACTTGATTGATGAGTGTTGACCCATTTCCATGTTCCCTAGGCTCATTTTATTTGCTAAAATTTGTCTTAATTTGGAGCAGTGAGAGAAGACCTTGTCTTGCTTCTTAATTTGACCAAATTTCTCCTTGATATTTTCACCAAGCTTCCTCCATTATGCATCTAGCTCTTTCTCAACTGCTGCTACATCAACTTGTTTGAATTTTTCATTTGTCTCCAACTTGGCAGCTGCTAACTTGATTAGATCAATACTGTCCAAGGCTGGTGGCTTAGTGAAGCAATTGCTGGAACAATCACCTTGCTAATCTATGTGTCTAACACTTTCTCCCCCTCACTAGTTGACTCCCCTTGGCTAACTAGAACAATTAAGTCTATATCCCCCTTTTTGTTAGCATCAAGTTGAATGGAGGTTGAAGTTTGTGCAGCCACCAGTTTATGAAGAAGTTGAGTTTGTTGGGCTTGATGTAGATGGATTTCAGTGATTGAAGTTTCCAGGTTTTTGAGCCTTGTGACTAAGGAGTCCACTTTTCTTTCTAGATGAGAGTTTTTCCTAAGTTGTCTGGTGATATCTAGCATGGTTATGTCAGGAAACTTAGCCTCCAATCTTTCAGCAATATCCTTTTTTACTTGATCAATGTCTATTTTCATTGCAATGACATCCAGATTGTGTTGGAGAGATTGGATTTGGTATAGTTAAAGAAAGTTGAGATGTGCTTGAAGAAGTCTCTTGGTGTTGGCATTTGTAGTACCTTGAAGAGTTGTCTGAGTTTTTTGAATTATTTGAAAGAGAGTGGATTTGAAATGGTGCTCATCACACTCTTTGGAAAAAACCCAAGATGGAGTGTTTGACTTGATCTAGGGCCTGCTTCTCCCCTATATCCATGAACTCTCCTTCATCATCTTTATCCCCAAATATATCCTTATAACCACCAGATGGATAATCAACATCATCACCAGCTGTGGGTGGCATTGCTGTGATGGCATCCTTGGCCCTTTACATAGAAGCAGTAGTGTGCACCAAGTTGAGCATTCTTTTAGCAGCTACATTATCCTGTTCAGCCAAAATTTGATATGTTGAATCAGGGTGAGTAAATGCCTCAGCTTCATAAGAAACAGAGTCTAAGACAACTTGATACTCTTGCTGAATTAGTTATTTCTTCTCAGCCTCATTGGCATCCATTAACTCACTTACAATGGGCTCTTCCCATTCTTCTGTACCGGCTTTTCTCTCATTATCTCTCTATTTTTGCATCAAGGACTCCCCTTGGCTTCCCACCCTCACACCCTCACCTTCACCTATTAAGGTGGCAGTCCACTCACTCACTTTTTCCAAGCTGGAAGAAATAGCTTACAGATTTTCACTCTTTTCCTCTCCTTTTGCCTGAGAGTAACTCAGCCTCTCACTCTTTTCACTCCCTTCCCTCAATCCTAAAAGTGATTGTACAACCACTAAATCATCTGCACTTGTAACATTTGTTTAAATTTGAAGTTGTACAGTGATATTCAATGGATGAGGAACATCCATCCAAGTAGTATTTGGAAGTGTCAACGGATGACTACTATTAAGCACATCCGTCGAGATACAATCACTAGTCGACGGATGAACAATATCCATCGAGATAGTAGAAATAATTGAGTTTGGAGTAGAGACTACTGTAGAATCTGTGGTCATTGATTTGAGATTATGCACAGTTTTCTCAGTAGAATCAGAAAGAAATGGCAAGTGAGCCAACAAATCATCTAACAGATGATGCTCACTTGCTGTAGATTTGGCTTCTCCATTAGAGTTAAAGATGGAGAATCAGGAATTGATGAATGGATCATGTCCACATCCAGAGAATTGGTAGGTGAGTTTCGTGTGTGAGGTGTTTCTATTATTAAAGATTTTGGTTGTGACTCCATATTTACAGGAGCCACATCAAGCTGAATTTGAGAAGGTGCAGTAACTGAGTCTTTGACTGCAGTTTGCACAGTGTGTGCACCCTGTGTATCCCCAAGTGTCTTGGATTTCTTCTTTCTAGCATAAGTTTGGGGTGAGCTTGTGTCCCTAAGCCTTTTGGCATGTGCTCTTGGCTGAGAAATTTGTTCAATAGTCACATCCTTTTGGGAGGATGCAACTAGAAATGGGCTAATATCCTTATTAAGCACTACAATTTGTTGAGAAATTGTAATGTGGCTGGGTTGGGATGCACTCACCTCTCCATCCTTATCCTTAGGGCTTCTTTGATGTTCACCCTATCCCTCACCAGCCTCCCTTTCCTTCACACTCCCCTCTTGGTTTTTAGTGGATTTTTCAACTAGTTTCTTTTGAGAGACACTAGAGGGGGCTTTCTTTGATTTGGATTTGGAAACCTTTGGTTTTGTGGCTTGGGTAGGCATCTGTTTGGTCATTATCACATATGTCATTGACACAGTTGTTTGCAAAGAAACAGGTGGGTGAGAAGTAGTAGGGACAGAAACATTTACCTCACTTACCTGAGGTTGTTCCATGATTGGCATGTACACAAGAGCAATATCCTTGTGATGATTTGCCCTATTCAAATCATCAATAATTCTCATCTCTTGGACCCAACAACCTAACTTGTTTGTTGGGTTTTTAATTGAGAGATTCTCGGAAACAAAATTAGCCAGCATCATGAAAAATCTAGCATAATAAATATTCTTAGACCTCTTCTTAATATCCCCTAATTTACTCCATATCTCATACATGACACAAGTGCTGAAATTGAAGTAGTTATCACTAAGAAGCATATAAAGTATATGAACAAGTGAGTAAAAAACAGCATCAAAATTAATAATTTTTCCAGAAAACACTTTGATAAATGGATCACAAAGAAAACTCCATTCTTTTCTAAGACCTAGTCTTCTAACATCACCTAATTTAGTGGCATCAAGGGTATAGCCCATAGAAACTAGCATGTTACTCACATCAGTGTCTGTGTGTGGAGCAAGTGTGTTACTTTCAGGAAATTTATAACACTTTTCAATTGCATTACAGTTAACACAGTGTTCATTACCTTTGAGAGTGAAGGTAATAGTCTTGTACTTTGAGTTGAACACAACTGTAGTCCAAATTTCCTAGACAACCTCACAGTAAATTGTTGGGGACTCAAGCATGTCATAGTTCAACTTGCAGTTTAATATGAAGTCCATCATCTTGTGATAGTCTTCAGATGCCGGAATTTGCTTGTTTAACAGAGCCACAAAGTTGTTCTTTTCATAGACAAACCCAGTTGAGGACATAACTTTGACTACGGGTGCCATTGTTGTGATTGAGATTAGTTGCAGAAAGAGAGTTTTTGCTTTTGGGAAGAAGAAGTTAGAGAAATTTCTTTGAGAAAGATAAAAATAAAGAATAGAAATGAAATTAGCTTTTATACTATCTCAGAAATAAACTGTCAAAAAGAAAAGAAAAATAAAATAAAGTAACTAATCAAATTAACCCAAAATAGCCGTTTAAAAATAAGAAAAACTGTCATAATTCTAAGATTATCCGTTGAAATATACATACAGACTGTAAGTAAATTCGACGGATAATGCTCAAAATCAACGGCTAAGATTGAGTGTAATTCAACGAATAATGATTAAATTACCCAGAGTAATAATTGATAATTCAACGGATGTTCATTTTTAATGGATAATGAACATCCGCCGAGATACACATTCTGACTTAGTCAATATTTTATCTTAGAAAGGGAAAATATCAACTTTTACTCTGGCTGCATTTCAATTTGCTTAGACATCAAAATATATTAAGAGTAATTAAGCATACCTAACTCACTTACAAACCTAGTGAAGGTGGATTCATCAAGTGGCTTGGTAAAGATGTCTACAAGTTATTTCTCAGTTGAAACAAAATGAAGTTCCACAGTACCAGTCATAACATTCTCTCTAATGAAATGATACTTATTGTCATTGTGCTTGGTCCTTGAATGTTGTACTGAATTTTCAATAATTGCAATTGCACTTGTGTTGTCAGAGAAAATAAGAATCTTATTCACTTGTAGACCATAATCCAACAGTTGATTTTTCATCCATAAAATATGTGCACAACAACTACCTGCATCAATATATTCAGCCTCAGCTGTAGAATTAGAGACTGAATTTTGCTTCTTACTGAACCAGGATACTAGCTTGTTTCCTAGAAACTGACAAGTTCCTGTAGTACTTTTTCTGTCAATTTTACAAACTGCATAATCTGCATCTAAATAACCAGTTAAATCAAAACCAGATTCTCTAGGATACCAAATGCCAAGTTTTGGTGTTTTTTTGAGATATCTGAAAATTCTCTTAATAGCTACTAAATGAGATTCTCTAGGATTAGCTTGAAATCTAGCACAAAGACATGTAGCAAACATTATCTAGCCTACTGGCTGTTAAATATAAAATTGAGCCAACCATGCCTCTATAGCTTGAAATATCCACAGACTTTTTAGTAGTGTTTAATTCAAGTTTAGTTGTAGTGGTCATGGGAGTTTTTGCAGATTTGCAGTCCATTAAGTCAAACTTCTTTAAAAGATCATAATTATATTTGGTTTGACTAATGAATATTCCATCACTAACTTGCTTAACTTGTAAACCAAGAAAGTAAGTTAGTTCTCCCATCGTGCTCATTTCATATTTACTTTGCATCAATTTGGCAAACTTTTTGCAAAGTTTTTCATCTATAGAGCCAAATATAATATCATCTACATAAATTTGAATAAGTATACTAGAGCCATTAACATTTCTAAAGAATAAGGTTTTGTCGACAGTACCGTTAGTGAAGTGGTTTTCTAAGAGAAACTTTGACAAAGTATCATACTAGGCTCTAGGTGCTTGATTCAATCCATAAAGTGCTTTCAAAAGATAGTAGACATATTCTGGAAAATTTGGGTCTTCAAAACCAGGAGGCTGGCTGACGTAAACATCCTCCTCCAAATCCGCAATTAGAAAAACATTTTTGACATTCAATTGATAGACCTTGAAATTGGCATGGGCTACGTAGGCTAGGAAAATTCTGATGGCTTCAAGTCTTGCAACAGGAGCAAATATTTCATCAAAATCAATCCCTTCTTGTTGATAGTAGCCATTAGCAACCAATCTAGCTTTGTTCCTGATTACTATGCCATTTTCATCCATCTTGTTTTTGAATACCCACTTGGTGTCAATAGAGTTCTTTCCTTTAGGCTTGGGTACCAGCTTCCATACTTTATTCCTTTCAAATTGGTTTAGCTCCTCCTGAATTGCTAAAAGCCAATTAGGATCCAACATAGCTTCTTCTACCTTTTTAGGTTCTTCCTGAGATAGAAAGTTGCTATAGAGACATTCCACTTGAGTTATTTTCCTTGTTTGCACTCTTGAGGATGCATCACTAATTATTAGTTCAAATGGGTAATCTTTAGTCCATCTTCTTTGTTGAGGTAGATTAGCTCTAGATGCAAAGGCCTCATTGTTGTCTTGATGTGTGATAGAGTTTCGATTGTTAGAAACTCCCCCTGAGCTTCTGGATCTTTGACTAGAAATTGGAGTTCTTTCTATTTGTGATCTAACTTGACTTTCAGCTCCCATTGATGGATCAACGGATGTTGCTCTTTGCCTTTGGACGGATGATGCAGATTGTCTTTAACGGATGATGCACTTGGTCTTTCGACGGATATTGAATTATGTGCTTCATTAGTTGTAGATTTTTCTGCATTGTCCTTAGACATTGGTTCTTGATCACTTTCATCATCACTATCATCACTAATCATCTCAACATTATCAAATTTGAGGACTTTCATGGAAATCTCCATATTGTAGTCCTTCAATCTTTTTGTCATCAAACATAACATGTATAGATTCCATAACAATGTTAGTTCTGAGATTATAGACTCTGTATGCTTTTCCAACTACATATCCAACAAAGATTCCTTCATCAACTTTGACATCAAACTTTCCATGTTGATCAGTTTGATTCCCTAAGATATAGCATTTACAACCAAAGACATGAAGAAAGTTTAATGTTGGTTTCCTGTTCTTGAACAATTGGTAGGGTGTCATGTATTTTGCTTGATTAACCAAAGAGATATTTTGAGTGTAGCATGCAGTATTTATAGCTTCTGCCCAGAAATATGTTAGTAATTTTGATTCTTCTAGCATTATTCTTGCAGCTTCAATAAGAGATCTATTTTTCCTTTCCACCACTCTATTTTGTTGTGGGGTTCTTGCTGCAGAAAACTCATGCATGATCCCACTAGTCTCATCATAGAATTCTTGAACTCAGTTCCATTGTCACTCCTGATTCTTCTTACTTTGAAATCAGGATGGTTGTTGACTTTTCTTATGTGATTGATGATAATTTCACTAGTTTCATCTTTAGACTTTAGAAAATATGTCCAAGAGAACTTTAAGAAATCATCCACAATTACTAGACAGTATCTTTTCCTTGAGATAGATAATACATTGACTGGTCCAAATAAGTCCATGTGTAGTAGTCGTAGAGGTTCTTCAATTGTTGAATCAAGCTTCTTTCCGAATGATGCCTTGATTTGTTTTCCTTTCTGACAGGCATCACACAAACCATCCTTAGAGAATTTCACCTGTGGAATTCTTCTTACCAATTTTTTCCTAAGTAGCTCATTTATAGTCTTGAAGTTAAGGTGGGATAGCTTCTTGTGCCACAACCAACTTTCATCTTGACTTGCCTTGCTGAATAGACAAGTGACAGATTCTACATTACATGATTTAAATTCAGCTAGGTACACATTTCCTTTTCTTACTCCAGTAAGAACCACTTTGTGGCGTTTCTTGTTGGTCACAATACAGGCTTCAGAATTAAATGTTACCAAGTTTCCCTTATCACAAAGTTGGTTGATACTCAACAAATTGTGTTTGAGTCCATCCACTAGAGCAACTTCCTCAATGATGACATTGTCTTTTGAAATCAAGCCATATCCCACAGTATAACCGTTGTTGTCATCTCCAGAAGTAATACTTGGGCTAGCTCTTTCCTTGAACTTAGTGAGCAGATAGAATGTCCAGTCATGTGCCTTGAGCACCCACTATCCGAATACCAAAGATTCTTTCTGTTTCCCTGCACACAGCAAAATCAAATCATATTGATTTTGGTACCCAAGTTTCCTTGGGTCCTGTTTTGTTAGCCTTTTTCTTAGGTTTCTTAGGTTTGTCCTCATTTGACTTGCGCATTTGAAGTTCATCCTTAGTCAATTGAGTAGAACCCTTAAAACCATTCAGCATTGCATAATGATCATGCACAGGTTGATTGACATGGAAAGGCATCTTTTGTGAAAACATGGCATTCCAGTATGGCATGCTAAATGGCACTTGTGGCATACTAAATGCAGCATAGTAAGGATTTTGTGCAAATGGCATATTAGCAAATTGTGCATTCAAATTATGTGCAGACATAACATTCACAGGCATTGTAGGCATACTGGGAAATGAATGAGGTGCAAATATATAAGCAGATATAGCAAGTTTACAATTAACAGACAAATAAATAACACTACCACGCTTAACACATACTTTTCTTGGTGCATATTTATCAGGTGTGTAGTTATTATATTTGTTGATTCCTACCTTCCCATTTCTATTATTTTTCCTTTTAGACTCTGCTCTCACTTCAATTTTATCCAGTCTGTCATTTAATTGCTTAATAGACAGATGCCCTATATTGACTCTCTTATTTTATTTCACTTGACTTGTTTCTCCTGAAACAAAGTTCTTAGAAACTAATCCATATGTTTCATTTAGTTTAGCTAGTTTAACTTTGCTAACTGGTTTACTTACACTCAACGGATATGGCTCATTGTCTTTCGACGGATAATCCTTTTGATTATTTGACGGATAATTTTCATCATCCGTCGAATCCACATCCGTTGAAAGTCCTTCAACCAAATTGGAATCAAGCTTCTCCTTGTGCTGTTTCCAGGCTGCATCACAGAAAGAGTCTATACCTTGAACTTTAGTAATTTGAGCATGAACATCTCTAGATGATTTCCATGCCTTAATTACTTGTTCTCGTTCAAGATGCTTTCTTAAAATATCCTCTTTCTTTAGAGATTCAGTCAATTCATCTTTAGAAATCTTGCATTTTATTTTCAGTTTTTCAAACTCAACAAATTGAGTTTCTAACACATTATTTCTTTCACTTAAAAACAAATTGTTCTCTTTAATATTAAATTTTTCTTTAGTGAGAGACTTGAGTGTAACACGTAGATGATATAATTCAGTAGACATGTCACTTATGGTATCATTACATTCAGCTTTAGATAAATTTGATAGATTAGTGGTGACTACCTGATTGCTTGATGAACTGACCTCTGTTTCATCTGATTTGGCCATAAGAGCTAGATTGACATAGTTTGTATCTTCATTATCTTCTAACCCATCTGCAGCCCGGTCATTTTCTTGAGTGATAAAGCCCTTTCCTTTTGTTTGAGTAACTCAAAATATTTCTATTTGTAATCAACAGCCTCAAACTTCTTTTTACTAGAATCGGACTTTCTGCATTCACTAGCAAAATGACCAGCCAAGCCACACTTGAAACATTTGAATTTAGGCTTATCAACCATATTTCTGTTGGACTTGGTTGCTCCAAAATTCTTCTTAAATTTGAGCTTGGAAAACCTCCTGGACAGAAAAGAAAGATGCTCATATATGTCATCCATCTCATCTTGACTAAGCTGGTCTTCATGTTCAGCTACTAGCCCTTTTTCCTTGCCTTCACAAACTCTAGGGTTTAATGCAGATTCAACAGCTTCAACCTTTGTCTCCTTCTTCTTTTCTTGCTCAGCAACTAATGCAATGGACCCTTCTTTCTTCCTTTCTCCAGTTTCTCATCTTGTTCTATTTCAAGCTCATAGGTCTTTAGAATTCCATACGGTCTATCCAAGGTGAATTCCTTGTAGTCTTGAGAGTTTCTTAGAGAGACTGTCATGGGTTTCCAATCCTTTAGTAGAGATCTAAGAAATTTGAGGTTTGAGTCCTTTGTTTAATAGACCTTTCCATGCAACTTTAGAGCATTTAGTAGCTTTTGAAATCTACTAAATATGTCAGTGAGTGACTCACTTTCTTCGCTATGAAAATGCTCATATTATTAAATCAAGAGTTACATTTTGTTTTCCCTTACCTGCTCAGTTCCATCACATATAACTTAAATAGTTTCCCAAACATCCTTAGCAGTTTTGCAGTTTATGATGTTGTCAAACATGTCACCATCAACACCAGTAAACAAAATGTTCATGGCCTTTTTATCCTTACGAACTTGTTCAATGTCTGGATCAGACCATTCTGCTCTAGGCTTTGGGACAGATGCTTCATTTCCTGTAGCAGCTCTCATAGGGACATGTGGACCTTTCTCAATGCAGTCCACATATGCTTCATCTTGAGATAGGAGATGCAGGTGCATCTTCACCTTCCAATGGTAATAGTTGTCTTTGTCCAGAAATGGAATCTTTACTCCAACATCCTTTTTGCTCATCTTGTTAGTTATTGTGATCTTTAAACTATTTGTTCTTCAAGATCTTGCTCTGATACCAATTGTTCCCAAAGAATCTAAACAAGAAATACAGAAGGGGGGTTGAATGGAATTCTGGCTTCTTTTTTGTTTTAAGAAAAGTTCTTCTACAAATAAATAATTATGTTTGATCTAGCAATGGTGTGGAATGAAGCTAGTGTAGAAATCAAAACATAAAGTATTTAAATACAAGTACTTAAAAACTTTCTGGTGGATTTAACTTTTCCACCAGAGGTATATATTAAGTAGAGAACTATGTGTTACAAAATTGTACACAGCAGCTTACAAGTTGAACAACAAGAACAGAGAAATTCTTTACAGAATTTGCCTTATCTATTTCTCTGGAAAATGCTTACTAACTTAGATCATATTCAACTTGCTACCCTTGGTTTATATATCACCAAGTTACATGATAAAAAGACAAGTAAATAAGAGAAAACATTTCAAGTCTAATTTCATGATTCTTCATTTCTCAATCCAGCATCTTTGAATATCTTCTATTTAGCATAGAAATGGAAATGCTTCTTTTTTCTCTAAACCCTACAAATAGGCTGCCACATTCCATTTACATACAATCAACGCATGTGACTGTCAAGTCACTATCAACTGTTCTTTTGTATTTGAACATCCTTTGAAGCTTCATAGAATCATTCGTTGAAACTGTACTTGATCATCCATTGAAACTTTAGATGATCATCCGTTGAGACTATATGAATCATCCGTTGAAGCTTTAGTTGATCCGTTGAAACTTTATGAAACATCCATTGAGACTATTTTCTTGGAAGTTAACTCCATTTCATTTATGTAAAATTACAAGGCATCTGATATTTACAATTAACCAACCTATCTTGCATATCAATCTAGTAGTTAATAAGACCTATACATTCTACAACATCTATTCTATTAAGCTATTTTGACATGCAAGAATGTGCTACTAATCTTATTATTAGATAAGCTACTCTTTCAACGGATGTTGAAATGATCATCCGTTGAAAGCTAAAATGATACTTAATTAAAATCTATTAAGTGTTTTGTTCAAGTTATCATCAAGTACACAACATATTCCTAAAAGACAGCCTACCCATTGCGCCAAGTCATGCACAAACTGGAAGCTTCGGGAAGAATAATGAAGTGGACTATCGAAGTACGATAATTTAATTTGGATTATAAGCTAAGATCGGCCATTAAGGGGAAGGCATTGGGCGGACTTCATATTGAAGTTCCCTCCTGAAGATTTTGATAGATAGAAAGCATTAGTCACAATAGAACCATACACTGAAGAATGTTTAGAAAAGGAAAAGATCCCTGAATCTTGGTGGATGTTACATATTAACGGAGTTGTTAATAGCGATGATGTCGAGGCTGGAGTAATATTGGAAGGTACCGAAGGGCACCAATACACTTTGCATGGAAGGTTACTAACAACGACACTGAATACGAAGCTTTGATAAGTGGGTTAAACTAGCTTTAGAGATAAAGATTGCAAATCTAATTGTTTGAAGTGATTCTATGCTGGTTGTACATCAGGTGAACGGGGGATTTCAAGCTAGAAGACCATGAACAAAGATGTATCTAAGATATTCACAAAGCCTCATCCACAAGTTCATAGAAGTAAGAGTTGAGAAAATCCCAAGAGGAGAGAATAGTAATGTCGTGGCTTTGACAAAATGGAGATCTCAAAAGGACGCAACTTTTCTAGGCATCGTTCATTTGGAAATCCAGGAGAAAACTAGAGTCCTGTCTGTGAAGGTTATTCTATTTGAGTGCTCACCTGAAAAAACTTGGATGATTCCTCTATGGGAGACTTGAAGAACGGAACATATCCCAAGAATAGGATGGCAGCCAGGCGACTCCGATATAAAGCAGCGTGATATGTGGAATATGATGGAGAGTTATACAAAAGAGGTTTTAATCAACCTATACTGAAGTACATCGCAGGAGAAGGCTGTCATAATATTAAAAGAAGTACATGAAAGAATATGCGGCAATCACTCGGGGGATGGATCACTTGAGGCAAAGGTATTATGTCAGGGTTACTACTGGCCTTTGCGAGAAGATTGATTTCAATTAGTTAAAGTGTGTGATAAATGTTCAAAGATTTTGCAAACTTCTCCAATATACCATCAACTCATCCAACCACTATGGAAAGTCCTTGGTTATTTGCCATGTGTGGAATTGACTTGATTAGGGGAACTCCCCAAAGCCAAAAGGGTGTCAAGTATGCGATTGTAGTTGTGGATTACTTTACCAAATGGGCAGAAGCTATTCCCTTGGAGACTATTACAGAAAATAAGATAGTGGATTTCTCCTAAAATTCTATAATATATCGATTTGGGATTCTGTATAAGTTAGTCTATGACCACGAAAAGTAGTTTGACATCAAACAATTGAAGATCTTTTGTGAGAACTTGAAGATACAAAAATATTTCCCTGCACTATATCATCTTTAAAGAAATGGGCAATGGAAGCTATTAATAAAATTATCAAGCACATGGTGAAGACTAAATTAGAATATTGCAAATGTGGTTGCCCAGAGAAGCTTTGAGAGGTGTTGTGGTCATACAACACCACTTCTAGATCTACTACAGGAGAAACACCTTTCACGCTAACATATGGTTGTGAAGCAATGGTACCGGTAGAAGTTGAAGCCTGGGTCTCTCCGTAAAAGCAAATTCTGCTATGAAGATAGTAGAAGTTACGCAATAGATTTAATTAGACCTATTGGAAGAAGTCAAAATAGCTTCTCAAGTGAAGTTGGTGGCCTATCAGCAACGAGTATCCAAGTTCTATAATCAAAAGGCCAAAGTACGACCATTAAAAATTGGTAACATTGGTATTGAGAAGGGTCATGCCTAACACGAATATAGTTAGCCATGGAGTTTTCGGAGCTAATTGGAAAAGACCTTATAAAGTCCTAGCAGTACTTTAGGATGGAACATATTATCTGGAGTACTTTAACAGAAAGCCTATTCCTCGAGCTTGGAATGCGAAACATCTGCGTAAATATTTCCAGTAAGGCGCGGCCTTGGCCCCTTACTTACTGATATGCACTATAATTGACTCAAGAAGATCTTAACCTGAATAGTAGGCTAGCAGCAATAAAATTCCTCCTACCCTAGGGGTAATGCATGTACTATCTCACTTTGCGTTAGTTGTAGGATGTTTACTTTCGCTTGTTCCTTCTATTCCCCGACTGGCAATAGCGTCGCTTGGGACTAGTGTGAATTTTTGCACCAGAGCATTATTAATAAAACTTTGAAGTTTTTTATGTCAAAGTTTTTATCTTGAAGATATAGAGAACAACTCTTGTCATTACGGTAAGTTTGAGTTACGTTAATCGCAGAAGGAAATGATTTCTTCCAAGCAAACTGAAAGACGCAAAGTTACCGATGAAGCTAAAAGCTTCTTAGGGCGTCCCCCTATAGGGGATTCCCTCTAGAAGGAAAGGCAAGAGGCTCATGTTATAGATTGGTTGATCATTTTCAGGATCCTAACTTCTGGAAGAATATAAACAAATTAAGAAAAATAACCTACAATCAAAGATGGAGAATTGAGAACTCCCAAAGAAAGTCCACCCCTCTTAGGGCACGTCCTAAGACGTCTTCCTCCCATAATGAAATTGTCCAGCTTAAATTTTTTGAGGTATGAGTTTGTTTATTATCTTTTTCTAGTTTCATATTTCAAGAATATTAAGAATAGTTCCCCAAGCACGCAAGAAGGCGCAAGACCTCCCGAAGAAGCCGTACGCCTCCCAAGGTGCGCCTTGTGAAGGGACTCTTCCCACGGGGAAGGTTTTAAAGCTACATCCCTTTTGGTTACAAGTTTACTTGATTGGTTGGTTTTTATAAGATGAAAATAATCTAAGAAAAAATCAAAATGGCAATGACAAGGTACGTAATATGGAATCTGGATGCAAAAAACGATAAGTAAATAGGTTCATACAAGCTGCAAGGATTTTACAGAGGCACATACCTCAAATAAAAGTCGTAGTATCATCGAAATTATTAGGAAACACATATAAAAAGCGCAAGATATAAAGAGTCTAAGAAGAACACCCCTACTCTCGAGGGGCAGACGGAAGACAATGGGTACGAGGAGAATCCGTAATCGAAATAACATCGCTCGCAAGAACAACATCACCCGGGGAAGAAACACCATTGTGGGGAATAACAAAATCGATCGTCTCAGTTACGTCTCCTACCATGCTTTCTGTTGGGATAGAAGAGCGGCAATCAAGTCCTAAGGCAACCCTCCTAGCGGCTATGGAATAGGCGTTGTCCCTCTTGAAGTCAGCGACATAGTATAATGTCTCTACATCAAAGGAGCTAAAGTCATATGTAGGATCGCTGGCCAAGAAGGTAGTAAGAAGCATGGAAAATCCTTTCTCGATACCCATATCATAGACTTATTTCTTCTCCTTCTTCCATCCATTATGCTGATCCTCTCGGAGTTTATTGACCTTAGCTCGAAGCTTACCTCTCTCAATAAGGGTTACGTCCCAAAAATCATGCAAATCATAGATAATCTGGCCCTGCCGTTTCAATTCGTGATCAGGTTCAGCAATGGTAACATCCTTATCCTTGTTCATCTTCTTTGACCTTTCTTCAGCATTTGTGGCACGGGAAATTAATTTTTCCGCTCTGTGTCAAGATTATCAAGGCGAGCCCTATCCCTAGGAGCTCTGGAAGCATCCTCTAAAGAAAGGAATGGCAATTGCAGCAGCTGTGACTGTTTGCACGATCTCTTTTAGTCGATGACAATTTTTTCCAAGAAGTTAACTCATTAGCTCCGAGAAAAGACACAACCAAAGGACCCAAGTGAGATTCCATTTGAGAAAGAGCTTTCGAAGTACCAACTTTCACGCTAGCTCTACTACGCTTCGGCAAAAGGACTCGAAGCGCTTAAACAACTTCCATAGGAAAAGAACTAGGGCATGCATCATATTGTGAAGAAGATTTAGCAATGTCCCTCTTGGGCACCGTCTTCTCAAGAGCAAGACAAAACCTGAAACACTTAGGAATCCGAGGAGCTATGCCTGAAAGAACTACACGAAATAAATTAACATAATTCACATAAAAAAAACACTACATATGAAAAGAAATAAGGTTGTAACTCACACTTTGGATAGACTCCAGGCGCGCCCCGTATACAAAAGGCCGCCAAGGCTTCGGGTGCGCCCCGTGAAGAGAAAAATAGGGAGACGCAACCCGAAGACCCCATGACGAACCTTAGGCGCGCCCCATAAACAAAAATGAGTGAAGGACTTGTCATAATGTAAATTACTTACAAACACAGTTGATGACTAAATGAATATTCACCAAGATCAAAAGGTGACATATGCAACCTATACATACATATACATGCAAAAACATATGGGAAGAATATGGGGTTTAAGAAGCTTGCATTTCATGGACCTAACAATATACATGGTGGAAATTAGGAAAGAGGACATGAGGAAATACCTTAGAACGAAAGGAACGAAGTAATTAGAGCAAAAGTGAAAAGAAATCCGGTAACAAGCTAAATCCAAGCTTCATTAAGATCTTGAGAAAGGAAAAGTTTTGTTCTTGAAAGGTAGAATATAAATATAAAGTGAAGAGGAAGGGGAGCTTATAAGAGCAAAAAAATCAGATTTCTTGAAATTTCAACTCAATGAGTAGATCCCCTGAGGGTAGGGCGCGTCCCGTGTGCCTCTAGAAGAAGGGATGGAAGAAAATTTTACGAAAAGTATTTACGGAGAATATTTGGGTAAAATGTTTACGGAGAATATTTGCGGAAATATTGGTGAGAGATTTTGCGAAATAATAATTGAAACACTTGTCATGAAGACTCAGAAAATTATTCTTATGATGAAGATTATCAACTAAAGTATTTCTTTATGGAAGAATGGATTTATGCGTATGGAAGGACGTTTATTACAAAAAGAGGAAGTGAAGACATTGCGGATGATAAAGGTCAAATTATTCACGGAAGAACGGAGGAAGTAAAAGAAGATTTTCCACTTTTTTAACAAACTAGAAAATCAGGGGGTAGTTGTTATATCATAAATCGTAATGGGTATTTTATCGGATCTTTAAGGAAATGGGTCGGATCACCACCGAGAAACAAGACGGACGAGCTCCGGAAAACACGTCTCTTGAGCCTAGGGCGCCCCTTATAGGGCTATCCCTATATGGGAGTTGCCTACGACCACTATTAATAATAAAACGTTATGAAGATGATTGATAAAGTTATGTATGAAGGTTTATGATAACCATTATGATGGAAGATACAATGACCATAGTGGGGGAAGTGCAACGACCGCCACGATGACGTACCACGACAATCGCTATAGTAGAAGACGATGACGAAGAACAAGTATTGATGAGGAGTCTACAAAGGATGATCTTAAGTCAAGGGAGAAAGAGTGAAATGATTAAGACATGAAAAATGACTCGGGTTCAGGGGAAATGTCCCTGGATCCTCATAGGTGTGAGGCCCTCTGAACCAGTCAGAAGTTTGGGGTTCACAAAACACACACATAATATATAAACCTCTTTATAAATAATATATGCAATGACCCTAACATACACAACCACGAACCGCAATAAGTTAAAGTATGAACACAAGCCACAACCTTATTTACATTATAACGTACCAAATCCCAACTAGTTTAACTTACATCTGGATAATAAACATTATTACAAACTTTCAAAACTCAAAGCTAAAGCAAAAGTCTCCAGCTAGCTTGATCCAACTAAACCTGGAATCCTAGCTCTGATACTGATCTGGGGATCCTTGCTACCAATAACTTATTTCTTAACTGCACTACTAGAAAAAATAGAATAGACATCGCCTCTTAGACATCGGTTGCTATTAGCACCGATGTTAAAGGCATCTTTTACATCGGTTTTAATCAACCGCTGTCTTTGTATAAAAGAACATTGTGTTTTTTAACCGAAATGATGTTATAAGTCTGTTTTAAAAAATTAATTCAGCCCGCCTGCCATTTTCCCTTCCCTCCTTAGTCAAATAATTCATCCCCTCTTAAAATTTCCCCTAATTTTTTACGTTGGCAAAATTTCAAGCGCACATCTCCCCCTCTTTTTAATTATAAAATTAAAATTAGAAACACATATACACTCTCATCTAAAACATAAAACAAAAAATCAACAACTCTCACCTCTCTCTGCTCGAACAAAGAACAAGAACGAAGAACACGAATGTCGAACAACCTCATCTCTTCATCTCTCTCGCTCAACTGAAGTAAAGATCTCTCTCTTTGTCCTCGACTGTGCTCTATGTGCCTTTCAGCTCTCTCTATGCTCTCGTCAAAGTTTGAAAAGATCGTCGGAGGTTGTTCATGACCGGAAGAAATCTCAAGTCGGAGTTTAAAGCTCAAGTTGGATTTTAAAGCTCAATGCGAAGGTCAAAACTTGAATTGGGTAAACATTTAACCCTAATTTTTAAATTGGGGGTTTCAATTTGAAACCCTAATTTTTTAATTAATTGAGTAATTATCTAATTTTTAACTCTTTATTTTTATTTTTGGTTGAGGTGTGCTAAGTTTGTATTATAATTATTGATTATATACTTGAATTTGGGATGATGTAATTGTAATACAGGATAATTCATTTTGTTGGGCACTCGGCTGGCGTTGTTGTGCGGGTTGTCCATGTTTTACAACAGATGCTTGCTGACAAGGTGCTCTAATTTATGCTTCCGATATATCAATTATATTTTCTAAGACATAATCTAGTCTTAATTGGTGTAAGCTATATTTTCAACTATTATAATGAAATGATTTGTATGTTTGTCCGATTTGTGCATTTAAATCATTCGTGTTCACTGGTTTAAAAGTATATCCTCATTTAAATATGTAGATTATGCTTTCATATATAAGGGAATGATTGCAGGAGCCTTTCTTGTTAATACTAGAAGCAACCAGATGTTGGATGATTGTGTAGTCAAGTAGCTTTTGATTGATGGCACCCTTGCAAGCTGTTCTCTGGATGGTGCTGAGGGTCCATAGTGAATGGAAGCATCAGTATGATAAGTAGTATAACGGTATGGATTTTAGAGTAGCTTCTTTTCAGGTTACAGTCTATGATATACAACTCACACGAGCTCAAAGGTTTTAAGACAGAGTTATCTGATAAAATTCTTCAATTTGATATAATGATGTACTTGTTAGATACTGGTTCTTTCTCCTTATCCTTCAATTCTACACATTTTTGAAGTAATTATTTCTTATCCAGGAGCTTAGTTCAGTTTGGTTTTATGGAATTCCATTTTCCCTAAATGTTAGCATTCAAGTTGGAAGTGGGCTACATGGATTTTAGCCCTTTTAATATTATCTCTTTATATTTTTTCTTTACTTCACTTTGCCTCAACCTGTTTCCTTTTGTACTATGAAGTTACTCTAAATTTGCCTCAACTCTTTTCCTTGTGTAGTACTCATAGCTATGCTGATTTGTCAAATTACTTGTGCACAGGGGATTGCTGATTTGTCAAATTACTTGTGCACTTTGACCCTATGTAATTATTTTTTTATTATTTTACGTTTGTCAATAAAAAAATGTTATTTTTAGAATTTTTTTACTATTTTTTTTTCAAAATAATTTGCTTGGCTGTGTGTTCAATTCACCGTAAAATATGTGCAAAATCAAGTAGACAAATAATTTGGGATGGAGGGAGTATGAAAGTTTCTCTATTTTTTTTCTATTATTCTTTTTAATTTCAGCTAACATATGATATTGCAGCTTTTAAATGCTCTTGTAAAGCTGAGCGAAATATGTTGTGTCTACTTGTGCAATATGCTACATACTTTTAACTTTACAATTAGATTTCAAGTGCTGAAAAAAGAGGACAAGTTAATGTAGTGTACCTTCCCAATTTAATAATAAAATTTGAAGTATTATTATTGGTATTGTACAAGTTTATGTTGCTAATTGCATCCTTTGTCAGATATGTCTAAAATTGAGGCCCGTAATTGCTGTGTTATTATTACTTACGTTGTGAAATGTTGTAATTCTATATTATCATATTGCATACATGTTATTGTGTCACTAAAAACACCAAAGGGATCCTGGAAAATATTTATTTATATTTCTTTTACAATTTGTTATGATATAAAGAACTGATGTTTATAAAGTGGAAACTGATGTTAAAGCCGGAAAAAGAACCGATGTTAAACGATTGTGCTATAACAAACTGATGTTAAATACTAAAACAAAAAAAAATCTTAAAATAGAAAACCGATGTTATTAAGCTTTATAGACATCGGTTTGTCACCAATAAATATCGGTTTGAAATAAAGAACCGATGTCAAAAGTTATGTTTATATCGGTTTATCTTGAAAACCGTTGTTACTCGTATAAGTAACATCAGTTTAATGGGTAAATGGAAATATTTTTCTTATCTCACATATATTTAAATTGATAAAAATATCATATTATGATAATATATGAAGATTAGATATGCATTAGAAATTTAATATCTTTAAAAACTGATGTTATATATCTTGTTTAACATCAGTTTAAAATCGATGTTAAACGGGGTATCTTTAACATCACCCACGAAGACATCGGATTTTTTTGTTCATAGACATCGGTTTTTAGCCGATGTCTATTCTACTTTTTCTAGTAGTGCTGGAAAGAACATAAACAAATTCGAAAGAGTGAGCTAACTAGCTCAGCAAGTCACAATGACAATACTGAGATTAATCAATGATCAAATGAAATGATTTGAGGAATCAAGTTTCTTGATAAGCAATGATTAGAATTGGATATTCACGTTTATTTTAAAAACCAAGGTTAAGCTGCTCATCACTATAAAGAGTCGTATATTTTATTTATTATTTAAATGTATAATTATGGAATAAATAATTAAATAAAATGATTGTGTGGGTTCAGTCAGTGGGTTATTACTCTGTCACTATGTGTATGTGATTACTAGTGTATGGAATTGAATTGTGTGGTTAATTAATGAATTGTATGATTTTAAATCATTGTTAAAAATGGTGTTATTGCAGTTTTATTTCCATAAATACTTGGATTGTCTCCAAAATTGTTTTTATGACTTTATAATTTCAATAATTATTTTTAGGACTTTACAAAATTGAGAAATCAATATTTCATTAATTATTTATTTTTAAATGATTTTCTGAGTATGTTTAATAGTAAAATCCATATTTAATTATGGAAATCTTCAAAAATTATGAAACTTATATTTTATTAAGTTTGTAGTATTCTGAGAATTTTAAAATTATTTTGGAAATTTTGAGGATTAATTTCACCCGCGCCTTATTTCTTTAATTGTTAAAAAGCGGGTATAAAGTGCGTTTTAAAAATTATTTTAAAATTTTGAAATTTATGTTTTTGTGAACTTCGGGATATTTCTAACATTTTAAGACTGTTTCCATGATTTTCTGAAATTGTTTTAAGTGCAGCTCGAATCGTTAATTGTTATATGCGGGTACATTGTGCGACTCAAAAATGGTTTAAAAATTTTGAAATTTTTATTTTATTATTTTCGGGGTTTTTAGAAGGTTTTAAAAACTGTATTTGCAATTTTATAAATTTATTATATGCGCAACATGGTTCGTTAAAACATGAAATACAGATTAACAAATCGGGCTTAATAAGGATAAATATTAATATTTTTATACGTGTCATAATTTCCCTCAGCACTTGGGCACGTGGCAAGGCTACAGTAGAAAAAAAACACAAAATTAATACACAGAACATCAATCTCTCTTCCTCTCTTTCATTTCTTAATCTCTCTCACATCTCAATTTCTCTCTCTTTCCTCACCCCTCCACTTCGTCTTCTTCTTGCATCTCTTTCTGCGTTCCCGATTTTCCCCTGTTACTCCCGATTTGGTGCCACTGGTTATTTCCGGTATGGTCGCCGCTTCTATTTTTTTCCGGCGGTTTGCTCCGGCTTTACCTGTATCTGCGTGATTGGTATATATATGTGTGTTGGGTGTGTGTGTAAAGTGTGTGTGTGTGAATTGGGTGCGTGCGTGTGGTGTGTGCGCGTTTGTGTTGAGGTTCTGTGCCAGATTTCTGTGGTTGCCGGCCGTGTTCTGTTCCGGGTATGTGATGTTGCTCGCGCGTGCTGTGCACCCGCTCCTGTGCTAAATTAAAACTGTTATTAATTATATTTTGTTTTAATTTTTCTTTCTGCAGAAATTAATTGATAGCAATTCGTGAAATTATTTTAGTGCGGAAATTATTAAATTAATCGGTGAAGTACGCGTTGGAAACCCGAAATTAATCGGGTACCCGCGAGATTTACCGCCGTCAACGATGAATTTCGATAAGCTGACGGTGGACTGTGATGATTATTTCTGAGTCCTAAAATTTTAAACTATTAATTTAGTTCGTAAAGTTATTTTCAAAAAGGATATATATTTATTTGGTATGTAGAGATTGTATCGAGATTGTGGTTGCGTAATTGATTGTGGTTTGGATTATAAACGGTGGTTGTTGAATTAACTGTTTGATAGATTGGTTGTTGTGACGTCGAATTGTTTCGACGGGTAGTCCGATAAACAAAGAAGACGCTGCCCGATTTCTGGGAAATTTACCTACGGAAATATGGGAACGTATCCGACGATTATCGGGACGTCGAGTGGTTATATAGATAAATATGTGTTTTATATGAAACTTGATTGCACGATGTGATGGAACAATTTACTAAAATCAATAATCCTGATTCCGTAAAATTACGAGTATACATATTTTCTGAAAACGAACACCGAACCGATTTTTGAGATTGTGAACCCTAATTATTGCGTGTGTTATTATAATATATACATAATTACGAGTCGGGTTTGAATATAGTTGAGTAGAATTGGTATTGAGGATATGTCAAGCATACCTAGACGTCTAACGTAGGGTATTTCGGCTCTGTAGGTTCTAGTTGAGGGACTCTAGAAGTGAAATCGAACTAGAGATAACCTAGTGATCAGTCGACAAGCGTAGCAAAGTTCTAAGCGAAGTACCTGAACGTTGAAGTCGAATCCAGGATACTCTGATAGTAAGGCGATAAAGCCGAGTGTCCAATTTAGTCCAAGGTCGATCGGTAGTAGTGGTAAAGCTCTACAAGGCAAGTACCCCTGACCATTCTTTTATGGTTCAGTACGTATGAATAGCTAAATGTTTTATTCTCGTAATGGAACAAAAACGTTTTAAGTTACGTATCCCCTGTGTTTGAAAATGTTGTTAAATATGTGTTTTTGGGGAAAAGTAACTTCTGAAAATACCTATCCCTAAAGTGTGATTAAAAATGGAAAAGAGGTTTTGAATAGTGTGCTGTGGCAGAATTGATTTTAACAAGAGATAGGTAAAAGTGATTTTAAAACTGGATAAAACGAATCAGATATTGGATAACGTTGCGTAAGTGGCTAATTCGGTTGCGTGCATTACATAACCGATTAGTCCAACATTGTTAATCAGAGACCTAGCTAGTCTCTGCGGATCCGGTGATTTTGTGTGAAAGCCCGATCAGCTTTCCTAGACATTTTGTGTGATAGCCCGGCCAACTATCCTAGATAATTTGTGTGG
Source organism: Apium graveolens (assembly GCF_009905375.1). Classification (NCBI taxonomy): domain Eukaryota; kingdom Viridiplantae; phylum Streptophyta; class Magnoliopsida; order Apiales; family Apiaceae; genus Apium; species Apium graveolens. The sequence goes on along the minus strand of NC_133649.1, from coordinate 248,079,842 downwards.
AGGCCTGATCAGCCGTCCCTAGATAACATTCAATACATATCTGATTGTGATTTTGTGATTCCAGTAATGGAACAAATGGCTTTGGGTCCCCGTAACGGGACAGATAGTTTTATGGTTCCTGTAATGGAACGGAAGGTTTGAAAATGGAAATAGTATGCTAAAATTTAACTATGGTTTTATGCACAGCACACGACTGTTGATCTTGTTTTACAGAGCATGCTAGTTTTGATATCCAGTTTATACTTATTTTACACGTTTCTGGAAAGATATGAATTATATTCCTATAACTGCTTTACTTTAAACTATTTTACTTGTTGTTCATATAGTGGTGCTGCTGAGCAAGCAATTGCTCACCCTTGCAAAATATTTTATATGTATTGCAGATGCTTAGGAGATTCTTGCGCTGTAGTAAGGGCAGAGTTCCAGCTCCTTTCGAGTCAGACTCCTCTGAGATAGTTGTGTTGAGACCAGATGAGGTCTGTTGAGTTGCTGCATTAAATTAGTGGTGAGGATTGTGTAAGGTAATTTGGGTTGTATTAGTTGAGTAACCTAAGTCATACTTAAAACTGGAAAAGGTCTTGGAAAAAGGGGTCGTAGTTATGTATTATTAATGAGTTGGACTGAGTTATGATTATTAGTATTGTTGTTGGTGACGTCAACTCCTGACCCCGGGGTTGAGGCCGTCACAGTTGGTATCAGAGCTACAGGTTTGAGTCCCTGATTTAGGTTATGGGTAGAGTTAAAAGAGTGAAGAAAGGTTTGTAGATAGATGTAAGTCAGCAACTCAATCAGAGGAGTGAGTCTATGAGTTTAGTCAAGGGTTTCGGAAGCGTAACCCTGACGTTTATTGAGGACTGACTGGAACTGCCCTAACCTAGAGTACGTTTCCTTTGTATATGTATTATTAGTAATATCCGATAAAGATTTCTAGTTTTTCCCTTAAGAAAACGAGTCTGATTGTGAAGATTCAGCATTGAGCGGGCTCTTGTTGTGTCAGTTGAGAAGACACCAACGTTATTTCTAGATATCGCATTTTCTATGTCAAGGGATGTTATTGGCCCGATTGTGTGACCTTGGTGAGTTCGGATAGTATGATAATAGTCATTGGCTGCTATGATGTCCAAATTTCATAGTGAATGTGGATTAGAACGGGAGGTGATATCTTTAAATTCTTTTATTTCCTTCCTTGAAATGTATTTTATCTCCAGAGTAATTGTTTATTATTCTATAAGTTGTTTATCTTTCTTGTGAGAAAGTTGTGAACCCGAGGTAAGCTACTTAGGGTTCTGTTGATCTCCTTACAAATCAGATTATTTCCTTTCTCTTTGTGAATTTCTTATCTGAATATTGTTTCTTTCCTCGGTGACTTTCTCGGGTGATTGGGGCAAATAATGCATATAAATTGACCATTTGTCTTTGTGACAAAAAGGTCTGGTGGGACGCCACCGAATTATGTGTTGTGACCGTATGGTACTAAGACTGGCCATCTTATGTACTTGTATGGTTGCTCTCAGTCATACCTATGTTTTCTTCTTTTGTCCTCCCCGTATCATTGATTCTTTAACTTTGAAATTTCATTTAAAGTCCCGAGGCAGTGGATTGTCAGTAGCTTTTGTGATTAGACAGTCCTGGTCATCGAAAGTAGTTGAGAGTTGACTGTCTGGAAGAAATATAAGATGTACATTGGATTGTTAGCTATCCCAGAAATGATAATAGTAGAGAGGATTTATGATTCGATATTCAAGGTTGCGGTTTTAGAAAAGTTAAACCATGGAAGATGGGTTAATTGTAAGAGATAAGAAGTCACCTTGGGAAGAATGGTTGATTGAACCTCAGGCTAGTGCGTTAGCCAAGTCTATGATTCTTAAGATTAATTTGACTTACTAGTTTACCTTTTTCGGGTGGTGCCTAGGATAGCCCGTCTATCTTTGCGGTATATGAAAATTGTTAATGTTGTATTTTAATGGTGCTAAAAGGTTGCTCGGTTGTTGTTGTATTGAGAAAGCATACCATAATGTTTAGTACCTTTATATTCCAGTTTTCTGTGCTGTTGTTGATTCTGCTACTGTTATCGTTGCTATTGTTTCTAGTGTTGCTGATCTAGATATCTTTTATAAATGGAACCTAAGAATATGGACATTGTTAGGTCTCAATATGTTTGTAGAAGGGGGGTTGAATACAAACAATACCGTTTAATCGAATAAAATGCGGAATAAAAAAGTGAAACAAAATTCAAGTTAAATAAAACTATTATTAAACTTGAAAGGTGTTACAACAATGGTATCGTTTACAAGGGATTAATCTCAAATAAATTATTCCAAATCTAGAATGAATTCGACATGAACTTTTTCTATTTTTGTAATAAAAAAGATCAAATGCTAAATGCAATTTGAGATTAAGTTCTAGGGATTTTGATTTGCTAGATAGTTACACAAGAACAAGAAAAGGATTTCTAGTGGATTATATTTAACAATAAATACTAGAAATAAATGATCTGAGAATTTGTAATAAGTTCTCTGCAGTTTTCTTTTGTTCTGTGTTCTGCTATATTTGATATTCAATGCACTGCTTCTCTTTTAAAATCAGCTTCAGTTCTTTTATATTAAATAAATCCTTGATTTAACTGGCAAGACAATCCTTTTAACTGGTAGGACTTTTGGTAGGACTATCCATTGAACTGATAGAACTTTCGGCAAGACAATCTAAATGAACTAGCATGACTTTCGGTATGACTATTGATTGTCATACCGATTGTCTTGCTAATACAAAAGATAGTCTTGCCGGATTAAAACAGATTTTAATCAAATAATAATTCTGAATTAATTAATCAATTAATTCAATTAATCAATAAATTAATCTTTGCAGATTTAATTTATTCTCTTAATTAAATTATATGACTTAATTAATTAATAGAGAATTAATACTAATCTTGAGCAGCAACCATTCTTCTGAAAATCTTCTAAAAATCACTGTCAATTATGAATCAATTCCACCACTTCAATGTTGACACTCGATGTACTATCTGGTTCATGAGTGACTAACTTCCGTGATATTTCTTCATGCCTTGACTTTGATACTCTTGATTTTCTTCAGACTAAATCCTTGTAATTAATTGATACCCTGACGAGATCTCTGTCACTTGATTAAATCCACAATCTTGATTTATATCACTGAGGCTTGATCAATTTTTTGAGCTTCTTCCAGTGAATTAAGTTCTCAAGTCCGTAGACGAACAATGTTACTTAATCCTTTGACATATGTTACTTTGAGAGATCTCTCTGACGATAGAACCACTATTTACTTGTTACATCCTTAATCGAGTTGAGTTAAATCCTCGAATAAACAAATAGGCTATGACATATGCCTTTCAATCTCCCCCTATTTGTTTGTTAGACAATAACAAAAAATACCTAGAGGATAACTCAACTAACAAATAAGAAAAAGATATAAACAGTAATGCAAAGTAAATAGCAGAAAAGTTCTGGATTATATTTAACATTTTCCAGATTCCAAAAGAAATTTACAAGTGAATACAAGATAGATGTTCCTCTAGTCTGAACATATAACTACATTAGTCTATCTTGATTCATAAAGCCCTAATCATATTACATTAAGTTTTGAGCTAATTGAATTCAGTTGTCTTCTCTTCCGAATTCACCTTCTTCCAAATCTTGAAGCAATTCCTTGTCAAAGACACAATCCTTTTCAGAAGTGAAGCTGGCTGGTCTGACTGGTTGAACTCCAGCTAACTTTAGCTTATTCTTGAACTGAGTGTACCTTTTAATATTCTTTTCACAATAAGCTTGAATCAGATCAGCTGCTTGAGTTTTCAACATGGATGAATATCCAGCAGTTCTTAAGTGATGTTCCATCCAGACAAGATGCCTAGCTGAGTAGTCTTTAAGAGATTGTGAATCGAGCTGGCAGATTTGAAGACAGTCAGACTTAAAGAATCTTACCTGATGAGGATTGTTGACCACTTGAGGACTAGCCCTGCTGGCAAACTCTTTGAGCCTTTTTAGAAGAACTTCATTCAATTCTGAGCTTCTTTTGACTTTGTTGAGAAGAACCCAAATCTCTAATAAAGAATGATTCTCAAACAGATGAAGTGATACCTTGAAAGATCCTTCGCTCTGACAATATAAAAATATGCTCATTTCATTTAGAGATCTGTCAAAGGCAGCTGTGATCCTTGAGATTTCAGTCTTTATAGCATTCACGTACACGTCATTATTTGGATTAGAGATCTCCAGCTTGTCCAGAAGATGTAGAAACTGCCTATCATTATTTGTACTCAGCTGAGGCATATCAGGTACTCTCCTAGATTCATCCCATTTTCCACCAATCTTCAGTCTGACATCTCTTCTCCTTTCTTTAGCTTTAATGTCATGAAGACGTTGCTTTTCAAGAGTTTCTGTTCGTTCAATGTTTTTCCTCATATTAATGATCTGGGATACCTTTTTGAGTTCAGCTTCCTTTCTTTTCAACTCTGACTGCTGCTGCTGAAACTCTTTCTCAAAAACAGGATCCACTTGAGCTTCCTCTTCCCATTCTCCAAAATCACTTTTCTCCTCAGCTTCAAAGACACCATCTTTATCTTCCAAGACTGGATCAGTGGGAATGTCAAAAATATCAAAGTCATCATGTTCTCCACTATAGTAGACATCATCAGCCTTTCCCGTGCCTCCAGCAGAAGAATCTTTTTCTTTTTCCTTTCCACTTCTCCCTTTCTTCTCCCCCTTAGTTGAAGAATCCTCTACAGACTTTCCCTTAGATCCTCCATGACCTCCATCACCTCCAGAGCCTGAGCCTCCACCAGACGGCCCTTCAAAGAAAGTCCTTTGTTCTTCATTGGGGCAGTGAGAATTTTTGATCATGAAGTACAAGTGCTTCATCCCTTCATTGAGATGTTCCATGCCCGTCTTTATCTTCAGAAATCTGGAGGAATCCAGTGAATGATTCATTTCAACCAAGTCTTCAAGAGAAGTCATTCTTGTATGGAGAGAGCAGAAGTTTGAAATGTCTTCAGCTGATAAAGTTGGAGATGCCTGGATTGAGTTAAGCTTTGGTACAACAGAGGTCTTCAAATCTGATATTTCAGTCCTGATGAGAGCCAGCTGATTATTGACAGAGGGGGAAGAAGAAGACCGTTCAACCACTTGTGCTTTGAATGATTGAGCCTCAACCTGACTTTTTGCAAGTTGTTCTTTCAGTTCAGCAATTTGAGCTAACAGATTTTCTGTGTTTGTCTCTGTGTGTGCGCTCACCAGAATATCTCTCCTGTTTGATTCACTCAACTCACGTGCTTGTGTATCTCTCAATATTATTGCTCGTGAGGAGTCTTTCTGATGCTGATCTTCTGTACCTGCATTTAAAATCACCCTAGCCTCTTCAAGAGAGGTCAGTGGTGGTGCAATGGGAATTCGCGAGTCCCGATCCTCAGTCAAACCTATCTTTTCATGTGAAATAGATGTCTGAATTGCTTCAAGGATAGATTGACCGAGTTGCCCTCCACTTTCTCCAGATAAATCTGCGAGTGGAGAATCCCGTGAGGGAGCCAGAGGTGTTGGATCTGGGAGGGGAGAAAATGACTCTATTAAAGGTGGCTGAGAGTCAGATTTTCCCTCAGAAGCATGTGACTGCTCTTCTGCCGTAACTATGGCAGGTACTGTAACCGACTCAAAGTGCACTCCTCGCTCCGTGCCCTGAGTATCATCTATTGGTCTGTATGCTTCCATTGTGAGTAATGGAAGTGTGCTTGACTCAGTACAGGATGCCATGGCCCTATGGCGAATTTCGATAGATTCATCTTGTTGATAGAATGTCTCTAGTAACTGTTCACTGGCCATATCAAAGTCCATGTCCTGTTGGGAGGACAATGATGGGCTTTCAGATGCCTCAGTAAATGTTCTTCTTTTCTTGGGGGAGGCAGAGCTGAGGGTTCATTCACATCCACCAACATACTACTTCCTACTAACATTCTAGGCAACATTTTAGATAGTGGGGGGGAGGTTGAGATTGGTTGTGACTCTGTGTTTGGCTCTATGACCTGGGATTGAAGCTGTGGTTCTACAACTTCATGGTCAGTCCTATCAACCACTGGGGGTCTTTCAACAGAAGGAGGAATAGTTTGAGTTTGAGGAATTATTACCTGCAGAGGAAGAGCATCTAATGTTTGAGCCTGGGTGGTTTGAACCACTGGAGGTTGAGGTTGTTTTTCATGACCGGGAAGATTGAAGATAGGTAAAGGAATGTAAGTGGCCATGAAAGCAGATACAAGTACTGGAACTTGCATGAATTTGAAGGTTGTGTCTTGGCGTGTGTAAATCTTTTTGCTTACTGGAGGGGGTTCGGTTACTGAAGAGTTAGCAAAAAGAGTTTATGCTCAGGTGAGAGAAGATGTTCTGCTATGAGCATGAGAAAACTAGCGTAGTAGTACGAAACCCTACGATTTGTAGAATGATCACGTAAAGCAGTAGTGAGACGTCTCAGAAGAATGGGTAAAAGTAGTTTGCCAAAATTGATCCTTTGATTGAAAACAACAGCAAGACCAATATACTGCAGAGTGGAAGTGATGTTGTGAAAGTTGGATTTAGTGCAGTAGGCAAATACTTTAGAAAGTGTATCGAAGAAAATGTCCCATTCAGAAACCAAATTGGATTTAAACAACTTGGTTAACTTAATCATCCCCTGATAGTGAATAGCATGGAAAAAGTTTGAAATATCATTTTCAGAGGGCAAATTACAGAAATTGTCCAATGGAAAATTTAACGCTCGATTGACGACTGTTTCATCAACTACATACTGTGTGTTTGCCACGTGAATGAAAAAGATTTAAAATCATCGGCCACAGTAGAGGTTGTGCAAATCAGTCTGAGCAGATCGACATTTAAAATCACATTTGATTTAATAGCAGAGCTAACAATCGAATGGTCATTTAAAAATCTAATCCACGACTTACATTTTTCCATATCACATTTATCTGGATTAAAATAACCAACAAGATTATGTGAGATAATTTGGAAATTGAGAGCCATTAAAAAAATATATAAATACACACACTTTCAGAATTTTAAGAGTAATATTAAGAAAATTCGAATTAATTAAATTAATTAAATAATTCGAATTAAATCAATTATATCCGAAAAATTTAGAAAGTAATGTATCTCGTTAATGTTCTTAACTCACAATAACAGATCCGAAAAACGCACAAGACACAAAACAAAAATTAACTAAAAATACCCTAAAACAAGCAAACACTGATTTTGAAGGGGACAAAAATGAAGTAAAATTTAAAAATAAAAATTGGGCAGCACTTCTGTATGTATATATGTGTATGTATATATAACAGGAGTGAAAAGGTTATGCTGAGTAAAAACTCGAGCAAGGAAGACAATCAATGGAGGTTGATTATGATCGAATAGAGAGAGAGAGAGAGAGAGAGAGAAATAAGAGAGAAAACTGTTGGAATTTGAAAAACAAAAGAACTGATTATAATTACAAAACAAAACAAAGAAAGACAATAAGTAGGACAACTGGTATGACAATCGAGGAAAGTCATACCGATTGTCTTCCCGATTGTCATACTAGGCAATTTGAGAAAACAAAAATAGTAATAATATAACTGGTATGACAATCTGATAGTCATACCGATTGTCTTGCCACTTATAAAATTAAACTGAATTAAAATTAAACACATGTATGTACTGGAATGACTTTCCGCAAGACAATTTCAATTGTCTTGCCGATTGTCATTCTAGTATAAAATAAACTTATACACAGAATTAATACTGGAATGACTTTCAGCAAGATAATTGATTGTCTTGCCGATTGTCATTGCAGATATATATATAAAAAAAAACAAACAAACACGGAAATATATATTAACCAGTTATAGAAAACTGAAATAAAGACTGATATAAAATAATAAACATAAAATATTTTTAGAGAATATTTACAAAATTAAAATATTTCAGAAATAATTATATTTTCAGTCCAAAAATAGATTTCTTTTGAATTTTAACAAATAAAATTCATAGAATAATATTTTTAGAGCAAAATAAAATATTCCGAGACGTTAAAATTAACAAGTTGAATAAATAAATAAGATAAGATAATAATAAAAATTACAAAGAAATAAGCAAGTATTATGGAAAATATGATAAAATAAATTTGTAAATGAATTTTTCATTTATGAAAAATTCATTTGTAAATTCATTCAAGAACAGATTTCAGATATTAACAAGTTTAATTATAACGACTCGTGTATTTTTATTTTAATTCTATTTTATTTAGAAGTGTAATAAAGGTTTAAGTAAATAAATAAAATGTGTATAATGGTTTTTGGCAGCGGTTATTGATTATTATTTAATTAATTATGATTTATTGATAAGTGGGATTGAATTGTGAGATTTATTAGTGAGTTACATGATTTATTTTGCTTGTAAAAGTGATTTTATGGTAATTTTATTTCCATAAATATTTGGGTTGTCTTTAAAATTGGTTTTCTAATTTTATAATTTCAATAATTATTTTTAGGACTTTATAAAATTGAGAAATCAATATTTCGTTAATTATTCATTTTTAAATGATTTTCTGAGTGTGTTAAATGTTAAAATCCATATTTAATTATGGGAATCTTTAAAAATTATGAAATTTATATTTTATTAAATTCGTATTATACGAAGAATTTTAAAATTATTTTGAAAAATTTTTGGGATTTGTTTCACCGCGTGTCATTTCATTATTTGTTAAAAACTGGGTACCAAGAGTACCTTAAGAATTGTTTTAAAAATTTTGAAATTATGTTTTTGTAAATTTCTGAAATTTTAAGAGTATTTCGAGATTTTTCTGATACATTTAAATCGTATTCTGTTTCGTAAAAAAATAAGAATTCGGGTTAAAAATCGAGCCCCTGAGTATTCAGGGATACGTGTTAACAACTTATATTAAGAAGTTAACACGTATCCAATTTTGCAGGACACTTGTTCACAGCATCTTACACTCCCTCAACCTTATTCTTTTATCTCGGTTGTTTTTTTTTCTTTGCCCTGTGCTCTCGGCTTCTTCTTCTCCGATTCACTTCATTTCCTTTCCGTTTTTCTTCTTCCTTTTTCCCGATGATTCTCCGGCCTCCAGTTCCGGTAATTACTTTCGGTTCTTCTGTTCGATTTCCAGTCAATTTAATCCTTTATATATATATTTATGTGTGCGTGATTGTGTATGTATGTGTGAATATGTGTGTGAATATGTGTGTGTGTGTGTGTGAATGTGTGTGTGTTGGTGTGTTGGTGTGTGTGGGCGGCCGTGTGTTGCCGTGTTCCGGCCGCGGGTGTGGCGCTCCATTCTGTTCTCTGTTGCTTGGTTTCTTTGTTGGGCCTTGCAGTTGGGTTGACTGTTAGGCTGGGCTTTGAAAGCAGTGGGCTAACTGTTATAATTTTAATTACTATTTTCTTTTCTGCAGGAAAATAAATGATTAGTATTCGTGAAATTAAAACTTTCATTGCGGGAAATAATAATAATCGGTATAATTCATTTGGGAACCTGTATCATATCGGGCGCCAATAAATTGTGTCGCCGTTGACGATGAACTTCGGTGAGTCGACGGTGGACGGTGATGACGATGTTCTGAGTCCTAAATTTTATAAATAAATAAAATGATTTTTTCGTAAAATATTTTCGGACTTAAATAATTAATTGTGATTGGTATTGGAGTGTAAGTTGTATAAAAGGATAAAATAATATTGTGGATGGTTGAGAATTGTTGACGTCGATTGCAATCGACGGGTAGTCTTATAAATAAAGAAGATGCTGCCAAAATTTCCTAAAAATATGTTCGAAAATATATATTTATGTGTCACCCTAACAATATTTCCGACTATGTGACTATGTGATTACGGGTTTGTGTGTATAATAATAATACGAGTCGGGTTGTCGGATTTGGTTTATTAGGATTTGAGGATATCAAGCATGTCGGCATAACTAATTAGGGTATTCTGTAATTGTAGATCCCAATCGAGTCGTTCCAGGATCGAAGTCAACGTGAAAGCTATTAGGGTTTGTAAAGCGTTGCAAGGCAAGTACCCCTAACCATTCTTTTATGGTTCAGTGTATATGGATAGCTAAATGTTTTATTCTCGTAATGGAACAGAAATGTTTTAAGTTACGTATCCCCTGTAGTTATAAAATTTCTGTTTTCGAATTGTTTTGGGGAAAAGTAACTTCGAAAGGTACCTGTCTCAAATGAAATGATTTGCGAAACGGATTTTATATGTGTGCTGGCTAGATAAATGATTTTGAAAATGAGATAGGTACAAGTGTTTTTGAAAACTGGATAAAACGGTCAGATATAGGATACATTGGGGCCAGAGTAGGCCTATTGAGGTGGCATAAGAGGCTAATTCGGTTGCGCGCAATATAAAACCGATTAGTCCAGCAGGTCAGAGACCTAGCTAGTCTCTGAGTTTCGGAACAGGTAAATGGGATGGCAGTTAGAGCCGTCTGGTGTTGATAGCCTGATCAGCTGTCTTCACATATCCGCTATGTATCTGATTGGGATTTGTGAATTATATGAAAGCATGATTGATTGATACAACGGTTTTATAAAATGGTTAGCATGCTAAAATTGGACTCTGGTATTACGCAGCACACTATAATGTTGATTTCACAAAGCATGCTAATTAGTGATATCCAGTTACTTTGATTATCATTATGAAATGTCGATATCGTGATTACAGCTCTGTTCCCATTATTGTTACTTTAATGTTTTAATCTGTTATTCATATTTGGTACTGCTGAGCGATTATGCTCACCCTTGCAAACTGTTATGTATATTTCGCAGATGCCTAGAAGATCAGTCAGACCGACCCGTGTTCCCGCCCCTATTGGACCTGGCTCCTCTGAGGTAGTTTGTATCAGACCATGAGGTCTGAAGAGTTGCTGAATAAAGTTGGTGTGTCTTAGATAGTAAATAAAGAGTTTGTATTATTGAGAACCTGAATTATACTTGAACCAGGATCGGATCTTGGTTTGGGGTCAAGTTAATATGTTCTAATAATAATTCTGTTGTTTATATTTTTGGAAATTGTGTTTAGTGACGTCAACTCCTGACCCCGGGGTTGAGGCCGTCACAGTTGGTATCAGAGCTACAGGTTCAAGTCCCTGATTCAGGTTAGGGATTGTGTCAAGTAGGTGATAACGTGAGTCTTTAAGTGTGAGTCAGCAACTCATATAGAGGAGCAAACCTTTAGAGTCAGTCGAGGGTTCCGACGGCGTTACCCTGGCATCTATTAAATGTTTTGATAGAATTGCCTTGACCTGGTTGTGTCTTGCCTGTATATTTGTTATGTTGGCAGTGGCCTATTGCGATTTTGAGTTCTCCATCTCGGGTTTCTGATTCGGATAGCTTAGATACGGAGAAACCCCTTGATGCTGTTGCCGAGGAGACCCCTATGCCTCCTCCAGCATTTCCTTCTTATGTACCTCGAGACATTCCTGGATCTGGTCCTCGTCCCCGTTGGGTACGTAGGTCTGTGTCTGCTGTCAGGGATTTCCATCCTGGATGCGGTCCCAGTTCTTCCATGATGAGACCTTCGGCACCTCCTGTGGCCCCTAGTGGTATTTCTTCACCGATCCCTTATCATGTGCATAGGGTGGTGAATAGTTCCTTTATCAGAGTCCAGAGTTTGCTGCCCAGTTGGACCAGGTACCTATTGCACCATTTCAGGGTATTTCTGCCCCTTCCCCTGAGGTGCGAGCCCGTGTGAGAGCACTGACCCAGATGGCTGTAGAGAGGGCTAGATCTGTTGACCGTTTCATTAGTTCAGAGTTCAGAGCTGTGCAGTATCAGGATCTAGTGAACTGGCTAGTGTTTGAGCTACGTTCCATTGGTGGCAGTGGTAGAGACTAGACAGAGTTGCAGTAGAGGGATGCAGAGCTCAGAGTTGACTTTTAGGAGTTCTGTGGTTATTTACTTTGTATATGTACATTATGTTGCGATAGTTTGTAGTAGGCGAGGCTGTTATGACAGCCAATTTTGGTGTGTATTCGAATGGTTCTTTGTAGTTGGATTTTCAGTTGTACCGGTTAGATTCTGTTGGTTATTGTATTGTAGCTGCTTTATCTTGTTTTTCAGTTTTTATATATTGTGCGTTGCTATTATTGTTGTTATTGTTATTGTTGATTCTGTTGCTGGCATTTTTAGATTATAATCATTCACTCAGGATGGATCCAATTATAATGGGGGATGAGAATATTGTCTTAGTGGCAACGCTCTCCTGATGCATGAATATAAACTGCTGGAATAATCCATTTTCTTATATATATGACTATTATGTTTCATGAGATGCCACTAAAGAGAAATTCTCAGCCCAATAACGGATCTGTTGGGGATCCTTCCATGAGTGATTTGATGAACTTGTTGCGTCACCAGACTGTACAGCTGGCCCAACAGCAACAACAATTCCAGCAGCAGCAACAACAATTGCAACAACAACAACAACAGCAACAGCAGCTCATACAGCAACAACAACAGCAAATCCAACAGCAGCATGTGATGAGAGGGGAAAATCAAGGTGTTAGTTTTAAGTCTTTTCAAGCAGTGAAGCACCCAGAGTTTAAAGGAGAAGTAAATCCTGTTGCTGCCAGGATATGGTTAAGGGAAATGGAAAAGGCGTTTGCGCTCACTAAGGTGAGTAAGGATTTAAAGACTGATTATGCTGGTTATTTTCTGAGGAATGATTCGAATTATTTGTGGGAATTTATGCAAGCCCTAGAAGGAGAAGGTCCAGTTCCCTGGGCCAGATTCACAGAATTGTTTTTGGAAAAATACTTTCCAGCCTATCTCCAAAGTCAAATGGAGATGGAATTTTTGGAGTTAAATAAGGAAATAGGAGTGTTACGGAATACGAAGCGAAGTTTACGGAGTTGGCCCTTATAGCACCGGAATATGTAAGTTCAGAAGCCCAACGAGCGAAGCGGTTTCAACAAGGGTTGAAGCCAGAAATAAGAAGTGGAGTTGTAGCCTTACAACTCAAGACATATACTTTGGTAGTTCAGGCTGCCCTGGTGATAGAGAGTGATCAGAAGTTAGCTGCAAAGGAGCAGAGTGAGAGGAAGAGAAAATTTGAAAGTGGACCCGCTAGATCAGAATCAGGAATAGCGAGTCGGAAGTTTCAGCATTGGTTCGGTAGAAATAAGAATAAAAAGTTTAAAGGGCAAAACTTTCCCCAAGTTAAGCCCGGTACAACATCAGTTAACTCTGCCCCGACGAGGATGAGTAAGCCAATGGTAGATTGTAAGATGTGTGGGAAAAAGCACAGTGGACAGTGCCGAGAGAACGTTAATTATTTTAAGTGTGGACAGAAAGGTCACTATTCCACGGAGTGTAAGTCTGAGATTCAAGGAGTTACTTGTTTTAGTTGCGGCAAAGTGGGACACATAGCTAGGAATTGCAAGTCAGTGACTCAAGGTAATGCGGGAAGGAGTGTGTCTCAAGGACCAGCAACCAGTACTGCGAGAGCTAGGACTTTTAAGATGACCCAGAAGTCTCCAGTTCATGATTCTGATGTGGTTGCAGGTATGCTTATTCTTAATTCCGTACCTGTTAATGTTTTGTTTGATTCGGGAGCGTCCAAATCTTTTATATCTGTCAATTGTGTGAATAAGATGCAATTGATGCTAGAAGACTTAGATGAACCCTTAACTATAGAAGTGGCTAATAAAGATAAAATACCTGTAAAACAATTTTGTCCTAGTTGTTCCCTAGAGATTTTGGGGTATATGTTCCCTGTTGACTTAATACCTTTCGAGTTGGGAGACTTTGATGTTATTTTAGGTATGGATTGGTTATATCGATATAGGGAAAATATTGATTGTAAGAAAAAGAGAGTTGTTCTGTACACCTCAAATAATAGAAGGATCAGTTACCAAGGGCAGAGGCAAGATAGGAAGTTTCTCTCAGTGATGCAAGCAAGAAAATTGTTGAGACAAGGATGTGAAGCGTACTTAGCTCATGTAGTGGATACGAAGAAAGAGACCCCTATTTTGGATGACATCCCTGTAGTAAGAAAATTCCCTGATGTTTTTTCCAGAAGAATTACCAGGATTGCCACCTGATCGTGAGATAGAGTTTTCCATTGATTTGATACTTGGAGCTGAACCAGTTTCTAAGGCTCCATACAGAATGGCCCCGATTGAAATGAAAGAATTGGCTAAGCAACTTCAGGAGTTATTGGATAAAGGAGTTATTCGACCCAGTGTTTCCCCGTGGGGTGCCCCTGTGTTATTTGTGAAGAAAAAGGATGGAAGTATGAGGTTGTGTATTGATTACAGAGAGCTGAATAAGTTGACGATAAAGAATAAATATCCCTTGCCGCGGATCGATGATTTGTTTGACCAGCTTAAGGGAGCATGTTACTTTTCAAAGATTGATTTAAGGTCTGGCTACCACCAATTGAAGATAAAGCCCAAGGATATCCCCAAGATTGCATTTCGAACAAGGTATGGCCATTACGAGTTTCTAGTAATGTCGTTTGGATTGACGAATGCGCCAGCAGCTTTCATGGATTTGATGAATAGGGTATACAAGGAGTATCTGGATAAGTTTATTATTGTATTTATTGATGACATCCTCATATACTCAAAGAATCCAGAAGATCATGCGGTGCATCTGCAGATTGCCCTTCAAAAGTTAAGAGAAAAGCAATTGTATGCTAAGTTTTCTAAGTGTGAGTTTTGGCTGACGGAGGTACAGTTTCTTGGACATGTGGTGAGTAAGGAAGGTATCAAAGTAGACCCGGTAAAGATTGAAGCCGTATCAAAATGGGAGCAACCGAAGACACCCACGGAAATAAGAAGTTTTCTTGGATTAGCAGGATATTATCGAAGGTTTGTGAAGGATTTCTCAAAGATTGCATCCCCATTAACTAAGTTGACCAGGAAGAATGAGAAGTTCATTTGGACGGAAAAGTGTGAAGAGAGTTTCCAGGAGTTAAAACGAAGATTAGTGACGGCTCCGGTGTTAGCATTGCCAGATGAGATGGGAAACTTTGTAATTTATAGTGATGTTTCTCTGAAAGGATTGGGATGTGTGTTAATGCAGCATGACAAAGTGATTGTGTATGCCTCCAGACAACTAAAACCTCACGAACAAAAATATCCAGTTCATGACCTTGAATTGGCGGCTATAGTATTTTCTTTAAAGTTATGGCGT
Source organism: Apium graveolens (assembly GCF_009905375.1). Taxonomy (NCBI): domain Eukaryota; kingdom Viridiplantae; phylum Streptophyta; class Magnoliopsida; order Apiales; family Apiaceae; genus Apium; species Apium graveolens. The sequence continues at coordinate 248,064,631 of NC_133649.1, read as the reverse complement.
CACTACTTGTATGGAGAGAAATGCGATATTTACACTGATCATAAGAGCCTGAAGTACATATTCACGCAGAAAGATCTGAACATGAGACAGAGAAGATGGTTGGAGTTGATAAAGGACTATGATTGTTCAATTAATTATCACCCAGGTAAAGCCAATGTAGTGGCTGATGCCTTGAGTAGAAAGGAAAGGCTGAATATGATTAAGATTGCGGAAGAGTTGGCGCAAGATTTAGAAAGAATGGAAATTGAAGTTCGAGTACCAAATGAAAGTCGGGAGCAGCTATATGAAGTTACTTTCCAGCCAGCATTGATGGAAAAGATCAAAAGGTGTCAAGAAGGAGTTATGGAACAAGAGTTGGATACTTTGACAGGAGAAGAGCTATGTACTCAAAAAGATAGTCAAGGTTGTATAGATTTTTGTCCAGAGTTTGGATTCCTAATGTAACAGAGTTGAAGAACGAGGTATTGCAGGAAGCACACAACTCTAGGTTTTCTATCCACCCTGGTAGTACCAAGATGTACCAGGATTTGAAGAGAAATTTTTGGTGGCCAGGAATGAAGAAAGATATTGCCAATTGGGTAAGTAAATGTCACGTGTGTCAGACGGTGAAAGCAGAGCATCAACGACCGAGTGGATTGTTACAACCTTTGGAGATTCCCCAATGGAAATGGGAAGACATTGCTATGGATTTTGTAGTAGGATTGCCAAAGATGAGAGCGAATCATGATGCTATTTGGTTAATCATTGATAGATTGACTAAGTCGGCGCATTTTCTTCTGATTAATGAAAGGTATTCATTGGAAAAGTTAGTTAAGTTATACTTGGATGAGATAGTTACCAAACATGGAGTTCCTGTTTCTATAGTGTCGGATCGAGACCCGAGATTTAATTCCAGGTTCTGGACTAAATTCCAAGAGTGCCTAGGAACGAAATTGAATATGAGCACTGTTTATCATCCTCAGACGGATGGCCAAAGTGAGAGGATAATTCAGACCATAGAGGATATGTTGAGAGTCTGTGTTCTAGATTTTAAGGGTAATTAGGGATGATCACCTACCTTTGATTGAGTTCTCATATGATAACAGCTACCATGCCAGTATAGGGATGCCACCTTATGAATCTTTGTATGGACGAAAGTGTAGGTCACCATTGTACTGGGATGAGGTAGGAGAAAAGAAAGTGTTAGGCCTTGAGTTGGTTCAGCAGACTAGAGATGCTATAGTGTTGATTCGGAAAAGATTGGAAGCAGCTCAAGATAGACAAAGAAAATACGCAGATTTGCATAGGAAAGACATGGACTTTGAGATAGGAGCTTTGGTGTTACTAAAAGTATCGCCTTGGAAAGGGTTAGTACGATTTGGTCAAAAGGGTAAACTTAGCCCTAGATTCATAGGACCCTTTGAGGTTTTGAAGAAAGTAGGAAAGGTCGCTTATGAGATAGCGTTACCACCGCAGTGGCAGCACATTCATAATGTGTTCCACGTGTGTATGTTGAAGCCCTATGTCCCTAATTCGAATCAAGTCATAGAATATGAACCGATTGAACTTCAACCAGATTTATCCTATGTAGAACAACCTGTTCAAATCCTAGACCGTAAGGAACGAGTCCTTAGGAATAAATCAATTCCTATAGTAAAAGTTTTGTGGAGAAATCCTCGAGTAGAAGAGTCTACTTGGGAATTGGAGTCAGATATGCTTGATAAATATCCTCATTTGTTTAGTTAAATTAGATTCTGGGGATAGAATCTTTTTAAGGGGGAAGGAATATAATGACTCGTGTATTTTTATTTTAATTCTATTTTATTTGGAAGTGTAATAAAGGTTTAAGTAAATAAATAAAAAGTGTATAATGGTTTTTGGCAGCGGTTATTGATTATTATTTAATTAATTATGATTTGTTGATAAGTGGGATTGAATTGTGAGATTTATTAGTGAGTTACATGATTTATTTTGCTTGTAAAAGTGATTTTATGGAAATTTTAATTCCATAAATATTTGGGTTGTCTTTAAAATTGGTTTTCTAATTTTATAATTTCAATAATTATTTTTAGGACTTTATAAAATTGAGAAATCAATATTTCGTTAATTATTCATTTTTAAATAATTTTCTGAGTGTGTTAAATGTTAAAATCCATATTTAATTATGGGAATCTTTAAAAATTATGAAATTTATATTTTATTAAATTCATATTATACGAAGAATTTTAAAATTATTTTGAAATTTTTTTGGGATTTGTTTCAGCGCGTGTCATTTCATTATTTGTTAAAAACTGGGTACCAAGAGTACCTTAAAAATTGTTTAAAAAATTTTGAAATTATGTTTTTGTAAACTTCGGGAAATTTCTGAAATTTTAAGAGTATTTCGAGATTTTTCTGATACATTTAAATCGTATTCTGTTTCGTAGAAAAATAAGAATTCAGGTTAAAAATCGAGCCCCTGAGTATTCAGGGATACGTGTTAACAACTTATATTAAGAAGTTAACACGTATCCAATTTTGCAGGACACGTGTTCACGGCATCTTACACTCCCTCAACCTTATTCTTTTATCTCGGTTGTTTTTTTTCTTTGCCATGTGCTCTCGGCTTCTTCTTCTCCGATTCACTTCGTTTCCTTTCCATTTTTCTTCTTCCTTTTTCCCGGTGATTCTCCGGCCTCCAGTTCCGGTAATTACTTCCGGTTCTTCTGTTCGATTTCCAGTCGATTAATTTTTTTATATATATATTTATGTGTGCGTGATTGTGTATGTATGTGTGAATATGTGTGTGTGTGAATATGTGTGTGTGTGAATGTGTGTGTGTGTTGGTGTGTTGATGTGTGTGGGCGGCCGTATGTTGCCGTGTTCCGGCCACGGGTGTGGCGCTCCGTTCTATTCTCTGTTGCTTGGTTTCTTTGTTGGGCCTTGCAGTTGGGTTGACTGTTGGGCTGGGCTTTGAAAGCAGTGGGCTAACTGTTATAATTTTAATTACTATTTTCTTTTCTGCAGGAAAATAAATGATTAGTATTCGTGAAATTAAAACTTTCGTTGCGGGAAATAATATTAATCGGTATAATTTATTTGGGAACCCGTATCATATCGGGCGCCAATAAATTGTGCCGCCGTTGACGATGAACTTCGGTGAGTCGACGGTGGACGGTGATGACGATGTTCTGAGTCCTAAATTTTATAAATAAATAAAATGATTTTTTCGTAAAACATATTCGGACTTAAATAATTAATTGTGATTGGTATTGGAGTGTAAGTTGTATAAAAGGATAAAATAATATTGTGGATGGTTGAGAATTGTTGACGTCGATTGCAATCGACGGGTAGTCTTATAAATAAAGAAGATGCTGCCAAAATTTCCTAAAAATATGTTTGAAAATATATATTTATGTGTCACCCTAACAATATTTCTGACTATGTGACTATGTGATTACGGGTTTGTGTGTATAATAATAATAATACGAGTCGGGTTGTCGTATTTGGGTTATTAGGATTTGAGGATATCAAGCATGTCGGCATAACTAATTAGGGTATTCTGTAATTGTAGATCCCAATCGAGTCGTTCCAGGATTGAAGTCAACGTGAAAGCTATTAGGGTTTGTAAAGCGTTGCAAGGCAAGTACCCCTGACCATTCTTTTATGGTTCAGTGTATATGGATAGCTAAATGTTTTATTCTCGTAATGGAACAAAAATGTTTTAAGTTACGTATCCCCTGTAGTTATAAAATTTCTGTTTTCGAATTGTTTTGGGGAAAAGTAACTTCGAAAGGTACCTGTCTCAAATGAAATGCGAAAAGGATTTTATATGTGTGCTGGCTAGATAAATGATTTTGAAAATGAGATACGTACAAGTGTTTTTGAAAACTGGATAAAACGGTCAGATATGGGATACATTGGGGCCAGAGTAGGCCTATTGAGGTGGCGCAAGAGGCTAATTCGGTTGCGCGCAATATAAAACCGATTAGTCCAGCAGGTCAGAGACCTAGCTAGTCTCTATGTTCCGGAACAGGTAAATGGGATGGCAGTTAGAGCCGTCTGGTGTTGATAGCCTGATCAGCTGTCTTCACATATCCGCTATATATCTGATTGGGATTTGTGAATTATATGAAAGCATGATTGATTGATACAGCGGTTTTATAAAATGGTTAGCATGCTAAAATTGGACTCTGGTATTACGCAGCACACTATAATGTTGATTTCACAAAGCATGCTAATTAGTGATATCCAGTTACTTTGATTATCATTATGAAATGTTGATATCGTGATTACAGCTCTGTTCCCATTATTGTTACTTTACTGTTTTAATCTGTTATTCATATTTGGTACTGCTGAGCGATTATGCTCACCTTTGCAAATTGTTATGTATATTTCGCAGATGCCTAGAAGATCAGTCAGACCGACCCGTGTTCCCGCCCCTATTGGACCTGGCTCCTCTGAGGTAGTTTGTATCAGACCATGAGGTCTGAAGAGTTACTGAATAAAGTTGGTGTGTCTTAGATAGTAAATAAAGAGTTTGTATTATTGAGAACCTGAATTATACTTGAACCAGGATCGGATCTTGGTTTGGGGTCAAGTTAATATGTTCTAATAATAATTCTGTTGTTTATATTTTTGGAAATTGTGTTTAGTGACGTCAACTCCTGACCCCGGGGTTGAGGCCGTCACATTAATCACTAAAGCTATTCAACATACCCAGTTTACCAACTAATCTGGTAAATGTGGATTCATCAAGAGGTTTAGTGAAAATATCTGCTATTTGTTCTTCTGTTGGAACAAAAAATAGTTCAACAGTACCATTCATGACGTGCTCTCTAATAAAATGATACCTGATGTCAATGTGCTTGGTCCTTGTATGCTGCACAGGGTTGTTGGTGATGGCTATTACACTCGTATTGTCACACAGAATAGGTATTTTGTTCAATACAGAACCATAGTCCCGTAGCTGATTCCTAATCCACAAGATCTGAGCACAGCATCTTCCAGCAGAAATATATTCAGCCTCGGCCGTTGAATTAGAAACTGTTTGTTGTTTCTTGCTGTACCATGAGACTAGTCTGCTACCTAGGAATTGACAACTCCCTGAGGTGCTTTTTCTATCAACAGCACTTCCTGCGTAATCTGAATCTGTATATCCAACAAGGTTAAACCCATATTCTTTAGGGTACCAAATACCTAGATTTGGTGTTCCCTTAAGATATCTCAAGATTCGTTTAACAGCAACGAGATGAATATCTCTAGGATCCGCTTGGAACCTTGCACATAAGCATGTAGCATACATAATATCTAGTCTACTTGCAGTAAGATAGAGTAATGAGCCAATCATACCTCTGTAGCTTGTGACATCTACCTTATTGGAGTTTTCACATGGTCCAAGTTTGACAGCTGTAGTTGACGGAGTCCTTGCTGATGCAGAATCCTCTAGATTGTACTTTTTGAGGAGTTCATTTAGATACTTGGATTGACAAATAAAAGTTCCATCTAACCTTTGATTTACTTGTAAGCCAATAAAGAACTTCAGCTCTCCCATCATGCTCATTTCAAATTTGTTGTGCTTTAACTTAGCAAATCTCTTACAGAGATTATCATTAGTAGACCCAAATATTATATCATCCACATAGACTTGGACTAATATAGTATCATTCTTATGCTTTTTAGAAAAGAGAGTTTTGTTTATGACACCTCTAATAAAGCTATTTTCAATAAGAAATTCAGAGAGAGTGTCATACCATTTTCTCGGAGACTGTTTGAGTCCATAGATAGCCTTGAAAAGAAAGTAGACAAAATCCAAATGATCTGGATCTTCAAAACCAGGAGGTTGCTCTACATATACCTCTTCATCCATCTTTCCATTCAGATAGGCACTCTTGACATCCATTTGATAAACTTTAAAGTTAGAGAATGCTGTAAATGCCAGAAATATCCTGATGGCCTCTAGTCTAGCCACTGGAGCATAGGTTTCATCATAATCAATGCCTTCAGCTTGAGAATACCCTTTAGCTACCAGTCTTGCTTTGTTTTTTTGTAACCAAACCATCTTCATCTAGTTTATTCCTGAATACCCACCGAGTACCAACAGCTTTCTTGTGTGTAGGTCTAGGTACCAGTTTCCAGACTTGTTGATGTTCAAACTGATTGAGTTCATCTTGCATAGCAATCACCCAATCTGGATCAGTCAGTGCTTCCTCAATCTTCTTAGGTTCCATCTCAGAAAGAAATCCTGAGAACAGACACTCATTTTGAGTAGCACGTCTAGTTCTGACTCCAACATCTGGATCACCAATAATCAACTCAAAAGGATGAGCTTTATTCCAGACAGTCTGTCTTGGAAGATTTGATCCTTGATGATTCGCCTTGAAATTCATTGGGATGTTGTGTCCTACTAGTTGATCCTTCAGCATCTCCCCCTGAGTTGTTGCCATGTTGACTTGAAGATTCTCCGTCAGTAGCAGTGGTATCTCCATTGTTGCCAAAGTTTCCATCATCATTACCTTGAGTATCATCATGATTAACAGGTTCTTCACCAGCAACAACCTCAGGTTCTTGATCATGTTCTGATTCTGAATCTGACATATCATCAAACTTCAGTTTCTCAGAAGGATCTTCAGTTTGGATACTAGGGAGTTTAGTGTCATGAAATGTAACATTGACACTTTCAGTTACTTTGTGTTGATCAATGATATACACCCTGTATGATCTTCTTCCATATCCAACAAAAATACCCTCATATACTTTTGCCTCGAATTTACCACGACGATCATCTCCATCCTTGAGCACGAAGCATCTGGCACCAAATACATGAAAGTATTTGATAGAAGGTTTCTGTTCATTCATAATCTCATAAGGAGTTTTCATGAAGTCTTTTTTGATTAGAGTTTGATTCTGATTATAATATGCAGTATTGACAGCTTCAGCCCAAAAGTACATTGGAAGACCTGATTCACTTAACATCGTTCTTGCAGCTTCAATCAATGTACGATTCTTCCTTTCTACCACTCCATTTTGCTGAGGGGTTCTAGGAGCTGAAAATTGTCTGGTAATACCTTTGTCTATACAGAATCCATTGAGAAGTGAATTATTGAATTTTGTTCCATTATCTGACCTTATTGCTCTAACAGGGACATTAGAATCTAACTCGATTAACTTGATATGATCAATCACAACTTGTGGTGTTTCATCCTTAGAGTGAAGGAATAAAACCCAGGTATACTTGGAATAGTCATCAACTATCACAAGACAGTAACACTTCTTTGATATCGAAAGAACATTAACTGGTCCAAATAAATCCATGTGCAATAATTGCAGAACACCAGTTATGGAGGATGTGTCAGTGCCTCTGTGACTTGCTTTCTTTGACTTTCCTTTTTGGCAAGCCTCACACAGTCCTTCTGGGGAAAATTCCAGCTGAGGCAGACCTCTGACCAATTTTCTTTTGACAATAGAATTCATTGTTTTGAAATTGAGATGAGAAAGTCTCTTGTGCCATAGCCAACTCTCATCTGACGATGCCTTTGCATAGAAACAATTGACTTCAGGATTGCTTCCAGAGTTCATGTCAGCTATGAACAGATTTCCTTTCCGGATTCCCATCAAGGAGGGTTTTTTAGTTTTCTTGTGCATAATCTGACTCTTCAGCTTGTCGAATAAAACATTGTAGCCGTTGTCACAGAATTGTCTAATGCTAAGCAGATTGTGTTCAAGTCCTTGCACAACATACACATTTTCAATGATAACATTTCCAGCTAGCAAACAGCCATATCCCTCAGTTAAACCTTTGTTGTTATCTCCAAAGGTAACCACTGGGCCAGCTTTCTCAACCATATTTGATAGCAGGGCTCTATCTCCGGTCATATGTCTTGACGATCCGCTGTCAAGAATCCACACTACCGGTTGTACCTGTTTCATGCCCTGCAATACAAATGGATTAGACCTTCTTCAGAACCCAAGCTTGGTTGGGTCCGGCATACTTGTAAAATTGGCCTTTATCAGACAGAACAACATTCTTAGTTTTAATGTTCTCAACTTTCTCAATGACTGGACATTTGACCTTGTAAACAGCCTTGACAGATTTCTGTTTAGGCTTAGGCACAAATGTCTCCTTTCTAGCTTTAGGAGGACTAGCAGTCTTAGACCTATCATGCTTCCTATTATTCACATGCTGACGAGGAGTAGTCTTATCATTAGAAACATGCTTATCATTAAAATAAGCATACATCAAATTAAAAGCACAAGACATACAATCAGGAACACCACATGCTTTATGAGAGGAATTAACAATAGGCAACTTATGCATGGTAGACATGGCATTTGTGTTATACAACTCATGTGTGTCTGAGTTAGTCTCAGGTTGCTTTCACAACTTTGACTGGAACCTTTGACACACTTGACTTGGAAACAGCTTTCTCATTAGCAAGATCTTCAGCACAGATTTCTTCTTGAATAATAAATGAGGTCTCATCAAATGGTTCAGCAATTGATTCTTTATAGAGGGGTTCATCAACACCCTTAAGCACATGTGGTACTTCCCTACCTTTAGCACAGACATGAGGAGGGGAGTTTATGCCTAATTATCCAATAGCAACATTGTAATCATAACCTATTCCAGATGTTTGATTAACAGCTTGCTTATTGTAAAACTCTTTGGACTTCAAACAAGAATTAAAGTAAGCTTTAAACTTAGCCTCAAGACCGGTGATCTTGTCTTTGAGAATAGTTTCGAGTTGTCTATAACAGTCAACTCTATTCTCAAGAAAAGATACTTGTTCTTTTAATTTATCTTGATTAATGTGCACAAGTCTTAATTCATTGACCTCTTTCTCAAGGTCTTTGATTTGTTGATTTAACATTTCATTATCACGGCGAGCACAATCCAAGGAACCTCCTAGATGATAAACTAATTCAGCATCAGTAAATTTTACCTCTTTTCTTGACGATGAGGTGTTTGCATCACTAGCCATGAGAGCAAGATTCCCAACTTCTTCATCTTCACTGTCAGTATCATCCCAGCTTCTTCCCTTTGCCAGGTACGCCCTTTCAGATTTACTCTTCTGATTAGAATCATAAGAGTTCTTCCTAACTTGTTTTGGCTTCCTGCATTCTGTGGCAAAGTGTCCCAACTCATTGCAGTTGAAGCATCGAATGGTGCTTCGATCAACCATCCATGTTTTGTACCCACCACTGCTGGTGTTAGAGGATGAAGATCTACATTTCTGGAATCTGTTGTAGTTGGACTTGTACTTGAACTTCGGATTCCTCTTGAATCTGATATTGGAGAATCTCTTGACAATCAGGGCCATTGACTCATCTTCCAATTGCTCCAGTTCTTCCAAGGAATAAAAATCATCTCCTGATTGATTTGTAGTAGGAGGATCAAATTCTGCTACAATCACATTTTCTTCAACCTTGGAAGACTGTACCATTCTTTCTGACTGTTGAGATTGTTGTTGATATTGTGGTTGTTGTTGTTGTTCTTCAGCTACTAGAGCAGTAGACGTGCTGACCACTCTTCCTTTCCCGTAGACTTCCTTCTGCTGAATCTGCTCCAACTCATAAGTCTTTAACACACCATAGAGCCTTTCCAAAGAAATCTTACTCAGATCTCTTGCTTCTCTTATGGCAGTGATTATATGTTCGAGATGAGTTGGCAGTGTTAAAAGGAACTTTTTGTTGACCTCCCTGATTGAATAGTATTTACCATTAATGTTCAGGTTGTTGATCAATGCATTGTACCTCTCAAACACTTCAGTGATTCCTTCTCCTGGATTGGATTTAAAGTATTCATACTCAGAGGTTAGGATTTCTAACTTCTTCTCCCTATTTCCTCTGTGCCTTCATTAATCACCTCAATAGTTTCCCAGATGTGTTTGGAATCTTTACAGTTCATCACATGTCTATTCATCAAGGGATCAAGGGAATCTACTAAAATTAATTGAAGGCTAGCATCCAGGGAGGCTTCTTCTTTTTCAGCAGGAGAAAAATCCTCAGGATTCTTTACATAAGTTCTAGCTTTGGTAATCACCACATCATTTTCTATTACCTCTGGTTCAATAACCATCGGAATTTTTGGACCCTTCTTTAACACTTCCAGATATTTGGAATTTGCAACTTATAAAAACAATAGCATCTTCTTCTTCCACATAACATAATTTTCCTTATCGAATAGTGGAATTTTAACGGTTCCAACTTTTTGTGTAGTCATTATGAATTTTTGAGTAAATAAAAATTCAAGGAGTGGAAGAATCACAAAAGTCTAGGATCTTGATTTGTTCGTTAATCAGAAGGCTCTGATACCAATTGTTAGGTCTCAATATGTTTGTAGAAGGGGGGTTGAATACAAACAATACCGTTTAATCGAATAAAATATGGAATAAAAAAGTGAAACAAAATTCAACTTAAATAAAACTATTATTAAACTTGAAAGGTGTTACAACAACGGTATCGTTTACAAGGGATTAATCTCAAATAAATTATTCCAAATCTAGAATAAATTTGACATGAACTTTTTCTATTTTTGTAATAAAAAGGATCAAATGCTAAATGCAATTTGAGATTAAGTTCTAGGGATTTTGATCCGCTAGATAGTTACACAAGAACAAGAAAAGGATTTCTAGTGGATTATATTTAAAAATACTAGAAATAAATGATCTGAGAATTTACAATAAGTTCTCTGCAGTTTTCTTTTGTTCTGTGTTCTGCTATATTTGATATTCAATGCACTGCTTCTCTTTTAAAATCAGCTTCAGTTCTTTTATATTAAATCAATCCTTGATTTAACTGGCAAGACAATCCTTTATGCTTAGCATGACAATCCTTTTAACTGGTAGGACTTTCGGTAGGACTATCCATTGAACTGATAGAACTTTCGGCAAGACAATCTAAATGAACTAGCATGACTTTCGGTATGACTATTGATTGTCATACCGATTGTCTTGCTAATACAAAAGATAGTCTTGCCAGATTAAAACAGATTTTAATCAAATAATAATTCTGAATTAATTAATCAATTAATTCAATTAATCAATAAATTAATCTTTGCAGATTTAATTAATTCTCTTAATTAAATTATATGACTTAATTAATTAATAGAGAATTAATACTAATCTTGAGCAGCAACCATTCTTCTGAAAATCTTCTGAAAATCACTGTCAATTATGAATCAATTCTACCACTTCAATGTTGACACTCGATGTACTGTCTGGTTCATGAGTGACTAACTTCCGTGACGTTTCTTCATGCCTTGACTTTGATACTCTTGATTTTCTTCAGACTAAATCCTTGTAATTAATTGATACCCTGACGAGATCTCTGTCACTTGATTAAATCCACAATCTTGATTTATATCACTGAGGCTTGATCAATTTCTTGAGCTTCTTCCAGTGAATTAAGTTCTCAAGTCTGTAGACGAACAATGTTACTTAATCCTTTGACATATGTTACTTTGAGAGATCTCTCTGACGATAGAACCACTATTTACTTGTTACATCCTTATTTGAGTTGAGTTAAATCCTCGAATAAACAAATAGGCTATGACATATGCCTTTCAGACATGGGTGCTTTAATTGGGCAGCATTTTCCTGACACAGGTGCACCGTTTGAACGGTGATATTTTGTTATACATTCTCATTATGTTTTGAATAAATTCCCTGTTATATTTCAGGAAAATGCCACCCAAGAAAGCTATCCAGTCTAAAGGAAATAGTAGTAGTTTGGCGGAGGTTCCAGTTATAAATGAAATTCTAGACTTGTTGCGCCAGCAACAGCAAGAACAGTTGCAGTTAATCCAACAGATTCAGCAGCAACAACATCAACAAGGAAAGCTAAACCAAACTACTAGTTTTAAATCCTTTCAGTCTGTTAAGCCCCCAGAGTTCAAAGGCGAAGTGGATCCTGTTGTTGCCATAAATTGGCTGAAGGAAATGGACAAGGCATTTACCCTCACGCAAGTAAGTGATGATCTTAAGACCGACTGTGCAAGTTACTTTCTTAAGAATGAAGCAAATTATTGGTGGGAATCCACTCGAGTGTTGGAAGGAGAAGGCCCTGTTTCTTGGGCAAGATTTACAGAATTATTCTTGGAAAAGTATTTTCCCGATGGTTTAAGGAATCAGTTGGAAGTCGAGTTTCTAGAGTTGAAACAAGGTGAGAGAAGTGTGTTGGAGTATGAGGCCAAGTTTACAGAATTGGCCCGATTAGTTCCTGAATATGTAATTACGGAGATTCAGAAAGCAAGGAGGTTTCAGCAAGGGTTGAAGCCTGAGATTCGCAGAGGAGTTGTGGCATTGCAACTCAAGACATACTCCTCTGTGGTTCAGGCCGCCCTGGTAATGGAAAGTGACCAGAAGTTGGCTGTTAAGGAAGAAAGTGATAAGAAAAGGAAGTCAGAGGGTGTTAAGAACAAGGTAGACCAAGGAGAATCCAGTCAGGAATTTGAGAATCGGTTTGGCCAAAATAGGAGTAAGAGATTCCAGTGACAAAGTTTATTTCGGACTAGGTCTAGTGCTACTTCAGTTGCTTCCACTCCAACTCAGTTAGTCAAGTCAGCAATGGATTTTAAGTCCTGTGACAGGAGACACAGTGGTTCGTGCAAAAAGAATATGCAATGTTTTAAGTGTGGACATAAGGGTCATTATGCCTCAGAATGTAATCCAGAAAATCCAGGAGTTACGTGTTATAATTGTGGAAAAGTTGGGCATATTGCAAGGAGTTGTAGAACTGTTACTCAAGATACTATATCCCAAAGGCCAACATCCAGCATAGCTAGAGGCAGAACTTCTAAAAAGGACCAAGAGATCGAGCATTTAGAACTTAGACGTAGTTGCACCTGATTTGCCACCCTTCGAGCTAGAAGAGATCGATGTGATTTTAGGATCGGATTGGTTGTCCTGTAGTAAGGAAATGAGCGGTTTTTAGAAGAAGCGAAGTATAAAGTGTACAGAAGTAAATAGTAAGGTAAATTTCTGGATACAGAAGCAATATAAGGAATTTTCCCAATCATGCAAGAAAAGAAGTGATAAGCTAAGGACATAAAGTAGATCCACCATCTGTAAAGATACGAAGAAGAGAATACTTAAGCTGGAGGAATTTTGAGTAATAAATAAATGTCCTGGAATCTCTAAAAGTCAGTGGAGCGAAATAATTAGTGCGATAATTGTGAAAGTGATTGAAAGGGAAGTAAGTGTAATAGATAGAGACCCTGAAATGCACCAGTGATGTTGCTGGAAAGAGGAATGAAATTATGAGATTGTGTACTAATTATCGGGAGTTTAACACAATGATAAATAAGAATAGGTAACCTCTATAAAGAATTGGTTACTTACGTGACCTAATTCAAGGAGTGTGTGATTTCTACGGGATTGACTTAAGATATAGCCTGATGACATGTCAAAGATTGCGATTAGGATAAGTTATGAGCATTGCAAATTCTGGTGATATTATGCGGAGTAATAAGTGCATCATTTGTCTATAAGGAATCAAGATATATGGTGTATAAGGAGTACTTGGAAAAGCAAATTGTATTTATTGATAACATCCTCGGCTGTATTAGGATTAAGAAAGTTTATGTAGAACGCCCCAGGATTTCCCTACGAAGATTAGAAGGGAAGCACTTATACGCTAAGTTTTAAAGTATGAATTTTGGTTCAAAATAACAAAAGATTTTGAGTATTTCACTAACAACCATCTAAGCAAAGCCAGTGTAATAGTTTATGCCTCGTGCAGAGAAAAATGATTAAATGTGATTAAGATTGCTAAGGAATCAATAAAGGAATTGGAAAATGTGGGAATTGAAGTTGAGTATCTGAAGGTGATGAGAAGTTAGTATATAAGATTATTTCCCAGCCTTAACTGATGGAAATGAGTAAGAAGCAATCGGATGTTGGAAATTAAATTGAAAATCAGTATTACCTCTCATCCTTAGATAAAGGGTCAAAGTGATAAGGTGATTCAGACAATATAAGATATATGGAGAGTATATATGATGGGTTTAAAAAGTGAACTGCGATAATCACCTACCATGGATTGAGTTTTCTATGATAATAGTTACCCTGTTAGTAAGAGAGTATTACTTTACGAAGTGTTGTGTGGACATAAGTGTGAGTCCTCCCCCTAGTGAGAAAAAGTGGAAGTAGAGACATTGTTAAGTCCTGAATTAATTTAATACATCAAGAGTGTGGTGGTGTTGACTCAGAAAAGAGTTGAAACAGCCCAGGATAGAAAAAGAGAGAAAGCAGTTGAGTATCTGAAGGTGATGAGAAGTTAGTATATAAGATTATTTCCCAGCCTTAACTGATGGAAATGAGTAAGAAGCGATCGGATGTTGGAAAGTAAATTGAAAATCAGTATTACCTCTCATCCTTAGATAAAGGGTCAAAGTGATAAGGTGATTCAGACAATATAAGATATGTGGAGAGTATATATGATGGGTTTAAAAAGTGAACTGCTATAATCACCTACCATGGATTGAGTTTTCTATGATAATAGTTACCCTGTTAGTAAGAGAGTATTACTTTACGAAGTGTTGTTTGGACATAAGTGTGAGCCCTCCCCCTAGTGAGAAAAAGTGGAAGTAGAGACATTGTTAAGTCCTGAATTAATTTAATACATCAAGAGTGTGGTGGTGTTGACTCAGAAAAGAGTTGAAACAGCCCAGGATAGAAAAAGAGAGAAAGCGGATTTGCATCGAAAGAATATGAATATATAGAATGAGGATCGTGATATAGGAAAAAGCTTTACCTTGAAGGAGATTGATTAAGTTGGAATAGAAGGGACAAGTAAAGTCCTAATTGTATAGAATCATTCGAGGTATAAAGAAATATAGGTAAAGTTGTCTATAAGTTTATATCACCATCGTAGTCCCAGTATATATATATATATATATATATATATATATATATATATATAATATGTTATATGTGTCAATGTTAAAGCGATATGACTCTGATTTGAATCAAGCCATTGATTAGGAGCCAATGGGCTCTCATCCAAATTTGTTCTGCGCGGAATAATCGATCCAAATCCTAGATCGTTAAAAGTAAGTCCTTAGTAATGAATTTATGTCTATGGTGAGTATGCCTTGAATAAATCCTTGAGTTGAAGAGTATACCTGGAAGTTAGAGTCGGAATTGCTTGACAAATATCCTCACTTATTTGGTTAAGTCAGATTCTGAGGATGGAATCTTTTTAAGGGGGGAAGGATATAACGACCCGTATATTTTATTTATTATTTAAATGTATAATTATGGAATAAATAGTTAAATAAAATGATTGTGTGGGTTCATTCAGTGGGTTATTACTCTGTCACTATGTGTATGTGATTACTAGTGTATGGAATTGAATTGTGTGGTTAATTAACAAATTGTATGATTTTATATCATTGTTAAAAATGGTGTTATTGCAGTTTTATTTCCATAAATACTTGGATTGTCTCCAAAATTGTTTTTATGACTTTATAATTTCAATAATTATTTTTAGGACTTTACAAAATTGAGAAATCAATATTTCATTAATTATTTATTTTTAAATGATTTTCTGAGTATGTTTAATAGTAAAATCCATATTTAATTATGGAAATCTTCAAAAATTATGAAACTTATATTTGATTAAGTTCGTAGTATTCTGAGAATTTTAAAATTAATTTGGAAATTTCCAGGATTAATTTCACCCGCGCCTTATTTCGTTAATTGTTAAAAAGCGGGTATAAAGTGCGTTTTAAAAATTATTTTAAAATTTCGGAATTTATGGTTTTGTGAACTTCGGGATATTTCTAACATTTTAAGACTGTTTCCGTGATTTTCTGAAGTTATTTTAAGTGCATCTCGGATCGTGAATTGTTATATGCGGGTACGTTGTGCGACTCAAAAATGGTTTAAAAATTTTGAAAATTTTATTTTATTATTTTCGGGGTTTTTAGAAGGTTTTAAAAACCGTAATTGCAATTTTATAAATTTATTCTATGCGCAACATGGTTCGTTAAAACGTGAAATACAGATTAACAAATCGGGCTTAATAAGGATAAGTATTAATATTTTTATACGTGTCATAATTTCCCTCAGCACTTGGGCACATGGCAAGGCTGCAGTAGAAAAAAAAACACAAAATCAATACACAGAACATCAATCTCTGTTCCTCTCTTTCATTTCTTAATCTCTCTCACATCTCAATTTCTCTTTCTTTCCTCCCCCTCCACTTCGTCTTCTTCTTGCGACTGTTTCTGCGTTCCCGATTTTCCCCTGTTACTCCTGATTTGGTGCCACTGGTTATTTCCGGTATGGTCGCCACTTCTGTTTTTTTTCCGGTGGTTTGCTCCGGCTTTACCTGTGTCTGCGTGATTGGTATATATATGTGTGTTGGGTGTGTGTGTTGGGTGTGTGTGTGTGAATTGGGTGCGTGCGTGTGGTGTGTGCGCGTTTGTGTTGAGGTTATGTGCCTGATTTCTGTGGTTGTCGGCCGTGTTCTGTTCCGGTTGTGTGATGTTGCTCGCGCGTGCCGTGCACCCGCTCCTGTGCTAAATTAAAAATGTTATTAATTATATTTGGTTTTAATTTTTCTTTCTGCAGAAATTAATTGATAGCAATTCGTGAGATGAAATTATTTTGGTGCGGAAATTATTAAATTATTCGGTGAAGTACGCGTTGGAAACCCGAAATTAATTGGGTACACACGAGTTTTACCGCCGTCAGCGATGAATTTCGATGAGCTGACGGTGGACTGTGATGATTATTTCTGAGTCCTAAAATTTTAAACTATTAATTTAGTTCGTAACGTTATTTTCAAAAAGGATATATATTTATTGGGTATGTAGAGATTATATCGAGATTGTGGTTGCGTAATTGATTGTGGTTTGGATTATAAACGGTGGTTATTGAATTAATTGTTTGATAGATTGGTTATTGTGACGTCGAATTGTTTCGACGGGTAGTCCGATAAACAAAGAAGACGCTGCCCGATTTCCGGGAGATTTACCTACGGAAATACGGGAACGTATCCGACGATTATCGGGATGTCGAGTGGTTATATAGATAAATATGTGTTTTATATAAAACTTGATTGCACGATGTGATGGAATAATTTACTAAAATCAATAATCCTGATTCCGTAAAATTACGAGTATACATATTTTCTGAAAACGAACACCGAACCGATTTTCGAGATTGTGAACCCTAATTGTTGCGTGTGTTATTATAATATATACATAATTACGAGTCGGGTTTGAATATCGTTGGGTAGAATTGGTATTGAGGATATGTCAAGTATACCTAGACGTCTAACATAGGGTATTTTGGCTCTGTAGGTTCTAGTTGAGGGACTTCAGAAGTGAAATCGAACTAGAGATAACCTAGTGATCAATCGACAAGCGTAGCAAAGTTCTAAGCGAAGGACCTGAACGTTGAAGTCGGATCCAGGATACTCTGATAGTAAGGCGATAAAGCCGAGTGTCCAAGTTAGTCCAAGGTCGATCGGTAGTAGTGGTAAAGCTCTGCAAGGCAAGTACCCCTGACCATTCTTTTATGGTTCAGTACGTATGAATAGCTAAATATTTTATTCTCGTAATGGAACATAAACGTTTTAAGTTACGTATCCCCTGTGTTTGAAAATATTGTTAAATATGTGTTTTTGGGGAAAAGTAACTTCTGAAAATACTTATCTCTAAAGTGTGATTAAAAATGGAAAAGAGGTTTTGAATAGTGTGTTGTGGCAGAATTGATTTTAACAAGAGATAGGTAAAAGTGATTTTAAAACTGGATAAAACGAATCAGATATTGGATAACGTTGCGTAAGTGGCTAATTCGGTTGCGCGCATTACATAACCGATTAATCCAGCATTGTTAATCAGAGACCTAGCTAGTCTCTGCGGATCCGGTGATTTTGTGTGAAAGCCCGATCAGCTTTCCTAGACATTTTGTGTGATAGCCCGGCCAACTATCCTAGATAATTTGTGTGGAGGCCTGATCAGCCGTCCCTAGATAACATCCAATACATATCTAATTGTGATTGTTAGGAATATATGTATTAGTTTGATGATAAGTTCAGCAAAACACTTAAGTAGAAATCTAGTGTTTGTAGCCTCAACGGATAAGACCATCTTGGCTATCCGTTGAAGGAGTAGCCTTACTTAGCAATAAGTTTGGTATTGTAGCACATCTCACTCTCTGATTTCAAGCTGTAATTCTTAGATGTTGTTAGGAGATAATCAGTCATGTTGACTACTAATGGATGTACAAATAGGAGGGCTAATTGTAAATATTTCATGCCTTGTAATTTTGTATAAGTGAAGAAGTGTCAACGGATATTGAAGACCTTCAACGGATGAGAAACTAAGCTTCAACGGATGTCTCTAATGCTTCAACGGATAATATCCATCAACAGATAAGTGCTTCAACGGATAAAGCTTCAACTGCTAGAGCATCAACAGATAAAGCCATTAACGGATGAAAGCTTCAACGGATGCACTGCTAGAGCATCAACGGATAAAGCCATCAACGGATGAAAGCTTCAACGGATGCTCAGTCTCATAGCAGTTGATAGTGACAGTTAACAAAGCTGACAGAGGCACATGGATTGACAGAGATGTGGTAGCCTATTTCAGGAACAGCAGAAAAAGCAGCCGTTTTTAGTCTGGTTCATAATGGAAAGTCAACAGATAATTCCATATTACACTGGATAAAAATGGAACAGAAACAAGTGGAGAACTATTGTCCTATTGTACTTTATCTTTGTCTTAACTTGTAAACTTGGTGTTATATAAACCAAGTAGCAGCTAGTAATTAGATATGAATTTTCCCTGAGCTGTTTAGAAATATCAAGAGAGAAAATCATCTAGTTTGTACTAGGAAGCAGCTGTGATTCAATTTTGAATCACAGATTTTCTGAAATAACACATCTCTGGTGGAACAACAAATCTACCAGAAAAGTTTTTAAGTTCTTTGTGTTCATTTCATTTGTGTTTAAATATATATCTGTCTGCATCAGCTCCAAGCAATTCACACACATTTGATCACTCAAACACTTAGTCTTACAAATTGCTCAAAACTTGAAAAAGTTTTGAGATTTACATTCAACCCCCCTTCTGTAAATCTCATTGTTAGTCCACTGGGAATAACAATTGGTATCAGAGCAAGCTCTTAACATACAAAGAGTTTAAAGATCTATTCTGCTAACAGCATGAGTAAGAAGGATATAGGTGTAAAGATTCCAATCCTGGAAAGAGATAACTATCATCACTGGAAGGTGAAGATGCATTTACATCTTCTCTCTCAAGATGAAAGCTACATCAACTGCATTGAGAATGGTCCTCACATCCCACACAAGGTGGCCACAGCTGCTACTGCTACAGTTGCTGTTGGACAGTCTATTCACAAGCCAAAGGCAGAATGGACTGTTGAAGATATTGAAGAGGTCCACAAGGACAAGAAAGCCATGAACATTTTGTTTAATGGCCTGGATCAAGATATGTTTGACAATGTCATCAATAGCCAAACAGCTAAGGAAATTTGGGATACTGTGCAGCTTATCTGTGAAGGCACTAAGCAAGTTAGAGAAAACAAAATGCAGCTTCTCATTCAACAATATGAATATTTCCACTTTGAAGAAGGAGAATCATTGAATGATACATTCAACAGATTTCAGAAACTATTGAATGGATTAAAGCTGTATGGGAGAGTGTACCAAGTCAAGGACTCCAATCTAAAATTTCTAAGATCTCTACCAAAGGAATGGAAGCCTATGACTGTTTCTCTAAGAAATTCTCAAGATTATAAGGACTTCACACTTGAAAGATTATATGGAATTTTGAAGACTTATGAACTTGAGATGGAGCAAGATGAGCTGTTGGAAAAGGGAAAGAGAAAAGGAGGATCAGTTGCACTTTTGAGCATAGGTTTCATCATAATCAATACCTTCAGCTTGAGAATACCCTTTAGCTACCAGTCTTGCTTTGTTTTTTTGTAACCAAACCATCTTCATCTAGTTTATTCCTGAATACCCACCGAGTACCAACAGCTTTCTTGTGTGTAGGTCTAGGTACCAGTTTCCAGACTTGTTGATGTTCAAACTGATTGAGTTCATCTTGCATAGCAATCACCCAATCTGGATCAGTCAGTGCTTCCTCAATCTTCTTAGGTTCCATCTCAGAAAGAAATCCTGAGAACAGACACTCATTTTGAGTAGCACGTCTAGTTCTGACTCCAACATCTGGATCACCAATAATCAACTCAAAAGGATGAGCTTTATTCCAGACAGTCTGTCTTGGAAGATTTGATCTTGATGATTCGCCTTGAAATTCATTGGGATGTTGTGTCCTACTAGTTGATCCTTCAGCATCTCCCCCTGAGTTGTTGCCATGTTGACTTGAAGATTCTCCGTCAGTAGCAGTGGTATCTCCATTGTTGCCAAAGTTTCCATCATCATTACCTTGAGTATCATCATGATTAACAGGTTCTTCACCAGCAACAACCTCAGGTTCTTGATCATGTTCTGATTCTGAATCTGACATATCATCAAACTTCAGTTTCTCAGAAGGATCTTCAGTTTGGATACTAGGGAGTTTAGTGTCATCAAATGTAACATTGACACTTTCAGTTACTTTGTGTTGATCAATGATATACACCATGTATGATCTTCTTCCATATCCAACAAAAATACCCTCATATACTTTTGCCTCGAATTTACCACGACGATCATCTCCATCCTTGAGCACGAAGCATCTGGCACCAAATACATGAAAGTATTTGATAGAAGGTTTCTGTTCATTCATAATCTCATAAGGAGTTTTCATGAAGTCTTTGTTGATTAGAGTTTGATTCTGATTATAACATGCAATATTGACAGCTTCAGCCCAAAAGTACATTGGAAGACCTGATTCACTTAACATCGTTCTTGCAGCTTCAATCAATTTACGATTCTTCCTTTCTACCACTCCATTTTGCTGAGGGGTTCTAGGAGCTGAAAATTGTCTGGTAATACCTTTGTCTATACAGAATCCATTGAGAAGTGAATTATTAAATTTTGTTCCATTATCTGACCTTATTGCTCTAACAGGGACATTAGAATCTAACTCGATTAACTTGATATGATCAATCACAACTTGTGGTGTTTCATCCTTAGAGTGAAGGAATAAAACCCAGGTATACTTGGAATAGTCATCAACTATCACAAGACAGTAACACTTCTTTGATATCGAAAGAACATTAACTGGTCCAAATAAATCCATGTGCAATAATTGCAGAACACCAGTTATGGAGGATGTGTCAGTGCCTCTGTGACTTGCTTTCTTTGACTTTCCTTTTTGGCAAGCCTCACACAGTCCTTTTGGGGAAAATCCCAGCTGAGGCAGACCTCTGACCAATTTTCTTTTGACAATAGAATTCATTGTTTTGAAATTGAGATGAGAAAGTCTCTTGTGCCATAGCCAACTCTCATCTGACGATGCCTTTGCATAGAAACAATTGACTTCAGGATTGCTTCCAGAGTTCATGTCAGCTATGAACAGATTTCCTTTCCGGATTCCCATCAAGGAGGGTTTTTTAGTTTTCTTGTGCATAATCTGACTCTTCAGCTTGTCGAATAAAACATTGTAGCCGTTGTCACAGAATTGTCTAATGCTAAGCAGATTGTGTTCAAGTCCTTGCACAACATACACATTTTCAATGATAACATTTCCAGCTAGCAAACAGCCATATCCCTCAGTTAAACCTTTGTTGTTATCTCCAAAGGTAACCACTGGGCCAGCTTTCTCAACCATATTTGATAGCAGGGCTCTATCTCCGGTCATATGTCTTGACGATCCGCTGTCAAGAATCCACACTACCGGTTGTACCTGTTTCATGCCCTGCAATACAAATGGATTAGACCTTCTTCAGAACCCAAGCTTGGTTGGGTCCGGCATACTTGTAAAATTGGCCTTTATCAGGCAGAACAACATTCTTAGTTTTAATGTTCTCAACTTTCTCAATGACTGGACATTTGACCTTGTAAACAGCCTTGACAGATTTCTGTTTAGGCTTAGGCACAAATGTCTCCTTTCTAGCTTTAGGAGGACTAGCAGTCTTAGACCTATCATGCTTCCTATTATTCACATGCTGACGAGGAGTAGTCTTATCATTAGAAACATGCTTATCATTAAAATAAGCATACATCAAATTAAAAGCACAAGACATACAATCAGGAACACCACATGCTTTATGAGAGGAATTAACAATAGGCAACTTATGCATGGTAGACATGGCATTTGTGTTATACAACTCATGTGTGTCTGAGTTAGTCTCAGTTGCTTTCACAACTTTGACTGGAACCTTTGACACACTTGACTTGGAAACAGCTTTCTCATTAGCAAGATCTTCAGCACAGATTTCTTCTTGAATAATAAATGAGGTCTCATCAAATGGTTCAGCAATTGATTCTTTATAGAGGGGTTCATCAACACCCTTAAGCACATATGGTACTTCCCTACCTTTAGCACAGACATGAGGAGGGGAGTTTATGCCTAATTATCCAATAGCAACATTGTAATCATAACCTATTCCAGATGTTTGATTAACAGCTTGCTTATTGTAAAACTCTTTGGGCTTCAAACAAGAATTAAAGTAAGCTTTAAACTTAGCCTCAAGACCGGTGATCTTGTCTTTGAGAATAGTTTCGAGTTGTCTATAACAGTCAACTCTATTCTCAAGAAAAGATACTTGTTCTTTTAATTTATCTTGATTAATGTGCACAAGTCTTAATTCATTGACCTCTTTCTCAAGGTCTTTGATTTGTTGATTTAACATTTCATTATCACGACGAGCACAATCCAAGGAACCTCCTAGATGATAAACTAATTCAGCATCAGTAAATTTTACCTCTTTTCTTGACGATGAGGTGTTTGCATCACTAGCCATGAGAGCAAGATTCCCAACTTCTTCATCTTCACTGTCAGTATCATCCCAGCTTCTTCCCTTTGCCAGGTAAGCCCTTTCAGATTTACTCTTCTGATTAGAATCATAAGAGTTCTTCCTAACTTGTTTTGGCTTCCTGCATTCTGTGGCAAAGTGTCCCAACTCATTGCAGTTGAAGCATCGAATGGTGCTTCGATCAACCATCCATGTTTTGTACCCACCACTGCTGGTGTTAGAGGATGAAGATCTACATTTCTGGAATCTGTTGTAGTTGGACTTGTACTTGAACTTCGGATTCCTCTTGAATCTGATATTGGAGAATCTCTTGACAATCAGGGCCATTGACTCATCTTCCAATTGCTCCAGTTCTTCCAAGGAATAAAAATCATCTCCTGATTGATTTGTAGTAGGAGGATCAAATTCTGCTACAATCACATTTTCTTCAACCTTGGAAGACTGTACCATTCTTTCTGACTGTTGAGATTGTTGTTGATATTGTGGTTGTTGTTGTTGTTCTTCAGCTACTAGAGCAGTAGACGTGCTGACCACTCTTCCTTTCCCGTAGACTTCCTTCTGCTGAATCTGCTCCAACTCATAAGTCTTTAACACACCATAGAGCCTTTCCAAAGAAATCTTACTCAGATCTCTTGCTTCTCTTATGGCAGTGATTATATGTTCGAGATGAGTTGGCAGTGTTAAAAGGAACTTTTTGTTGACCTCCCTGATTGAATAGTATTTACCATTAATGTTCAGGTTGTTGATCAATGCATTGTACCTCTCAAACACTTCAGTGATTCCTTCTCCTGGATTGGATTTAAAGTATTCATACTCAGAGGTTAGGATTTCTAACTTCTTCTCCCTATTTCCTCTGTGCCTTCATTAATCACCTCAATAGTTTCCCAGATGTGTTTGGAATCTTTACAGTTCATCACATGTCTATTCATCAAGGGATCAAGGGAATCTACTAAAATTAATTGAAGGCTAGCATCCAGGGAGGCTTCTTCTTTTTCAGCAGGAGAAAAATCCTCAGGATTCTTTACATAAGTTCTAGCTTTGGTAATCACCACATCATTTTCTATTACCTCTGGTTCAATAACCATCGGAATTTTTGGACCCTTCTTTAACACTTCCAGATATTTGGAATTTGCAACTTGTAAAAACAATAGCATCTTCTTCTTCCACATAACATAATTTTCCTTATCGAATAGTGGAATTTTAACGGTTCCAACTTTTTGTGTAGTCATTATGAATTTTTGAGTAAATAAAAATTCAAGGAGTGGAAGAATCACAAAAGTCTAGGATCTTGATTTGTTCATTAATCAGAAGGCTCGGATACCAATTGTTAGGTCTCAATATGTTTGTAGAAGGGGGGTTGAATACAAACAATACCGTTTAATCGAATAAAATGTGGAATAAAAAAGTGAAACAAAATTCAACTTAAATAAAACTATTATTAAACTTGAATGGTGTTACAACAACGGTATCGTTTACAAGGGATTAATCTCAAATAAATTATTCCAAATCTAGAATAAATTTGACATGAACTTTTTCTATTTTTGTAATAAAAAGGATCAAATGCTAAATGCAATTTGAGATTAAGTTCTAGGGATTTTGATCCGCTAGATAGTTACACAAGAACAAGAAAAGGATTTCTAGTGGATTATATTTAAAAATACTAGAAATAAATGATCTGAGAATTTGCAATAAGTTCTCTGCAGTTTTCTTTTGTTCTATGTTCTGCTATATTTGATATTCAATGCACTGCTTCTCTTTTAAAATCAGCTTCAGTTCTTTTATATTAAATCAATCCTTGATTTAACTGGCAAGACAATCCTTTATGCTTAGCATGACAATCCTTTTAACTGGTAGGACTTTCGGTAGGACTATCCATTGAACTGATAGAACTTTCGGCAAGACAATCTAAATGAACTAGCATGACTTTCGGTATGACTATTGATTGTCATACCGATTGTCTTGCTAATACAAAAGATAGTCTTGCCAGATTAAAACAGATTTTAATCAAATAATAATTCTGAATTAATTAATCAATTAATTCAATTAATCAATAAATTAATCTTTGCAGATTTAATTAATTCTCTTAATTAAATTATATGACTTAATTAATTAATAGAGAATTAATACTAATCTTGAGCAGCAACCATTCTTCTGAAAATCTTCTGAAAATCACTGTCAATTATGAATCAATTCTACCACTTCAATGTTGACACTCGATGTACTGTCTGGTTCATGAGTGACTAACTTCCGTGACGTTTCTTCATGCCTTGACTTTGATACTCTTGATTTTCTTCAGACTAAATCCTTGTAATTAATTGATACCCTGACGAGATCTCTGTCACTTGATTAAATCCACAATCTTGATTTATATCACTGAGGCTTGATCAATTTCTTGAGCTTCTTCCAGTGAATTAAGTTCTCAAGTCTGTAGACGAACAATGTTACTTAATCCTTTGACATATGTTACTTTGAGAGATCTCTCTGACGATAGAACCACTATTTACTTGTTACATCCTTATTTGAGTTGAGTTAAATCCTCGAATAAACAAATAGGCTATGACATATGCCTTTCAGACATGGGTGCTTTAATTGGGCAGCATTTTCCTGACACAGGTGCACCGTTTGAACGGTGATATTTTGTTATACATTCTCATTATGTTTTGAATAAATTCCCTGTTATATTTAGGAAAATGCCACCCAAGAAAGCTATCCAGTCTAAAGGAAATAGTAGTAGTTTGGCGGAGGTTCCAGTTATAAATGAAATTCTAGACTTGTTGCGCCAGCAACAGCAAGAACAGTTGCAGTTAATCCAACAGATTCAGCAGCAACAACATCAACAAGGAAAGCTAAACCAAACTACTAGTTTTAAATCCTTTCAGTCTGTTAAGCCCCCAGAGTTCAAAGGCGAGGTGGATCCTGTTGTTGCCATAAATTGGCTGAAGGAAATGGACAAGGCATTTACCCTCACGCAAGTAAGTGATGATCTTAAGACCGACTGTGCAAGTTACTTTCTTAAGAATGAAGCAAATTATTGGTGGGAATCCACTCGAGTGTTGGAAGGAGAAGGCCCTGTTTCTTGGGCAAGATTTACAGAATTATTCTTGGAAAAGTATTTTCCCGATGGTTTAAGGAATCAGTTGGAAGTCGAGTTTCTAGAGTTGAAACAAGGTGAGAGAAGTGTGTTGGAGTATGAGGCCAAGTTTACAGAATTGGCCCGATTAGTTCCTGAATATGTAATTACGGAGATTCAGAAAGCAAGGAGGTTTCAGCAAGGGTTGAAGCCTGAGATTCGCAGAGGAGTTGTGGCATTGCAACTCAAGACATACTCCTCTGTGGTTCAGGCCGCCCTGGTAATGGAAAGTGACCAGAAGTTGGCTGTTAAGGAAGAAAGTGATAAGAAAAGGAAGTCAGAGGGTGTTAAGAACAAGGTAGACCAAGGAGAATCCAGTCAGGAATTTGAGAATCGGTTTGGCCAAAATAGGAGTAAGAGATTCCAGTGACAAAGTTTATTTCGGACTAGGTCTAGTGCTACTTCAGTTGCTTCCACTCCAACTCAGTTAGTCAAGTCAGCAATGGATTTTAAGTCCTGTGACAGGAGACACAGTGGTTCGTGCAAAAAGAATATGCAATGTTTTAAGTGTGGACATAAGGGTCATTATGCCTCAGAATGTAATCCAGAAAATCCAGGAGTTACGTGTTATAATTGTGGAAAAGTTGGGCATATTGCAAGGAGTTGTAGAACTGTTACTCAAGATACTATATCCCAAAGGCCAACATCCAGCATAGCTAGAGGCAGAACTTCTAAAAAGGACCAAGAGATCGAGCATTTAGAACTTAGACGTAGTTGCACCTGATTTGCCACCCTTCGAGCTAGAAGAGATCGATGTGATTTTAGGATCGGATTGGTTGTCCTGTAGTAAGGAAATGAGCGGTTTTTAGAAGAAGCGAAGTATAAAGTGTACAGAAGTAAATAGTAAGGTAAATTTCTGGATACAGAAGCAATATAAGGAATTTTCCCAATCATGCAAGAAAAGAAGTGATAAGCTAAGGACATAAAGTAGATCCACCATCTGTAAAGATACGAAGAAGAGAATACTTAAGCTGGAGGAATTTTGAGTAATAAATAAATGTCCTGGAATCTCTAAAAGTCAGTGGAGCGAAATAATTAGTGCGATAATTGTGAAAGTGATTGAAAGGGAAGTAAGTGTAATAGATAGAGACCCTGAAATGCACCAGTGATGTTGCTGGAAAGAGGAATGAAATTATGAGATTGTGTACTAATTATCGGGAGTTTAACACAATGATAAATAAGAATAGGTAACCTCTATAAAGAATTGGTTACTTACGTGACCTAATTCAAGGAGTGTGTGATTTCTACGGGATTGACTTAAGATATAGCCTGATGACATGTCAAAGATTGCGATTAGGATAAGTTATGAGCATTGCAAATTCTGGTGATATTATGCGGAGTAATAAGTGCATCATTTGCCTATAAGGAATCAAGATATATGGTGTATAAGGATTACTTGGAAAAGCAAATTGTATTTATTGATAACATCCTCGGCTGTATTAGGATTAAGAAAGTTTATGTAGAACGCCCCAGGATTTCCCTACGAAGATTAGAAGGGAAGCACTTATACGCTAAGTTTTAAAGTATGAATTTTGGTTCAAAATAACAAAAGATTTTGAGTATTTCACTAACAACCATCTAAGCAAAGCCAGTGTAATAGTTTATGCCTCGTGCAGAGAAAAATGATTAAATGTGATTAAGATTGCTAAGGAATCAATAAAGGAATTGGAAAATGTGGGAATTGAAGTTGAGTATCTGAAGGTGATGAGAAGTTAGTATATAAGATTATTTCCCAGCCTTAACTGATGGAAATGAGTAAGAAGCAATCGGATGTTGGAAATTAAATTGAAAATCAGTATTACCTCTCATCCTTAGATAAAGGGTCAAAGTGATAAGGTGATTCAGACAATATAAGATATATGGAGAGTATATATGATGGGTTTAAAAAGTGAACTGCGATAATCACCTACCATGGATTGAGTTTTCTATGATAATAGTTACCCTGTTAGTAAGAGAGTATTACTTTACGAAGTGTTGTGTGGACATAAGTGTGAGTCCTCCCCCTAGTGAGAAAAAGTGGAAGTAGAGACATTGTTAAGTCCTGAATTAATTTAATACATCAAGAGTGTGGTGGTGTTGACTCAGAAAAGAGTTGAAACAGCCCAGGATAGAAAAAGAGAGAAAGCAGTTGAGTATCTGAAGGTGATGAGAAGTTAGTATATAAGATTATTTCCCAGCCTTAACTGATGGAAATGAGTAAGAAGCGATCGGATGTTGGAAAGTAAATTGAAAATCAGTATTACCTCTCATCCTTAGATAAAGGGTCAAAGTGATAAGGTGATTCAGACAATATAAGATATGTGGAGAGTATATATGATGGGTTTAAAAAGTGAACTGCTATAATCACCTACCATGGATTGAGTTTTCTATGATAATAGTTACCCTGTTAGTAAGAGAGTATTACTTTACGAAGTGTTGTTTGGACATAAGTGTGAGCCCTCCCCCTAGTGAGAAAAAGTGGAAGTAGAGACATTGTTAAGTCCTGAATTAATTTAATACATCAAGAGTGTGGTGGTGTTGACTCAGAAAAGAGTTGAAACAGCCCAGGATAGAAAAAGAGAGAAAGCGGATTTGCATCGAAAGAATATGAATATATAGAATGAGGATCGTGATATAGGAAAAAGCTTTACCTTGAAGGAGATTGATTAAGTTGGAATAGAAGGGACAAGTAAAGTCCTAATTGTATAGAATCATTCGAGGTATAAAGAAATATAGGTAAAGTTGTCTATAAGTTTATATCACCGTCGTAGTCCCAGTATATATATATATATATAATATGTTATATGTGTCAATGTTAAAGCGATATGACTCTGATTTGAATCAAGCCATTGATTAGGAGCCAATGGGCTCTCATCCAAATTTGTTCTGCGCGGAATAATCGATCCAAATCCTAGATCGTTAAAAGTAAGTCCTTAGTAATGAATTTATGTCTATGGTGAGTATGCCTTGAATAAATCCTTGAGTTGAAGAGTATACCTGGAAGTTAGAGTCGGAATTGCTTGACAAATATCCTCACTTATTTGGTTAAGTCAGATTCTGAGGATGGAATCTTTTTAAGGGGGGAAGGATATAACGACCCGTATATTTTATTTATTATTTAAATGTATAATTATGGAATAAATAGTTAAATAAAATGATTGTGTGGGTTCATTCAGTGGGTTATTACTCTGTCACTATGTGTATAGTGATTACTAGTGTATGGAATTGAATTGTGTGGTTAATTAACAAATTGTATGATTTTATATCATTGTTAAAATGGTGTTATTGCAGTTTTATTTCCATAAATACTTGGATTGTCTCCAAAATTGTTTTTATGACTTTATAATTTCAATAATTATTTTTAGGACTTTACAAAATTGAGAAATCAATATTTCATTAATTATTTATTTTTAAATGATTTTCTGAGTATGTTTAATAGTAAAATCCATATTTAATTATGGAAATCTTCAAAAATTATGAAACTTATATTTGATTAAGTTCGTAGTATTCTGAGAATTTTAAAATTAATTTGGAAATTTCCAGGATTAATTTCACCCGCGCCTTATTTCGTTAATTGTTAAAAAGCGGGTATAAAGTGCGTTTTAAAAATTATTTTAAAATTTCGGAATTTATGGTTTTGTGAACTTCGGGATATTTCTAACATTTTAAGACTGTTTCCGTGATTTTCTGAAGTTATTTTAAGTGCATCTCGGATCGTGAATTGTTATATGCGGGTACGTTGTGCGACTCAAAAATGGTTTTAAAATTTTGAAAATTTTATTTTATTATTTTCGGGGTTTTTAAAAGGTTTTAAAAACCGTAATTGCAATTTTATAAATTTATTCTATGCGCAACATGGTTCGTTAAAACGTGAAATACAGATTAACAAATCGGGCTTAATAAGGATAAGTATTAATATTTTTATACGTGTCATAATTTCCCTCAGCACTTGGGCACATGGCAAGGCTGCAGTAGAAAAAAAACACAAAATCAATACACAGAACATCAATCTCTGTTCCTCTCTTTCATTTCTTAATCTCTCTCACATCTCAATTTCTCTTTCTTTCCTCCCCCTCCACTTCGTCTTCTTCTTGCGACTGTTTCTGCGTTCCCGATTTTCCCCTGTTACTCCTGATTTGGTGCCACTGGTTATTTCCGGTATGGTCGCCACTTCTGTTTCTTTTCCGGTGGTTTGCTCCGGCTTTACCTGTGTCTGCGTGATTGGTATATATATGTGTGTTGGGTGTGTGTGTTGGGTGTGTGTGTGTGAATTGGGTGCGTGCGTGTGGTGTGTGCGCGTTTGTGTTGAGGTTATGTGCCTGAATTCTGTGGTTGTCGGCCGTGTTCTGTTCCGGTTGTGTGATGTTGCTCGCGCGTGCCGTGCACCCGCTCCTGTGCTAAATTAAAAATGTTATTAACTATATTTGGTTTTAATTTTTCTTTCTGCAGAAATTAATTGATAGCAATTCGTGAGATGAAATTATTTTGGTGCGGAAATTATTAAATTATTCGGTGAAGTACGCGTTGGAAACCCGAAATTAATTGGGTACACACGAGTTTTACCGCCGTCAGCGATGAATTTCGATGAGCTGACGGTGGACTGTGATGATTATTTCTGAGTCCTAAAATTTTAAACTATTAATTTAGTTCGTAACGTTATTTTCAAAAAGGATATATATTTATTGGGTATGTAGAGATTATATCGAGATTGTGGTTGCGTAATTGATTATGGTTTGGATTATAAACGGTGGTTATTGAATTAATTGTTTGATAGATTGGTTATTGTGACGTCGAATTGTTTCGACGGGTAGTCCGATAAACAAAGAAGACGCTGCCCGATTTCCGGGAGATTTACCTACGGAAATACGGGAACGTATCCGACGATTATCGGGATGTCGAGTGGTTATATAGATAAATATGTGTTTTATATAAAACTTGATTGCACGATGTGATGGAATAATTTACTAAAATCAATAATCCTGATTCCGTAAAATTACGAGTATACATATTTTCTGAAAATGAACACCGAACCGATTTTCGAGATTGTGAACCCTAATTGTTGCGTGTGTTATTATAATATATACATAATTACGAGTCGGGTTTGAATATCGTTGGGTAGAATTGGTATTGAGGATATGTCAAGTATACCTAGACGTCTAACATAGGGTATTTTGGCTCTGTAGGTTCTAGTTGAGGGACTTCAGAAGTGAAATCGAACTAGAGATAACCTAGTGATCAATCGACAAGCGTAGCAAAGTTCTAAGCGAAGGACCTGAACGTTGAAGTCGGATCCGGATACTCTGATAGTAAGGCGATAAAGCCGAGTGTCCAAGTTAGTCCAAGGTCGATCGGTAGTAGTGGTAAAGCTCTGCAAGGCAAGTACCCCTGACCATTCTTTTATGGTTCAGTACGTATGAATAGCTAAATATTTTATTCTCGTAATGGAAACATAAACGTTTTAAGTTACGTATCCCCTGTGTTTGAAAATATTGTTAAATATGTGTTTTTTGGGGAAAAGTAACTTCTGAAAATACTTATCTCTAAAGTGTGATTAAAAATGGAAAAGAGGTTTTGAATAGTGTGTTGTGGCAGAATTGATTTTAACAAGAGATAGGTAAAAGTGATTTTAAAACTGGATAAAACGAATCAGATATTGGATAACGTTGCGTAAGTGGCTAATTTCGGTTGCGCGCATTACATAACCGATTAATCCAGCATTGTTAATCAGAGACCTAGCTAGTCTCTGCGGATCCGGTGATTTTGTGAGAAAGCCCGATCAGCTTTCCTAGACATTTTGTGTGATAGCCCGGCCAACTATCCTAGATAATTTGTGTGGAGGCCTGATCAGCCGTCCCTAGATAACATCCAATACATATCTAATTGTGATTGTTAGGAATATATGTATTAGTTTGATGATAAGTTCAGCAAAACACTTAAGTAGAAATCTAGTGTTTGTAGCC
This sequence comes from Apium graveolens, assembly GCF_009905375.1. Taxonomy (NCBI): domain Eukaryota; kingdom Viridiplantae; phylum Streptophyta; class Magnoliopsida; order Apiales; family Apiaceae; genus Apium; species Apium graveolens. Next base: position 248,032,697 of record NC_133649.1, on the reverse strand, counting down.
TCAACGGATAAGACCATCTTGGCTATCCGTTGAAGGAGTAGCCTTACTTAGCAATAAGTTTGGTATTGTAGCACATCTCACTCTCTGATTTCAAGCTGTAATTCTTAGATGTTGTTAGGAGATAATCAGTCATGTTGACTACTAATGGATGTACAAATAGGAGGGCTAATTGTAAATATTTCATGCCTTGTAATTTTGTATAAGTGAAGAAGTGTCAACGAATATTGAAGACCTTCAACGGATGAGAAACTAAGCTTCAACGGATGTCTCTAATGCTTCAACGGATAATATCCATCAACAGATAAGTGCTTCAACGGATAAAGCTTCAACTGCTAGAGCATCAACAGATAAAGCCATTAACGGATGAAAGCTTCAACGGATGCACTGCTAGAGCATCAACGGATAAAGCCATCAACGGATGAAAGCTTCAACGGATGCTCAGTCTCATAGCAGTTGATAGTGACAGTTAACAAAGCTGACAGAGGCACATGGATTGACAGAGATGTGGTAGCCTATTTCAGGAACAGCAGAAAAAGCAGCCGTTTTAGTCTGGTTCATAATGGAAAGTCAACAGATAATTCCATATTACACTGGATAAAAATGGAACAGAAACAAGTGGAGAACTATTGTCCTATTGTACTTTATCTTTGTCTTAACTTGTAAACTTGGTGTTATATAAACCAAGTAGCAGCTAGTAATTAGATATGAATTTTCCCTGAGCTGTTTAGAAATATCAAGAGAGAAAATCATCTAGTTTGTACTAGGAAGCAGCTGTGATTCAATTCTGAATCACAGATTTTCTGAAATAACACATCTCTGGTGGAACAACAAATCTACCAGAAAAGTTTTTAAGTTCTTTGTGTTCATTTCATTTGTGTTTAAATATATATCTGTCTGCATCAGCTCCAAGCAATTCACACACATTTGATCACTCAAACACTTAGTCTTACAAATTGCTCAAAACTTGAAAAAGTTTTGAGATTTACATTCAACCCCCCCTTCTGTAAATCTCATTGTTAGTCCACTGGGAATAACAATTGGTATCAGAGCAAGCTCTTAACATACAAAGAGTTTAAAGATCTATTCTGCTAACAGCATGAGTAAGAAGGATATAGGTGTAAAGATTCCAATCCTGGAAAGAGATAACTATCATCACTGGAAGGTGAAGATGCATTTACATCTTCTCTCTCAAGATGAAAGCTACATCAACTGCATTGAGAATGGTCCTCACATCCCACACAAGGTGGCCACAGCTGCTACTGCTACAGTTGCTGTTGGACAGTCTATTCACAAGCCAAAGGCAGAATGGACTGTTGAAGATATTGAAGAGGTCCACAAGGACAAGAAAGCCATGAACATTTTGTTTAATGGCCTGGATCAAGATATGTTTGACAATGTCATCAATAGCCAAACAACTAAGGAAATTTGGGATACTGTGCAGCTTATCTGTGAAGGCACTAAGCAAGTTAGAGAAAACAAAATGCAGCTTCTCATTCAACAATATGAATATTTCCACTTTGAAGAAGGAGAATCATTGAATGATACATTCAACAGATTTCAGAAACTATTGAATGGATTAAAGCTGTATGGGAGAGTGTACCAAGTCAAGGACTCCAATCTAAAATTTCTAAGATCTCTACCAAAGGAATGGAAGCCTATGACTGTTTCTCTAAGAAATTCTCAAGATTATAAGGACTTCACACTTGAAAGATTATATGGAATTTTGAAGACTTATGAACTTGAGATGGAGCAAGATGAGCTGTTGGAAAAGGGAAAGAGAAAAGGAGGATCAGTTGCACTTTTGAGCATAGGTTTCATCATAATCAATACCTTCAGCTTGAGAATACCCTTTAGCTACCAGTCTTGCTTTGTTTTTTTGTAACCAAACCATCTTCATCTAGTTTATTCCTGAATACCCACCGAGTACCAACAGCTTTCTTGTGTGTAGGTCTAGGTACCAGTTTCCAGACTTGTTGATGTTCAAACTGATTGAGTTCATCTTGCATAGCAATCACCCAATCTGGATCAGTCAGTGCTTCCTCAATCTTCTTAGGTTCCATCTCAGAAAGAAATCCTGAGAACAGACACTCATTTTGAGTAGCACGTCTAGTTCTGACTCCAACATCTGGATCACCAATAATCAACTCAAAAGGATGAGCTTTATTCCAGACAGTCTGTCTTGGAAGATTTGATCTTGATGATTCGCCTTGAAATTCATTGGGATGTTGTGTCCTACTAGTTGATCCTTCAGCATCTCCCCCTGAGTTGTTGCCATGTTGACTTGAAGATTCTCCATCAGTAGCAGTGGTATCTCCATTGTTGCCAAAGTTTCCATCATCATTACCTTGAGTATCATCATGATTAACAGGTTCTTCACCAGCAACAACCTCAGGTTCTTGATCATGTTCTGATTCTGAATCTGACATATCATCAAACTTCAGTTTCTCAGAAGGATCTTCAGTTTGGATACTAGGGAGTTTAGTGTCATCAAATGTAACATTGACACTTTCAGTTACTTTGTGTTGATCAATGATATACACCCTGTATGATCTTCTTCCATATCCAACAAAAATACCCTCATATACTTTTGCCTCGAATTTACCACGACGATCATCTCCATCCTTGAGCACGAAGCATCTGGCACCAAATACATGAAAGTATTTGATAGAAGGTTTCTGTTCATTCATAATCTCATAAGGAGTTTTCATGAAGTCTTTGTTGATTAGAGTTTGATTCTGATTATAACATGCAGTATTGACAGCTTCAGCCCAAAAGTACATTGGAAGACCTGATTCACTTAACATCGTTCTTGCAGCTTCAATCAATTTACGATTCTTCCTTTCTACCACTCCATTTTGCTGAGGGGTTCTAGGAGCTGAAAATTGTCTGGTAATACCTTTGTCTATACAGAATCCATTGAGAAGTGAATTATTGAATTTTGTTCCATTATCTGACCTTATTGCTCTAACAGGGACATTAGAATCTAACTCGATTAACTTGATATGATCAATCACAACTTGTGGTGTTTCATCCTTAGAGTGAAGGAATAAAACCCAGGTATACTTGGAATAGTCATCAACTATCACAAGACAGTAACACTTCTTTGATATCGAAAGAACATTAACTGGTCCAAATAAATCCATGTGCAATAATTGCAGAACACCAGTTATGGAGGATGTGTCAGTGCCTCTGTGACTTGCTTTCTTTGACTTTCCTTTTTGGCAAGCCTCACACAGTCCTTCTGGGGAAAATCCCAGCTGAGGCAGACCTCTGACCAATTTTCTTTTGACAATAGAATTCATTGTTTTGAAATTGAGATGAGAAAGTCTCTTGTGCCATAGCCAACTCTCATCTGACGATGCCTTTGCATAGAAACAATTGACTTCAGGATTGCTTCCAGAGTTCATGTCAGCTATGAACAGATTTCCTTTCCGGATTCCCATCAAGGAGGGTTTTTTAGTTTTCTTGTGCATAATCTGACTCTTCAGCTTGTCGAATAAAACATTGTAGCCGTTGTCACAGAATTGTCTAATGCTAAGCAGATTGTGTTCAAGTCCTTGCACAACATACACATTTTCAATGATAACATTTCCAGCTAGCAAACAGCCATATCCCTCAGTTAAACCTTTGTTGTTATCTCCAAAGGTAACCACTGGGCCAGCTTTCTCAACCATATTTGATAGCAGGGCTCTATCTCCGGTCATATGTCTTGACGATCCGCTGTCAAGAATCCACACTACCGGTTGTACCTGTTTCATGCCCTGCAATACAAATGGATTAGACCTTCTTCAGAACCCAAGCTTGGTTGGGTCCGGCATACTTGTAAAATTGGCCTTTATCAGGCAGAACAACATTCTTAGTTTTAATGTTCTCAACTTTCTCAATGACTGGACATTTGACCTTGTAAACAGCCTTGACAGATTTCTGTTTAGGCTTAGGCACAAATGTCTCCTTTCTAGCTTTAGGAGGACTAGCAGTCTTAGACCTATCATGCTTCCTATTATTCACATGCTGACGAGGAGTAGTCTTATCATTAGAAACATGCTTATCATTAAAATAAGCATACATCAAATTAAAAGCACAAGACATACAATCAGGAACACCACATGCTTTATGAGAGGAATTAACAATAGGCAACTTATGCATGGTAGACATGGCATTTGTGTTATACAACTCATGTGTGTCTGAGTTAGTCTCAGTTGCTTTCACAACTTTGACTGGAACCTTTGACACACTTGACTTGGAAACAGCTTTCTCATTAGCAAGATCTTCAGCACAGATTTCTTCTTGAATAATAAATGAGGTCTCATCAAATGGTTCAGCAATTGATTCTTTATAGAGGGGTTCATCAACACCCTTAAGCACATGTGGTACTTCCCTACCTTTAGCACAGACATGAGGAGGGGAGTTTATGCCTAATTATCCAATAGCAACATTGTAATCATAACCTATTCCAGATGTTTGATTAACAGCTTGCTTATTGTAAAACTCTTTGGGCTTCAAACAAGAATTAAAGTAAGCTTTAAACTTAGCCTCAAGACCGGTGATCTTGTCTTTGAGAATAGTTTCGAGTAGTCTATAACAGTCAACTCTATTCTCAAGAAAAGATACTTGTTCTTTTAATTTATCTTGATTAATGTGCACAAGTCTTAATTCATTGACCTCTTTCTCAAGGTCTTTGATTTGTTGATTTAACATTTCATTATCACGACGAGCACAATCCAAGGAACCTCCTAGATGATAAACTAATTCAGCATCAGTAAATTTTACCTCTTTTCTTGACGATGAGGTGTTTGCATCACTAGCCATGAGAGCAAGATTCCCAACTTCTTCATCTTCACTGTCAGTATCATCCCAGCTTCTTCCCTTTGCCAGGTAAGCCCTTTCAGATTTACTCTTCTGATTAGAATCATAAGAGTTCTTCCTAACTTGTTTTGGCTTCCTGCATTCTGTGGCAAAGTGTCCCAACTCATTGCAGTTGAAGCATCGAATGGTGCTTCGATCAACCATCCATGTTTTGTACCCACCACTGCTGGTGTTAGAGGATGAAGATCTACATTTCTGGAATCTGTTGTAGTTGGACTTGTACTTGAACTTCGGATTCCTCTTGAATCTGATATTGGAGAATCTCTTGACAATCAGGGCCATTGACTCATCTTCCAATTGCTCCAGTTCTTCCAAGGAATAAAAATCATCTCCTGATTGATTTGTAGTAGGAGGATCAAATTCTGCTACAATCACATTTTCTTCAACCTTGGAAGACTGTACCATTCTTTCTGACTGTTGAGATTGTTGTTGATATTGTGGTTGTTGTTGTTGTTCTTCAGCTACTAGAGCAGTAGACGTGCTGACCACTCTTCCTTTCCCGTAGACTTCCTTCTGCTGAATCTGCTCCAACTCATAAGTCTTTAACACACCATAGAGCCTTTCCAAAGAAATCTTACTCAGATCTCTTGCTTCTCTTATGGCAGTGATTATATGTTCGAGATGAGTTGGCAGTGTTAAAAGGAACTTTTTGTTGACCTCCCTGATTGAATAGTATTTACCATTAATGTTCAGGTTGTTGATCAATGCATTGTACCTCTCAAACACTTCAGTGATTCCTTCTCCTGGATTGGATTTAAAGTATTCATACTCAGAGGTTAGGATTTCTAACTTCTTCTCCCTATTTCCTCTGTGCCTTCATTAATCACCTCAATAGTTTCCCAGATGTGTTTGGAATCTTTACAGTTCATCACATGTCTATTCATCAAGGGATCAAGGGAATCTACTAAAATTAATTGAAGGCTAGCATCCAGGGAGGCTTCTTCTTTTTCAGCAGGAGAAAAAATCCTCAGGATTCTTTACATAAGTTCTAGCTTTGGTAATCACCACATCATTTTCTATTACCTCTGGTTCAATAACCATCGGAATTTTTGGACCCTTCTTTAACACTTCCAGATATTTGGAATTTGCAACTTGTAAAAACAATAGCATCTTCTTCTTCCACATAACATAATTTTCCTTATCGAATAGTGGAATTTTAACGGTTCCAACTTTTTGTGTAGTCATTATGAATTTTTGAGTAAATAAAAATTCAAGGAGTGGAAGAATCACAAAAGTCTAGGATCTTGATTTGTTCGTTAATCAGAAGGCTCTGATACCAATTGTTAGGTCTCAATATGTTTGTAGAAGGGGGGTTGAATACAAACAATACCGTTTAATCGAATAAAATGTGGAATAAAAAAGTGAAACAAAATTCAACTTAAATAAAACTATTATTAAACTTGAAAGGTGTTACAACAACGGTATCGTTTACAAGGGATTAATCTCAAATAAATTATTCCAAATCTAGAATAAATTTGACATGAACTTTTTCTATTTTTGTAATAAAAAGGATCAAATGCTAAATGCAATTTGAGATTAAGTTCTAGGGATTTTGATCCGCTAGATAGTTACACAAGAACAAGAAAAGGATTTCTAGTGGATTATATTTAAAAATACTAGAAATAAATGATCTGAGAATTTGCAATAAGTTCTCTGCAGTTTTCTTTTGTTCTGTGTTCTGCTATATTTGATATTCAATGCATTGCTTCTCTTTTAAAATCAGCTTCAGTTCTTTTATATTAAATCAATCCTTGATTTAACTGGCAAGACAATCCTTTATGCTTAGCATGACAATCCTTTTAACTGGTAGGACTTTCGGTAGGACTATCCATTGAACTGATAGAACTTTCGGCAAGACAATCTAAATGAACTAGCATGACTTTCGGTATGACTATTGATTGTCATACCGATTGTCTTGCTAATACAAAAGATAGTCTTGCCAGATTAAAACAGATTTTAATCAAATAATAATTCTGAATTAATTAATCAATTAATTCAATTAATCAATAAATTAATCTTTGCAGATTTAATTAATTCTCTTAATTAAATTATATGACTTAATTAATTAATAGAGAATTAATACTAATCTTGAGCAGCAACCATTCTTCTGAAAATCTTCTGAAAATCACTGTCAATTATGAATCAATTCTACCACTTCAATGTTGACACTCGATGTACTGTCTGGTTCATGAGTGACTAACTTCCGTGACGTTTCTTCATGCCTTGACTTTGATACTCTTGATTTTCTTCAGACTAAATCCTTGTAATTAATTGATACCCTGACGAGATCTCTGTCACTTGATTAAATCCACAATCTTGATTTATATCACTGAGGCTTGATCAATTTCTTGAGCTTCTTCCAGTGAATTAAGTTCTCAAGTCTGTAGACGAACAATGTTACTTAATCCTTTGACATATGTTACTTTGAGAGATCTCTCTGACGATAGAACCACTATTTACTTGTTACATCCTTATTTGAGTTGAGTTAAATCCTCGAATAAACAAATAGGCTATGACATATGCCTTTCAGACATGGGTGCTTTAATTGGGCAGCATTTTCCTGACACAAGGTGCACCGTTTGAACGGTGATATTTTGTTATACATTCTCATTATGTTTTGAATAAATTCCCTGTTATATTTCAGGAAAATGCCACCCAAGAAAGCTATCCAGTCTAAAGGAAATAGTAGTAGTTTGGCGGAGGTTCCAGTTATAAATGAAATTCTAGACTTGTTGCGCCAGCAACAGCAAGAACAGTTGCAGTTAATCCAACAGATTCAGCAGCAACAACATCAACAAGGAAAGCTAAACCAAACTACTAGTTTTAAATCCTTTCAGTCTGTTAAGCCCCCAGAGTTCAAAGGCGAAGTGGATCCTGTTGTTGCCATAAATTGGCTGAAGGAAATGGACAAGGCATTTACCCTCACGCAAGTAAGTGATGATCTTAAGACCGACTGTGCAAGTTACTTTCTTAAGAATGAAGCAAATTATTGGTGGGAATCCACTCGAGTGTTGGAAGGAGAAGGCCCTGTTTCTTGGGCAAGATTTACAGAATTATTCTTGGAAAAGTATTTTCCCGATGGTTTAAGGAATCAGTTGGAAGTCGATTTTCTAGAGTTGAAACAAGGTGAGAGAAGTGTGTTGGAGTATGAGGCCAAGTTTACAGAATTGGCCCGATTAGTTCCTGAATATGTAATTACGGAGATTCAGAAAGCAAGGAGGTTTCAGCAAGGGTTGAAGCCTGAGATTCGCAGAGGAGTTGTGGCATTGCAACTCAAGACATACTCCTCTGTGGTTCAGGCCGCCCTGGTAATGGAAAGTGACCAGAAGTTGGCTGTTAAGGAAGAAAGTGATAAGAAAAGGACGTCAGAGGGTGTTAAGAACAAGGTAGACCAAGGAGAATCCAGTCAGGAATTTGAGAATCGGTTTGGCCAAAATAGGAGTAAGAGATTCCAGTGACAAAGTTTATTTCGGACTAGGTCTAGTGCTACTTCAGTTGCTTCCACTCCAACTCAGTTAGTCAAGTCAGCAATGGATTTTAAGTCCTGTGACAGGAGACACAGTGGTTCGTGCAAAAAGAATATGCAATGTTTTAAGTGTGGACATAAGGGTCATTATGCCTCAGAATGTAATCCAGAAAATCCAGGAGTTACGTGTTATAATTGTGGAAAAGTTGGGCATATTGCAAGGAGTTGTAGAACTGTTACTCAAGATACTATATCCCAAAGGCCAACATCCAGCATAGCTAGAGGCAGAACTTCTAAAAAGGACCAAGAGATCGAGCATTTAGAACTTAGACGTAGTTGCACCTGATTTGCCACCCTTCGAGCTAGAAGAGATCGATGTGATTTTAGGATCGGATTGGTTGTCCTGTAGTAAGGAAATGAGCGGTTTTTAGAAGAAGCGAAGTATAAAGTGTACAGAAGTAAATAGTAAGGTAAATTTCTGGATACAGAAGCAATATAAGGAATTTTCCCAATCATGCAAGAAAAGAAGTGATAAGCTAAGGACATAAAGTAGATCTACCATCTGTAAAGATACGAAGAAGAGAATACTTAAGCTGGAGGAATTTTGAGTAATAAATAAATGTCCTGGAATCTCTAAAAGTCAGTGGAGCGAAATAATTAGTGCGATAATTGTGAAAGTGATTGAAAGGGAAGTAAGTGTAATAGATAGAGACCCTGAAATGCACCAGTGATGTTGCTGGAAAGAGGAATAAAATTATGAGATTGTGTACTAATTATCGGGAGTTTAACACAATGATAAATAAGAATAGGTAACCTCTATAAAGAATTGGTTACTTACGTGACCTAATTCAAGGAGTGTGTGATTTCTACGGGATTGACTTAAGATATAGCCTGATGACATGTCAAAGATTGCGATTAGGATAAGTTATGAGCATTGCAAATTCTGGTGATATTATGCGGAGTAATAAGTGCATCATTTGTCTATAAGGAATCAAGATATATGGTGTATAAGGATTACTTGGAAAAGCAAATTGTATTTATTGATAACATCCTCGGCTGTATTAGGATTAAGAAAGTTTATGTAGAACGCCCCAGGATTTCCCTACGAAGATTAGAAGGGAAGCACTTATACGCTAAGTTTTAAAGTATGAATTTTGGTTCAAAATAACAAAAGATTTTGAGTATTTCACTAACAACCATCTAAGCAAAGCCAGTGTAATAGTTTATGCCTCGTGCAGAGAAAAATGATTAAATGTGATTAAGATTGCTAAGGAATCAATAAAGGAATTGGAAAATGTGGGAATTGAAGTTGAGTATCTGAAGGTGATGAGAAGTTAGTATATAAGATTATTTCCCAGCCTTAACTGATGGAAATGAGTAAGAAGCAATCGGATGTTGGAAATTAAATTGAAAATCAGTATTACCTCTCATCCTTAGATAAAGGGTCAAAGTGATAAGGTGATTCAGACAATATAAGATATATGGAGAGTATATATGATGGGTTTAAAAAGTGAACTGCGATAATCACCTACCATGGATTGAGTTTTCTATGATAATAGTTACCCTGTTAGTAAGAGAGTATTACTTTACGAAGTGTTGTGTGGACATAAGTGTGAGTCCTCCCCCTAGTGAGAAAAAGTGGAAGTAGAGACATTGTTAAGTCCTGAATTAATTTAATACATCAAGAGTGTGGTGGTGTTGACTCAGAAAAGAGTTGAAACAGCCCAGGATAGAAAAAGAGAGAAAGCAGTTGAGTATCTGAAGGTGATGAGAAGTTAGTATATAAGATTATTTCCCAGCCTTAACTGATGGAAATGAGTAAGAAGCGATCGGATGTTGGAAAGTAAATTGAAAATCAGTATTACCTCTCATCCTTAGATAAAGGGTCAAAGTGATAAGGTGATTCAGACAATATAAGATATGTGGAGAGTATATATGATGGGTTTAAAAAGTGAACTGCTATAATCACCTACCATGGATTGAGTTTTCTATGATAATAGTTACCCTGTTAGTAAGAGAGTATTACTTTACGAAGTGTTGTTTGGACATAAGTGTGAGCCCTCCCCCTAGTGAGAAAAAGTGGAAGTAGAGACATTGTTAAGTCCTGAATTAATTTAATACATCAAGAGTGTGGTGGTGTTGACTCAGAAAAGAGTTGAAACAGCCCAGGATAGAAAAAGAGAGAAAGCGGATTTGCATCGAAAGAATATGAATATATAGAATGAGGATCGTGATATAGGAAAAAGCTTTACCTTGAAGGAGATTGATTAAGTTGGAATAGAAGGGACAAGTAAAGTCCTAATTGTATAGAATCATTCGAGGTATAAAGAAATATAGGTAAAGTTGTCTATAAGTTTATATCACCATCGTAGTCCCAGTATATATATATATATATATATATATATATATATATAATATGTTATATGTGTCAATGTTAAAGCGATATGACTCTGATTTGAATCAAGCCATTGATTAGGAGCCAATGGGCTCTCATCCAAATTTGTTATGCGCGGAATAATCGATCCAAATCCTAGATCGTTAAAAGTAAGTCCTTAGTAATGAATTTATGTCTATGGTGAGTATGCCTTGAATAAATCCTTGAGTTTAAGAGTATACCTGGAAGTTAGAGTCGGAATTGCTTGACAAATATCCTCACTTATTTGGTTAAGTCAGATGCTGAGGATGGAATCTTTTTAAGGGGGGAAGGATATAACGACCCGTATATTTTATTTATTATTTAAATGTATAATTATGGAATAAATAGTTAAATAAAATGATTGTGTGGGTTCATTCAGTGGGTTATTACTCTGTCACTATGTGTATGTGATTACTAGTGTATGGAATTGAATTGTGTGGTTAATTAACAAATTGTATGATTTTATATCATTGTTAAAAATGGTGTTATTGCAGTTTTATTTCCATAAATACTTGGATTGTCTCCAAAATTGTTTTTATGACTTTATAATTTCAATAATTATTTTTAGGACTTTACAAAATTGAGAAATCAATATTTCATTAATTATTTATTTTTAAATGATTTTCTGAGTATGTTTAATAGTAAAATCCATATTTAATTATGGAAATCTTCAAAAATTATGAAACTTATATTTGATTAAGTTCGTAGTATTCTGAGAATTTTAAAATTAATTTGGAAATTTCCAGGATTAATTTCACCCGCGCCTTATTTCGTTAATTGTTAAAAAGCGGGTATAAAGTGCGTTTTAAAAATTATTTTAAAATTTCGGAATTTATGGTTTTGTGAACTTCGGGATATTTCTAACATTTTAAGACTGTTTCCGTGATTTTCTGAAGTTATTTTAAGTGCATCTCGGATCGTGAATTGTTATATGCGGGTACGTTGTGCGACTCAAAAATGGTTTAAAAATTTTGAAAATTTTATTTTATTATTTTCGGGGTTTTTAGAAGGTTTTAAAAACCGTAATTGCAATTTTATAAATTTATTCTATGCGCAACATGGTTCGTTAAAACGTGAAATACAGATTAACAAATCGGGCTTAATAAGGATAAGTATTAATATTTTTATACGTGTCATAATTTTCCTCAGCACTTGGGCACATGGCAAGGCTGCAGTAGAAAAAAAAACACAAAATCAATACACAGAACATCAATCTCTGTTCCTCTCTTTCATTTCTTAATCTCTCTCACATCTCAATTTCTCTTTCTTTCCTCCCCCTCCACTTCGTCATCTTCTTGCGACTGTTTCTGCGTTCCCGATTTTCCCCTGTTACTCCTGATTTGGTGCCACTGGTTATTTCCGGTATGGTCGCCACTTCTGTTTTTTTTCCGGTGGTTTGCTCCGGCTTTACCTGTGTCTGCGTGAATGGTATATATATGTGTGTTGGGTGTGTGTGTTGGGTGTGTGTGTGTGAATTGGGTGCGTGCGTGTGGTGTGTGCGCGTTTGTGTTGAGGTTATGTGCCTGATTTCTGTGGTTGTCGGCCGTGTTCTGTTCCGGTTGTGTGATGTTGCTCGCGCGTGCCGTGCACCCGCTCCTGTGCTAAATTAAAAATGTTATTAATTATATTTGGTTTTAATTTTTCTTTCTGCAGAAATAATTGATAGCAATTCGTGAGATGAAATTATTTTGGTGCGGAAATTATTAAATTATTCGGTGAAGTACGCGTTGGAAACCCGAAATTAATTGGGTACACACGAGTTTTACCGCCGTCAGCGATGAATTTCGATGAGCTGACGGTGGACTGTGATGATTATTTCTGAGTCCTAAAATTTTAAACTATTAATTTAGTTCGTAACGTTATTTTCAAAAAGGATATATATTTATTGGGTATGTAGAGATTATATCGAGATTGTGGTTGCGTAATTGATTATGGTTTGGATTATAAACGGTGGTTATTGAATTAATTGTTTGATAGATTGGTTATTGTGACGTCGAATTGTTTCGACGGGTAGTCCGATAAACAAAGAAGACGCTGCCCGATTTCCGGGAGATTTACCTACGGAAATACGGGAACGTATCCGATGATTATCGGGACGTCGAGTGGTTATATAGATAAATATGTGTTTTATATAAAACTTGATTGCACGATGTGATGGAATAATTTACTAAAATCAATAATCCTGATTCCGTAAAATTACGAGTATACATAATTTCTGAAAACGAACACCGAACCGATTTTCGAGATTGTGAACCCTAATTGTTGCGTGTGTTATTATAATATATACATAATTACGAGTCGGGTTTGAATATCGTTGGGTAGAATTGGTATTGAGGATATGTCAAGTATACCTAGACGTCTAACATAGGGTATTTTGGCTCTGTAGGTTCTAGTTGAGGGACTTCAGAAGTGAAATCGAACTAGAGATAACCTAGTGATCAATCGACAAGCGTAGCAAAGTTCTAAGCGAAGGACCTGAACGTTGAAGTCGGATCCAGGATACTCTGATAGTAAGGCGATAAAGCCGAGTGTCCAAGTTAGTCCAAGGTCGATCGGTAGTAGTGGTAAAGCTCTGCAAGGCAAGTACCCCTGACCATTCTTTTATGGTTCAGTACGTATGAATAGCTAAATATTTTATTCTCGTAATGGAACATAAACGTTTTAAGTTACGTATCCCCTGTGTTTGAAAATATTGTTAAATATGTGTTTTTGGGGAAAAGTAACTTCTGAAAATACTTATCTCTAAAGTGTGATTAAAAATGGAAAAGAGGTTTTGAATAGTGTGTTGTGGCAGAATTGATTTTAACAAGAGATAGGTAAAAGTGATTTTAAAACTGGATAAAACGAATCAGATATTGGATAACGTTGCGTAAGTGGCTAATTCGGTTGCGCGCATTACATAACCGATTAATCCAGCATTGTTAATCAGAGACCTAGCTAGTCTCTGCGGATCCGGTGATTTTGTGTGAAAGCCCGATCAGCTTTCCTAGACATTTTGTGTGATAGCCCGGCCAACTATCCTAGATAATTTGTGTGGAGGCCTGATCAGCCGTCCCTAGATAACATCCAATACATATCTAATTGTGATTGTTAGGAATATATGTATTAGTTTGATGATAAGTTCAGCAAAACACTTAAGTAGAAATCTAGTGTTTGTAGCCTCAACGGATAAGACCATCTTGGCTATCCGTTGAAGGAGTAGCCTTACTTAGCAATAAGTTTGGTATTGTAGCACATCTCACTCTCTGATTTCAAGCTGTAATTCTTAGATGTTGTTAGGAGATAATCAGTCATGTTGACTACTAATGGATGTACAAATAGGAGGGCTAATTGTAAATATTTCATGCCTTGTAATTTTGTATAAGTGAAGAAGTGTCAACGGATATTGAAGACCTTCAACGGATGAGAAACTAAGCTTCAACGGATGTCTCTAATGCTTCAACGGATAATATCCATCAACAGATAAGTGCTTCAACGGATAAAGCTTCAACTGCTAGAGCATCAACAGATAAAGCCATTAACGGATGAAAGCTTCAACGGATGCACTGCTAGAGCATCAACGGATAAAGCCATCAACGGATGAAAGCTTCAACGGATGCTCAGTCTCATAGCAGTTGATAGTGACAGTTAACAAAGCTGACAGAGGCACATGGATTGACAGAGATGTGGTAGCCTATTTCAGGAACAGCAGAAAAAGCAGCCGTTTTTAGTCTGGTTCATAATGGAAAGTCAACAGATAATTCCATATTACACTGGATAAAAATGGAACAGAAACAAGTGGAGAACTATTGTCCTATTGTACTTTATCTTTGTCTTAACTTGTAAACTTGGTGTTATATAAACCAAGTAGCAGCTAGTAATTAGATATGAATTTTCCCTGAGCTGTTTAGAAATATCAAGAGAGAAAATCATCTAGTTTGTACTAGGAAGCAGCTGTGATTCAATTTTGAATCACAGATTTTCTGAAATAACACATCTCTGGTGGAACAACAAATCTACCAGAAAAGTTTTTAAGTTCTTTGTGTTCATTTCATTTGTGTTTAAATATATATCTGTCTGCATCAGCTCCAAGCAATTTACACACATTTGATCACTCAAACACTTAGTCTTACAAATTGCTCAAAACTTGAAAAAGTTTTGAGATTTACATTCAACCCCCCCCCTTCTGTAAATCTCATTGTTAGTCCACTGGGAATAACAATTGGTATCAGAGCAAGCTCTTAACATACAAAGAGTTTAAAGATCTATTCTGCTAACAGCATGAGTAAGAAGGATATAGGTGTAAAGATTCCAATCCTGGAAAGAGATAACTATCATCACTGGAAGGTGAAGATGCATTTACATCTTCTCTCTCAAGATGAAAGCTACATCAACTGCATTGAGAATGGTCCTCACATCCCACACAAGGTGGCCACAGCTGCTACTGCTACAGTTGCTGTTGGACAGTCTATTCACAAGCCAAAGGCAGAATGGACTGTTGAAGATATTAAAGAGGTCCACAAGGACAAGAAAGCCATGAACATTTTGTTTAATGGCCTGGATCAAGATATGTTTGACAATGTCATCAATAGCCAAACAGCTAAGGAAATTTGGGATACTGTGCAGCTTATCTGTGAAGGCACTAAGCAAGTTAGAGAAAACAAAATGCAGCTTCTCATTCAACAATATGAATATTTCCACTTTGAAGAAGGAGAATCATTGAATGATACATTCAACAGATTTCAGAAACTATTGAATGGATTAAAGCTGTATGGGAGAGTGTACCAAGTCAAGGACTCCAATCTAAAATTTCTAAGATCTCTACCAAAGGAATGGAAGCCTATGACTGTTTCTCTAAGAAATTCTCAAGATTATAAGGACTTCACACTTGAAAGATTATATGGAATTTTGAAGACTTGTGAACTTGAGATGGAGCAAGATGAGCTGTTGGAAAAGGGAAAGAGAAAAGGAGGATCAGTTGCACTTGTAGCTGACAGTGAAAAAGTTGAAGCCAGAAATGAGGAAAAGACAATGCCAAGTCTCAAAATTGGCACAAGCAAATCAGAATCAAGTAAGGGTAAAGAGCAAGTTGCTGAGGATGAAGACAATTCCAGTCAGGATGAATCTGATGATATTGATGAACATCTGGCCTTTCTGTCCAGGAGGTTTGCAAAGATAAAGTTCAGGAAAAACACAAAGTTCACTAAGCCAAACAAAAACATGGCGGACAAATCAAAGTTCAAATGTTACAACTGTGGCATTAGTGGACACTTTGCAAGTGAGTGTAGGAAGCCAAATTCTGAGAAAAAGAAATTTGAGCAAGTTGATTACAAAAGGAAGTATTTTGATTTGCTCAAACAAAAGGAAAGAGCTTTTCTCACTCAAGATGATTGGGCAGTAGATGGGGTAAATGAAGATGATGATGTGGAATATGTCAACCTAGCCCTGATGGCTAATTCTGATGAAAATGAAACTAGTTCATTAAGCAACCAGGTAATTACTACTGATATCTCTCAGCTTTCTAAACATGAATGCAATGAAGCCATAAATGATATATCCAATGAATTATATCATTTGCGTGTTTCTCTTAAATCACTAGCTAAAGAAAACACTAGGATCAAAGAAAATAATGTGTTTTTAAGTGATAGGAATGCTGTGTTAGAGAGTCAGGTAATTGAGCTTGAAAAGATTAAACTTAAATGCTTGACTGTCGAGAGTGAACTAGAAGAAGCTGTTAAGAAAGTAGAAATTCTTTCTAAACAGTTAGAAAGTGAGCAAGAGGTAATCAAGGCCTGGAAAACATCTAGGGATGTTGGTGTTTAAATTGCCAAGGTTCAGGGAATTGAATCATTCTGTGAGGATGCCTGGAAGAAAAACAAAAAGAAGTTAGACTTAATTGATGGATTGTCAACGGATGTGGAATCAACGGATGATGAAAGTTATCCGTTGAAGGAAGAAAAGGAGCATCCGTTGAAGGCTCATCAATTAAAACAGGCAAGTTCTTTTAAAAAATAAAAAGAATGATTCAACTCTCAAGAACTTTGTCAGAGAAGGAGCTAGCACATCCAGAGATGTCAGTAAGGTGAATATAGGACACATGACTTTAGATCAGTTGAAAGATAGGCTTAAGTTGGTTGAGGATAAGAAGGAAACTAAAAGAAAATCTAAAAGAAATGGGAAGATAGGGATTAATAAACATAATAATTACACACCTGATAGGTATGCTCCTAGAAAAAGCTGTGTACATTGTAAAAGTGTTAATCACCTATCTGATAATTGCAAATCTGTTAAAAACGCTCCCATGTCTTCAAATCCCTCCATGCCTAACATGTCTATGTCACCTCTGCATGCTATGTCTGTTATGTCTCACCAGAATCCCCATGCACATTTTGCAAACATGCCATACATTAACAATCCTTACTTTACTGCATTTAGTATGCCTCAAATGCCATACAATATGCCTATGTGGAATAACATGTTTGCACAACCTATGCCTTATCAAATTCAATCAAATGTGTTAAATGATTCCGTGACTAACCCTACACTTCAACCAACCACATCTGAGACCAAGGTTGACCCAAAGTTACCTAAGTCAAAAGATGCAGGAGGAATGAAGTCTAGGAAAAAGACTAACAAGGCTGGACCCAAGGAAACTTGGGTACCAAAATCAACTTGATTGATTTTGTTGTGTGCAGGGACTAAAGAAGGAATCTATGGTACTTGGACAGTGGTTGTTCAAGACACATGACAGGAGATTTCACCCTGCTCACAGAATTTAAGGAGAGAGCTGGCCCTAGCATAACCTTTGGAGATGACAGCAAAGGATTCACTATGGGATATGGCTTGATTTCAAAAGAAAATGTCATCATTGATGAAGTTGCATTGGTTGATGGTCTCAAACACAATTTATTGAGCATCAGTCAACTATGTGACAGAGGGAATACTGTTTCCTTCAATTCTGAAGCCTGTATTGTCACAAGTAAGAAGGACAATAAAGTGGTTCTAACTGGAGTTAGAAAAGGAAATGTGTACTTAGCTGATTTCAACTCTACAGATGCAGAATCCATTACTTGTCTTCTCAGCAAAGCAAGTCCAGTTGAAAGTTGGCTATGGCACAAGAAGCTGTCCCATTTGAATTTCAAGACAATGAATGATCTAGTCAAAAAGGACTTAGTTAGAGGAATGCCTCTAGTGGAATTCACAAGGAATGGACTGTGTGATGCTTGTCAGAAAGGAAAGCAAAAGAAAGTATCATTCAGTAAGAAGCTTGAATCTGCAATTGATGAACCACTGCAACTTCTACACATGGATCTTTTTGGACCAGTCAATGTATTGTCAATTTCAAGGAAAAGATACTGCCTAGTGATTGTAGATGATTTCTCAAAGTTTTCATGGGTTTATTTTCTTGGATCAAAGGATGAAGCTAGTGAAATCATCATCAATTATATCAAGCAAGTCAACAATCATCCTGATTTCAAAGTAAGGAATATTAGGAGTGACAATGGAACTGAGTTCAAGAATTCAACCATGAAGATGTTCTGTGGAGTAAATGGGATCATGCATGAGTTCTCAGCTCCAAGAACTCCACAACAAAATGGTCTGGTGGAAAGGAAGAACAGATCACTAATTGAAGCTGCAAGGACAATGCTTGAGGAGTCAAAGCTCCCAACTTATTTTTGGGTTGAGGCTGTTAACTGTGCATGTTACACTCAGAATATTTCTCTAATCAATCAAGCAAAATGCATGACTCCTTATCAATTATTCAAGAGAAGAAAACCAACTTTAAACTTTCTACATGTCTTTGGTTGCAAATGTTACATCTTAAGGAATCAATCTGATCACAAAGGAAAGTTTGATGCAAAGGCTGATGAAGGAATATTTGTTGGTTATTTTGCTGGAAAGTCATATAGGGTCTACAATCTAAGAACCAACATTGTCTTGGAATCTGTACATGTTGTGTTTGATGATAAAAAGATTGATGGACTAACAGATGAGGGACATCATGAAGGACTCAAATTTGACAATATTGAGATATATTGTGATGATAGTGAAGATGAGAATGATGAAGAAGGCATCTCAAGAAAAAACCAGAGTCTGCCTTTGGATGATGCACAGAATGCTGCATCCGTTGAAAGTCAAAATTCAGCTTCCGTTGAAAGAAGCAATGCAGCATCCGTTGAAAGACAAAGTGCATCATCCGTTGAAGTTCATAATGAAGCATCCGTTGATCACAGTCTGTCAACGGATAATCACTTCACCTCATCAGTTGATAGAACTCCCAATTCCTTTCAAAGGATCAGCAACTCAGGGGGGGTTTCAACAAATCAACATTCTATCTCACATCATGACAATACTGAGGCAACCTCATCAAGGGCTATTCTACCACCTCAAAGGAAATGGACCAAGAATCACCCTTTTGAACTGATCATTGGTGATGCTACATCTAAAGTACAAACTAGAAGGGCTACTCAAGATGAATGTCTGTATAGTAGCTTTCTATCACAGGAGGAACCTAAGCGAGTGGAAGAAGCTCTTTTGGATCCAGATTGGATTTTAGCTATGCAAGAGGAGCTAAATCAATTTGAGAGGAACAAAGTGTGGAAGCTGGTACCCAAGCCAAAGAACAAGAGTTCTATTGACACAAAATGGGTATTCAGAAACAAGATAGATGAAAATGGCATTGTCATAAGGAATAAAGCCAGATTGGTTGCCAAAGGCTATTCGCAACAAGAGGGAATAGATTTTGATGAAACATTTGCTCCAGTTGCAAGACTTGAAGCCATCAGAATCTTTCTAGCCTATGCAGCTAATGCCAATTTCAAAGTCTATCAGATGGATGTCAAGAGTGCATTTCTAAATGGGGAATTGGAGGAAGAAGTTTATGTAAGCCAACCTCCTGGTTTTGAAGATCCAAATTTTCCAGACAATGTGTATTATTTGTTGAAAGCACTCTATGGACTAAAGCAAGCACCTAGAGCCTGGTATGAGACTTTATCAAAGTTCCTTCTAGATAATCACTTCACAAGAGGTACTGTTGACACAACTCTCTTCTTTAGAAATGTTAATGGCTCTAAGATACTTGTATAAATTTATGTAGATGATATTATATTTGGATCTATAGATGATAAACTTTGTAAAAAGTTTGCTAAATTAATGCAAAGTAAATATGAAATGAGCATGATGGGAGAGCTAACTTACTTTCTTGGTTTACAAGTTAAACAAGTTAGTGGTGGAATTTTCATTAGTCAAACTAAATATATTTATGATCTTTTAAAGAAGTTTGACTTAATGGATTGTTCACCTGCAAAAACTCCCATGGCCACTGCCACCAAGCTTGAATTAAACAAGGCTGAAAAGTCTGTGGATATTACAAGTTATAGAAGCATGGTTGGCTCACTTTTATATTTAACTGCCAGTAGACCTGATATTATGTTTTCTACATGTCTCTGTGCTAGATTTCAAGCTGACCCTAAAGAATCTCACTTAGTGGCTATTAAAAGAATTTTCAAATATCTCAAAGGGACTCCAAATCTAGGAATTTGGTACCCTAGAGAGTCTGGTTTTGATCTAATTGGCTACTCAGATGCAGATTATGCAGGTTGCAAATTAGACAGGAAAAGCACAACAGGCACCTGTCAATTTCTAGGAAACAAGCTTGTATCATGGTTCAGTAAGAAGCAGAATTCTGTTTCCACATCAACAGCTGAAGCTGAATACATTGCAGCTGGTAGTTGCTGTGCACAAATACTGTGGATGAGGAATCAGTTATTTGACTATGGTATAACTGTTGACAAAATTCTAATATTTTGTGACAACACAAGTGCCATTGCCATTACTGAAAATCCAGTGCAGCACTCAAGAACCAAGCACATTGATATCAAGTACCACTTCATTAGGGAACATGTGATGAAAGGTACAGTGGAACTTCATTTTGTTCCAAGTGAAAAGCAGATTGCAGACATATTTACCAAGCCACTTGATGAATCAACATTCACAAGATTAGTAAGTGAGTTAGGTGTGCTTAACTATTCATAATCTATGTCATCTATGTAATCTGTCTTGTAGCCTGAAATGAATTTGCTGCAAGAACAAAGTTGGCTTTAATCAAGACTTATCCTATCAACGGATATTCCCTATCCATTGAAAGCCAAAATTGTTCTATCAATGGATATTCATTATCCGTTGAAAGACAAATACATTTCTGGTAATTTTATCCTTCAACGGTTAAAATAGTGTTGTTCATCAACGGATAACTATTTACCTTATCCGTTGATGTGTCACGTTAGTGAGTCACAGCCGTTGATTCTTTTACTCAACCGTTGATACAGATATACAGTATTGTATGTATTTGTATTTACGGTAGTTTTCAGAATTTCTACAGTTTCATTTATTCCTGAACGGCTTTCACTTACTTAAAAGTATCATTTAATTATTTTAATTTGTGTTTTAATTCAAGAAAGTATAAAAGCCCAATTGAATTCTTATTTTCACTTTACGCTTTCTTGCAATTATCATTCTCTTTATCTCTCAATTCTCAAGTTCTTCTCTGCAACCTCTACTCACAAAAATGGCACCAGTAGTCAAAATTATGTCTCAAACAGGATTTGTTTATGAAAAGAATAATTTCATAGTCTTAGTTGAAAAGAAGGAAGCCCATTCTGATTATCACAAGATGATGGACTTCATCAAGAACTGCAAACTGAGCTATGCAATGCTGGAAGCCCCAACCATCTATTGTGAAGTGATTGAGGAGATTTGGACAACTGCAGAGTTCAACTCCACAGATATGACTATTGCCTTCTCTCTCAAAGGTAAGGACTATTGCATTAATTGTGATGATTTACAATCTTGCTTTAAGTTGCCTGAGAATAATGCCATGACACCACACACTGATAAAGATGTCTCTGCTATGCTAGATTCCATAGGCTATGCTTTTGATTCTGCTAGTTTAGGTAGTATTAGAAGGAAAGGCCTTAGGAAAGAATGGAGTTTTCTTGGAGATGCCTTTATTAAGGTTTTCTCTGGGAAGATTAGCAATTTTGATGCTATCACTTCATCTCTTGTTAATATGCTCTATATGCTAGTTTCTGATAGGTACTTTAATTTTAGCAACTGTGTTATGCTAGAATTAGGTTCCAGATTAGGTAACAAAGCTAATAGACCACATAACATCTACTTTGCTAGATTCTTTATGTTATTGGCTAACCATGTTGCTGAAGTTTTGGTTATATCCAATGAGAATAATAAACTCAAATGCTGGGCACAAGAGAAAAGGGTCCTTGCAGACCTTTTGAGAATGAACCTCAACAGCCAGGTGCCATTGGTATACTTGCCAATCATGAATGCACCACAGGTAAGTGAGGTAAATGTTTCCATAACTCCTACTATTTCCAACCCCAATGTTTCTTTGCCTTCTAGTGTGGCTATGGAACCTGTGTCATTGTCCAAACAGGCTCCTACCAAAGCCACCAAATCTAAAATCTCCAAAGTCAAGTCAAAGAAACCTACCTCTGTTGTTTCTCAAAAGACAACAGTTGTAACAACTACCATAAACCCTGAAGGGAGTGAACAGGGTGTGAGTGGTGAGGGGAGGGGTGAACATCAAAAAGCCCCCCAGGATAAGGTGGGAGAGGTGAGTGGTACCCATTCCAGCCAAGCCACAGTCTCTCAAAAGACTGTAGTGGTTCAAAAGGAGTCCAGCACATCCCTAGTTGCATCCTCCCAAAAGGATGTAACTATTGAAAATAGTCCCCATCCAGGGACACAGAACAAAAGAGGGAGGGACACTGAAGCTAAACATTCACCAATTCAAGCCTTTTCAAGGAAGAAGAAGGCCAAAACCCTAGTTTCCATATAAGGGACACACACAGCACAGATACACCCACCAGTATCTGTGCCTTCTCAAATTCAGCTTGATGTGATTCCAGCAAATATGGAATCACAGCCCCATTCTCTCAATATAGACACACACCATTCCTCAAACTCTCCTACACCCTCTCTGGATGTGGATATGATATTCACATCAATTCCTGATTCTCCCTCATTAAAACTCAGGGAGGAGCCCCACTCAAAACCTGGTGATCATCATCTTTTAGATGATTTGTTGGATCATCAGCCAATTCTTTCAGATGTAGTTGCAGAATCTGTGTCACCTCACTTAAAATCAATCCACACAGATTCAACAATTATATCACTTTCTATCTCTACATCATTTCCTTCTTTAACGGATATCTCTCATCCGTTGATAAGTGGTTGTTCTTCAACGGATAAGTTTAACAACAGTTATCCGTTGATACCATCAGTTTCCACTTCAACGGATACTCCCTATCCGTTGATGGCCTCTACACACTTAACAGAAACAACTCCAACTGTAGAGGACATGGCAACTGTACAATCACTTTTAGGCTTGAGGGAAGGGAGTGATTTTTTGAGTGAGAGGCTGGGTTGCTCCCAGGCAAAAGGAGAGGATGAGAGTCACCAAATGCATGCTATTTCTTCCAGTATGGCAAAAGTAAGTGAGAGGAGTGCCACCTTAGAAGGTGAAGGTGAGGGTGTGAGGGTGTGTGTGAGCCAGGGGGAGCCCCTGATGCAAGAAAAGAGAGAAATTGAGAGAAAGGCAGGTACAGAAGCTATAAGGGTGGATCCAGCCATTGCTAGTGAGTTAATGAAAGTGGATGATGCAGATAAGGGAAGACAATTTCAGCAACACTACAAAGCTGTCATTGATAACATTTCCTTGGATGCTGACACTTTTACTCACCCTGTTTCAGCCTATTAATTATTGGCTGCACAGGGCAATGTGGAGGCAGAACAGACACTACACATTGTACACACTTCAGAATCTCTTCTCAGAGACAAAGCTGATGTCAACAGGCTGCCTTCTCAAGCTGGTGAGCCATCTGAAGAATTTAGAGTAAATTCTAATGATGATGACTCTAATTCTTTGAATGAGAGCATGAACTTAGAGGGAGTAGCAGGCCCAAGTTCTGTTCCTAATCTTCCTGCATGGGCATGGGCAAAACCATCAACACCAGGAGAGTTTGGTGTCACTTTGGTCAAACAAGTCATGACAATTCAGCAGGCCATTCAGGAGACTCAGGATGCTTGGCACCAAGGCAATTCTTCAAGCTCATCTGGAATCTCTGCATCTATTGCAGTTGCAGCATTACCAGCACAATCTAAGTGTGGATGAGCTCAAGCTGGACATTGCTGATCTGAAATCCTACAATGCTGAGAAATTGGATTCAGTTATACCCTATGGTACTATGCAAGATTTGTTGGGGAGACTAAGGAAGACCTCTGATGCTGACAAGAGTTTGGCCAGATTGGAAGATAGGGTTCAAATAATTGAAGACTCTATGGTCACCATTCTTCAGAATCAACAAACTCAAACAAATCTCCTCATGCAGCTGGCACAAGCACAAGGCTTGACCCCTACCCTTGATGATAACAAAAAGGGGGAGAATAAAGGGGAAGGGGAAGGAGAGCCATCTACAACAGTTCAGATTTCTCAAGTGCTAGTTCCTGTCATCACAACTTCTCCACCAATTCAAGTCAAAGGAAAGCTAGATGGAATTGATCTAATCCAGATAGCAGCAGCTGAATTGCAAGTCAAAGAGCAAAGGAAGAAGATTGATGAAAAGATGCAACTAATATTTGGTTCTACAACTTCTCAATCACAATCTGTGAAGCATAGCACAAAAGTGGAATCAATTATTATGGAACTCAAGCCAGTAGGGAGGCATAAGGATGGAGAAACTTCTTCCAAAGATCTGCAACCTATGGTTCTCAAGCCCAACAACAGATCCAATAAGGACTCTACAAAGAATCCTCTAAAAGAGGTGGATTTTCCTCTTCCAAAAGCAGATGAGGACAAGCTTTTAGGAAGAAGTATTGCATATCTCAAAGAGACCATGGATGAGGCTGTAAGGAGAAACATGGCTATTATTTTCAGAGAGGGAAAGAGCATATGTGTGATGCAAGGACATCCCAAATTCTCAATAGCCAAGAAGGAAGAAACCAAAAGGTTGAAGGAAAAAGCCAAACAGCTAAAGGCTGACAAAAGAGCACAAGCAAAGCTTGAAAAACAGCTAGAGTCAAGTCAGGCTGAAGATCAGAAAGAAATTGAAGACAAAGGTGAAGATGAAGCTATGGGGGACATGGTTGGTACTGAGATGGAGGAAAGAAGTAAGGAAGAATGGCAGAAAGGGAAAAGAAAGAAGGTCAATGTAAAGAGAAAGAAGGTAGATAAGACTGAAGAAACCCAATCAATATCCAAACCACTACCCTCTATTCCTGAACCCATTGTACCTGACCCCTTCATGAACATTCATGGTGAAACAATCATTCCCAAGGAGGAACCAATTGATTGGGACACCATCAAATTGCCCACCTTCCTAACCTCTTCTCCACCATCAAAGAAGCAGAAAAGAAGAATCAAATCAACACCCTCTAAAGCCTCAATCAAATTCACACAGAAGCCTAAGTCCAGACCTCAAAACTCTAAAGATGATTATGTTCACATCTGTGACATAAAAGAATTTTCAGACATTGAACTCTATCTGGATGAGCTGGAGGATGTAAGGGGAATAGCTGCCTACAGACAGCTACCAGAAAGACTAGTGTTTAAATACAAAGGATCTGGGGAAAGAACATGGCCTCTTCACAGAATTCTGAATGAAGGCTACACTACCTTGATTAGAGTCTACTCAGCCATACATAAGGATTCTGGCTTTACCAGAACTGCCAGGACTGAGATTCTCAACAAGATTGCCAATATAAGGAAAACTTGGAGGGAGCCCAATGCTTTGCCTAGAACTTTACTCATTCCAGAGAGAGGTATTACAATTCACAAATCACCTCATTGGTTGATGGAGTTCAGAGACAACAAAGGAGTCAGAAGATTTTTCAGAATTGAAGATCTGCTAAAGATTGCTAGTAATGAAACTCTCAAGGATATGCAATCTAAGTTAGATATCAATGAAGAAGATGAAGCTGAATTCTACAGACAACTTCAACTTCAAATGGAGGAGAATGACAGGAGGCTAGGAAAGAAAATCAGGGATCAAAGGAAAAGAAAGTAATTTGCTCAAGCTAAAGGAGCACCCTTGGAAACAATGTATTTCTTCAATTTTATCTCAGCATATACACTTTTGCAGCACTTTTGAATTTCTGCTTTGTTACAGTTTATATATTTGTTAAGTGTTTTGTTATCATCAAGCTAAACCCAAATTTATGCCTACAGTTCTAGAAGACATAAATAGGGGGAGATTGTTAGGAATATATGTATTAGTTTGATGATAAGTTCAGCAAAACACTTAAGTAGAAATCTAGTGTTTGTAGCCTCAACGGATAAGACCATCTTGGCTATCCGTTGAAGGAGTAGCCTTATTTAGCAATAAGTTTGGTATTGTAGCACATCTCACTCTCTGATTTCAAGCTGTAATTCTTAGATAGTTGTTAGGAGATAATCAGTCATGTTGACTACTAATGGATGTACAGATAGGAGGGCTAATTGTAAATATTTCATGCCTTGTAATTTTGTATAAGTGAAGAAGTGTCAACGGATATTGAAGACCTTCAACGGATGAGAAACTAAGCTTCAACGGATGTCTCTAATGCTTCAACGGATAATATCCATCAACGGATAAGTGCTTCAATGGATAAAGCTTCAACTGCTAGAGCATCAACAGATAAAGCCATCAACGGATGAAAGCTTCAACGGATGCACTGCTAGAGCATCAACAGATAAAGCCATCAACGGATGAAAGCTTCAACGGATGCTCAGTCTCATAGCAGTTGATAGTGACAGTTAACAAAGCTGACAGAGGCACATGGATTGACAGAGATGTGGTAGCCTATTTCAGGAACAGTAGAAAAAGCAGCTGTTTTTACTCTGGTTCATAATGGAAAGTCAACAGATAATTCCATATTACACTGGATAAAAATGGAACAGAAACAAGTGGAGAACTATTGTCCTATTGTACTTTATCTTTGTCTTCACTTGTAAACTTGGTGTTATATAAACCAAGTAGAAGCTAGTAATTAGATATGAATTTTCCCTGAGCTGTTTAGAAATATCAAGAGAGAAAATCATCTAGTTTGTACTAGGAAGCAGCTGTGATTTAATTTTGAATCACAGATTTTCTGAAATAACACATCTCTGGTGGAACAACAAATCCACCAGAAAAGTTTTTAAGTTCTTTGTGTTCATTTCATTTGTGTTTAAATATATATCTGTCTGCATCAGCTCCAAGCAATTCACACATATTTGATCACTCAAACACTTAGTCTTACAAATTGCTCAAAACTTGAAAAAGTTTTGAGATTTACATTCAACCCCCCCTTCTGTAAATCTCATTGTTAGTCCACTGGGAATAACAGTGATTTTGTGATTCCAGTAATGGAACAAATGGCTTTGGGTCCTCGTAAAGGGACAGATGGTTTTATGGTTCTAGTAATGGAACAGAAGGTTTGAAAATGGAAATAGTATGCTAAAATTTAACTATGGTTTTATGCACAACATACTACTGTTGATCTTTTTTTACAGAGCATGCTAGTTTTGATATTCAGTTTATACTTGTTTTACACGTTTCTGGCAAGATATGAATTATATTCCTATAACTGCTTTACTTTAAACTGTTTTACTTGTTGTTCATATAGTGGTGCTGCTGAGCAAGCAATTGCTCAGCCTTGCAGAATATTTTATATGTATTGCAGATGCTTAGGAGATTCTTGCGCGGTAGTCAGGGCAGAGTTCCAGCTCCTTTAGAGTCAGACTCCTCTGAGGTAGTTGTGTTGAGACCAGATGAGGTCTGTTGAGTTGCTGCATTAAATTAGTGGTCAGGATTGTGTAAGGTAATTTGGGTTGTGTTAGTTGAGTAACCTAAGTCATACTTAAACCTGGAAAAGGTCGTGGAAAAAAGGGGTCGTAGTTATGTATTATTAATGAGTTGGACTGAGTTATGATTGTTAGTATTGTTGTTGGTGACGTTAACTCCTGACCCCGGGGTTGAGGCCGTCACAATCACTCACGTACTAACCTCGAGCAAGGCACACATCTCTGCTCTATATATTAGATCCATGGCACACATTGGCCTAATACGACCACAAATCTGGTCTAACCACGAATCTGGTCCATATTTAGAAAACCATTCAATTCTATAATAATAACATAATAAACAATATAATTCAATAAATAGAATCATAAAAGACATTTTTCTCAAAGCATGGGTGATTCGTAAACCCTAAAGGTATAACAAGATATGTATAAAGATTGACTTCCAGCCTGTAAGAGAATCAGATAATAGAAGAATAATGGTTTAATGGTTACACAAGGATTAGTTCTATGATATAGAAGGTATGAATGTTTGTAAGTTAAGCAAATCCATTTCAGTAATCATTGTATGGTATGTATGTATTTATGGAGTAGTGTCGTGTATATGTGGTTTGTATCTGAGAATTCAACAATCAATGATTTATAAAGAATATGGCTTACGGCTCAAAGATCAATTGAGGTGATCAGGTTCAAGCTTAAGTAATTCAAAGCACTTATAATATAAAATAGAACTATTCTGAATACATATCATAAGAAATTTTAGAGACACTTGCCTTATCTCGATTGACTTCCACTTTACTTGCACACGTCTATCGATTCTTATTCACCAACTACTTGCTTTCCCTTTCTATGCCTCGCTTTCTCTGCTAGACATTACAAATATCTATCAACATTCATTCTCAACTTATTCCAATCATCACGTAGACGTTACAAGCTTCTATCTACCCTTCGTTTCACCCAAATCCGACGTACGAATTAAAAGTTATGTCGAAAAACCGTCAAACAATGAACATATAGCCATATTACACATTAATCAGATAGCACATAACACATAAGGTATTCGATAAGAATGATTTTTCAAAGAAGTTTCGGGGTTTAAATGATTTTTCTGGTATTTAATACGAATTTTTGAATATTTTTCAAGATTGAAACGGGTAACAGAATTATTTTATAAATAAATAATAAGGTTCGAATACCCGAATCTGACTTTAAAATCATTTAATAATAATTATCGAGTCTTGAACATAATTTAGAAAAATATTTTAAAACTCGAAACTATTTTCGGAATTTTTAAATCAAAAGAAATAATTAAATCTAATTAAATAATTAATTAAAATTAATTAATAACTAATTAAATCAATTAATCAATTAATATTTAAATTAATTGACCAATTAAATAATTAATTATTAACCAAAATTAATTAATTAAATAATTCAGATTTATTTTTGAATTAAAAAATAAATTCTGGAATAAAATATTGATTTTTGGAATTTTTAAATATTAAAAACAATTTTCTAAAATTAAAATAAATAAAAAAGATGATTTTAAAATAATTTTAAAACAGAAATTCTATTTTTATAAGTTTTTAAAATAGAAATACTAAACTTGTAAATTTTGCAAATTATAGATGCTAAATTGTAGTTTTCCCCCATCTCCTACTCCGACCACTACGCCGCTGGCCGGTCGCCATTAACGGCGACCACCGATCTTTTCCAGCGACTCGAAATCAACCCAGAAGCACGTCAAATTTACAGGATATGATCCTTGTCGTTTAAGAAACACAAACCAGGCAACAATTTGTAACGACCGAGAAATTACGCTTTTATTATATCTTAATAAAGATAATTTATGTGTATTATTATATGATTAAGTATGTTGAGTCATACAACCCTAATTGCTGTGTGCTACGTGTTGTCTGTATTTATCGGAATGTGTTTTGAGTATTTATCGAGTGTTTTATTATAAGTTATATGTTTTATATCAAAATCCTTACAGCTCAAACAGTTTTTTAAAAGCCCATATTTCAAACAAAATCATTCGCCCTATTTTGCCAAGCATGGGCTATACCACATCGATATTCTGAACATCTAGAAGTTTTACAAATTTACTTTTTTCGCGAAAAATGACGTTTCTGGGCCCCTTCGGGTGTCAAAAACCCCACAAAAATCATATTTTTATTTCTGTAGGACCATAAAATTATCAAACATCATTTTTCTTTGCATTTTTGTATTATTCACAATTTTTGGGAATTTTTGGCATATATTTTGTATTTATTGGATATTTAAAAATTTATAATTAATACCCGAAAATTATAAAATTTGTGGTCAAATAATTTTATTAGATGTGTAATTAGACCCTTAATTTTATTTAAGGGTATTATTTTCCCTAGTATAAATAGCTGATTATTATTATTATTAATTAGTTAATTATTAAAAAAATAAGAATATTCAAGAAAATAGAGTGTTGGTGAAGAACAAGCTGAGAATTAAACTGCAGATTTGAAAGTGATTATGTTGCTCAAATTGTTCATGTGAGTAACCAAACTGATCCTCTTGATCTCCTCTATCTGTTTCTGTAATCAATTTCATGTTTTAGTTCCTGGATTTTAAATTCATAATTTTAGGGTTCTTCACTGATTTTAGGACTCTTTTATTATGGGATTATGTGATGAAATTGATCATCTGAATAGTTTCATATAATTATTTACAATCGATTTGTACTATTTATAGCACCAAACGATAGCTTGAATTGTTAGTTCGATTGTTAGGGTTTATGTGTTTATATGTTTTAATCGTTTTTGTATTTTAAAGAATCTAAGGTTAGTTTGTTGTTAGGGGTTTGATTATGGATGCTTTAAGCTTTTTTTAATCTATAGATCGTAATTTTCTGTGTACGAATGAAGCAAAACAGAATTTGGCCGGAGTTGTTCTTGGTTTGATCGGATTTTGAGTTGTAGGGATGAGGAGATGTAATTGATGATTGGATTATGTGTAAGATGATGTTTGCAATCGAAACCATGTAAAAACCTATTCAAATGATACACGAATCGGCCTGAAACCGACTTCATGGGAAACTGGAGGAGTCGCCGACGTTCGTGACAGTTTTGGCCGGAGAAGACGATGGAGTCGTCGTAGAGGGGGATTAGAATGATTCTGCAGCTTGAATGGACTGAAATCGTCGTGTTTTGGCCGGATTGATTCGCCGGAAAACCCATCGGAGTCGTTGCCGGTGGGGCTGTTCTTGGACGACCCGGTTTCAACACGGGGTTCGACCTGGTTTCGATCCAAAAACCCCTGACGTGTTTTCCTGAAATGTGTTTCTGAATTTTTAAAATTTATTATATTTTTATAAATCAGAAAATTATTCTTGTAAATTAGTAAATCAAATAAAAATCAAATTTTAAAAAAAATCTGAAATATTTTATAAATAAATTTCTAAATTATTTTATTAATTTAGAAATTCAAAATTATAATTATTTATTTATTATTTATTTATATATCTAATTATTTAATTATTTAATTATTTATTATTTAATAATTAATTAATTATTTAATAAATTAGATAAAATAATTAAGATCGAATAATTCAATTAGTGATTCGATAATTAATCAATTAATGCGAGTAACTCGTAAATACTCGAGTTATGTTTCGATAATTTGGAAAATGGCATTCGAGCGTCGATTCATTTGTTTATGCGATCAGAGTTGTAATAATTATTTGTATCGAATAATTAATTATAAGTAATCGATTTAATCAAATAATTTGTAATAGACTGTAATTAATTCTAAAAATTAGGGAATAATTATTTTAAAATATAATAATTATTATATAATTATTTAAAAATATAATTAAGGTTTGATTAATTATGATTAATTAATTATAATTGATTTATAATTAATTAAATCTTGTTTATTGCGTAATAATTAAACCGTTTATCCGATTTGAGTGAAACGAAGACCCTTATACTCAGAAAAATGACCTGATTCTATTAAATATAATTATAAATCATAATTTCTTTCGAAAGCGAGTCGGCTTATGATAATTATTTTTTTATAGACCCTATTTGTGATAAAAACGAGTCTAATAAATCCCGAAAAATTAGGAATCGAGCAAGATAATGTTTGTTAATGTGAATATAAGTCTAGTATCGATTCTAAAAATAATTATAAGTCTAAAATTAATTATGTGCTTTATGTGCTATGTGATTTACGTGATTATGTGAATTCTATGTGTTATATAATTATATGTGAGTTAGATAGAATCGTATGGGTAAACGATTAAGGCTACGTGGTATCAACTTGAGATTTCGTATGAAGTAAGTCATCTAAACGAATATCTTTCCTTGATAAATTCAGTACCAATAAGGCGAATCAAGCAGGAGATAGAAGGCTGTGAATCATACGAGGTGAAGTGCGTACCAGGCAAGTTTTTTTCCCCTATTCTAAGTTCAGAATAGTGAATTACATCCAACTTTCCATAACAATTACACCTTGATTATTGTTCACAAACAATGATACACAATTATTGATCCTTTGTTTCTATTTCATTTCAATTCTTGATTTCTCCTAATTCATTGAATCCTCTATTCATATTCTAATACTTATACCCTTATTTATATATACTCTGATATATCCTGATGTTGGGATATATCGAAAGCATACCGATTGTTCCAGATGTTAAGCTATGGACTGGATGGTTACGATACGGGCCGGGTATGGACCGGACCCTTGATTATTAGACCATAGTTGTCTGGGTACCCCATATGTTGGTTGAGTCTATGTACTTGGGTATAGATCCGCAATGTATCCTTACTGATCAGCAGGTTATAGTGCATATGTTGGTTCTTGTCTCCGGTCTCGTTCATTTGGCACTCGTCAGCAATGGTATTCATTATTCTTTACAGAAACAGATGGTTGTTCAAACCAGCAGATTATCAGTTCATTTATTCTTCTCTTTTTACGCTATATATACATTATTGCAGGCTTGTTGAGCAATTTTGGCTCACCCCCTTTTATTGTTGTTCACCTTGTTTTTCAGTTAACGTTGAAAATGAAACCCATCAGGACCCGAGTAGTCAAGACGCGGGTCAAGCTGCGGGACCCTCTAATTCCAAGAGTGTTTGTCCCTATCCCAGAAGAGAGTTTTGAGTTGTCAAAGCAGGTGTAGCAGGATAAGTGATAGTGTAAATTAAATAAAAGATGTTTAGTTTAAAATTTGAATAGAATAATATTTTGTAATAAAGAGATTTCTTGAGACAGTTTGTTTATAATGGTTTGTAATAAAGTTGGTTTGTTGTTCTTGTTTTCAATCCGTAACCTTGAAAAGATCCTAAGTAGTAGTCGTTCGGGATAATTATTAATTTTTATTGCTTGTACAGGTTCAGCAAGTAGTTAGTGTTAATAATGCCCCAAATATATACCCCGGATTTGGATGGTGTTATACAATTCGTTCAAATCATCAACAAATATCCTGGAAATTCGGCCGGAACTTTCCGCCCTAGCCATGCCCGATTTTCCGGCCAAATAGTTCCGGGTACCCTCTGTTCTGCAAACTTATACCATTCAATTCCTTTTTAGGCGATCTATTCATTGGTATAAGCCAATTAAACTAATAACCCATAGATGGAAAATGCCTAAATCTCTATCAAGAACATTCAAAGTTCTATAAACCATAATTCTTAAATTCGAGAATCAAACACAAATTTTAACATGTTATTGAATTCCAAATCAAGCATATGATATATCAAAATGATCAGGATTGAATTCCCTACAATATGCAAGCATCAAATCATACAAACAACATCAAAATAAAAAATTCATAATTTAATCATAATTAATTCAAAAATAAATAAAATTATAGAAAAATACCAGATGATTCTGCAGTGAAATAAGTTATGAAACTGGATATTACTCCTCAAGACTTTCATTTTGGTTACTTGAACATAAAAATTTGAGTTCGATAACGCCCTCAAATATCTATTTGATTATGAAGAACACGATAGATTCTTAGGTTTTTCTATGGAATTTATATAATTTTATTGTTTAATTGTGTTTATCTGAATAAAATAGAATACGATAAGGGATATTTATATTTACGGAATATTGGTACCCCGTTGGATCATATCGGATATTAAAATGGAAACTTAATCGTTAAGTATTAATAAAACTGATCCAATTCAGTACTGCTTTGAGATAATTATCAAAACCAGACTTTTTGTAAATACAATCTTGGTCACAACGCTTTACATGAATTTCGAGAAGATAATATAATAGTTTAATCAAAATATCCCGTTTCTCGAAAATACGGGTTTTATCGATTTACCGAAACTAAAATAGTATCGTAAAATTTGTACCAGGAACTGTACAGGTAAAACCGTACTCCGGATCGAAAAAGTCAAAATACGAAAAATGCTCTGAATAATCAAATTAGGTTAGAAAGGAGTTTTCCTGAGACTTTCGGGTAGTAAAAATGTAAAAACGGTTGAAGTTGGACGATTCCCGATTATTCAAAATAGTTTATAGTTAATCTAAAAAATAATTTATTAAATCTATAAATCCTTTATAAAATCATATAATAACATATAAATTAAGAGAAAAATATCAAAATTATCTATACTTTATTATGGACATATAAAAATTAAAATTCTCAAATTTTAACACATATAAACACTCAAACACAAAAACCAACTAACAGATAATTCACCAAAAATTCATATAATAATCACATAATATTTATTTCTTGACAAAAATAATTACATGTCATATCCCGGATATTATAATAGGGGGCGCTCCGTGCTATATGGCCGCATGGGGTGGCCGCTCCGCAATACAAGTGAGACGACAAGGAAGAATTATTGAGGAGGTTGCTCCAACAATTGAACTGGGAAGTGAACAAAGCATAAAATCATACAAGATAGGAAGAGGAGCCCCCGGAGGACCTCTCCATGCTTAGGGCGTGCCCTAGGCATGGGGGAGGACTCCAACCCTTCACAGGGCGCGCCCCGTGAAGAAAAAGGACCCTTCGGGAGCCAGTCGTTCCAGAATACATCTAGTGTGTGTTTTGGGAGCCATGTCTCCGTATTCGGCGGGTTTTTTCGATGAGAGGCTTTGGTGTTATCTCGCGCTTTGGAATTCTACACTTGGGATCACGAGTCCTATAATCTGGTGGGTTATCATCATCAGGGGGTAAGGATGCGCTTTGGAATTTGCGGAAAGTCATGGCTCTACTTGCGGTTATGATCCACGGAAGTAGCGGTAGCGGATGGGGATATCCTTCGGCCGGGGAGTTTTCTTGTACGTGAAGTCCCGTAGTTGTAACCGAGCCTTGAGCCTTTGTGATTAGGCCGCATCGTCGGGAACTCCTAAAGAAAATCAATGTTCGAGTTATAATAGGAAGTTGGTTCGACAACTCCTACTAGGCCGCGGAATGAGTAGCCAAGTCCATCTAGGATTCTTGTTCCTCAAGAATTACGTTCGGCTTGATCTTCTATAAAAGGAGGTACGTAGACACATTTTGAGGACTGTATTTGAGAGATCTAAGAAGACAAATATAAACCCTAGTAATTTCAGTCGTTTCTTAAATACAAATCAACGCATTTCGGTGATTTTCCAGATCACCAACCACCGCTGCAAATCTTTATTCGAATCACGAAAATCAAATTTTTGTTAACCAAATTTCTCCGATAATGTAATAACCTTTCTTTCTTTGGGTTGTTTGGAGAATGGAAGTACCAATCGGATGGAAGTGCCCATCAATCTAACTGTGAGGTTTATTTGAATACTTTTTTTTTGTATTATGAGATATTTTTCAGGACTTTGTATTATAGATAATGTAAAGATGGTGGCAGTAAACTTAAGTTTGTTTTAATCTTTTATGACATTTCTGTGTGGTTTTTATATGTGATTACACAATAAGAGGTTATGTAATAAATTTGCACATTCTATATACATATTGGATATTTGACTTATCTATTAATTTTTAATTTACGGCATTCACCGCGGCTTGTGTTATTTATTGTTAAGCTTATTGGATAGTTTAGTTTTAGAGAAACTTTTGAGATCGCATGATTCTCTCTGTCTTCGTCTTTTCATTAACTTTTTTTTATGATTTTTTCACTTTTTTTAAAATTAATATAGATGGTCAACTAGAAAAAGGTGCATCTTTTATTTTTAATATTATTCTTGATATGTTTTTATTTTTCTTTGTGATTTAATTTAATTTACATTGTAAGTTTTAGTTAGGTACAGTAATGATTTTATAAATATTGATAATTCACTCCGTGTGAACTTATTATTTTGGGGTGTGTTTGTGTGACGATGTACTGTATTCACTTTTTGTATGAAATTAGTAAGTCTAAAGAGGGGGACTATTTTAATATGTCAAATAGCGCTACGCAGTGAACACACTCGTGTATAGTTAGCAAGTTAAGGTCCAAGTGTTGGACCTGTGTACAAATATGTTATGTCCGCTTTTATATATTTTTTTATATATTGCTAAACAGGTGTTGTACTGATCTTTTGACAATTAATAAAGTAAACATATTAATTTTATAGTAGAATGGGGAACATATTTATGTTAATACTATTAACTTAATAGACATATGCAGTGATTTATCTGAACTGACACTCAACTATTTTCAATTTCTTTTTAAAACTTATGATCGAGTTTCTGGGAGAAGAAGTAGGGCACTTCAACAAAAAATAGGTGAAATCTCTGAGATTGTTTTAATCTGTTTTTTCTAAAATTTCATAAATTTAAATAATATCGTCTCATGCTATATTTATATTTTTTTAGGATTTCAAAATTTTAAAATACTGAAAAATAAAGAATATATATTTTAAAATATTAGAAATTGAATAGGTGTTCGAATTTATAGAGGAAAAGCGTTCTAATTTATACAAAATATAATGATTAAAAGTTTTATTACAAGTAGAACATATGTCGAATTTATAAAAGAATAGAATTCAAATATATATATATATTGAGATCAAAATTGTATTCAATTCAAATTTATGTAAAAGGAGAATTCGATTCTTGAGCCTATATAATCAGAAACGTCTAAATATTTATGTCAGGTTCAGATCACTTTTTAACAAATTATAATTATAATTAAAGGAGAGTAGTTTGAATTTATAAATAAAAAAATATTATTATTTAACAAAGATGAAATGTGTGAGATTAGGTGTCATACTCTTCGAACTACATAACACATTCATATTTATATGAAATTAGTTTTTCGATTTTATACTAGACAAGTATATTCGAAGTAAATAAAGTTATATCTTCGAATCAGACTATCTCTGATCAATATTATGTTTTACATGATGGGATAAATTAATTTTTATTTAAATTGTAAAATTAATTCATTTAATAATTTATAAAAAAAATTATGAGGAGGGGAAGATCTTGATATGTACATGGTAACTGTTGGATCACTTTTTATTTTAAAACTAGCATAATAACGCGTGTGAGATACGGGTCATTTTCTAAATTTTTTTATGCAATAATTCAATTATAATGTTCTTATAGCAACTACAACATTATCCTTATATAGGCTCTTAAGTCAAATTTTGAAGAAATGGAGATAAAATTTCTCTTCAACAAGCTCCTTGTCCCTTTCTATAACATTAGGAGCTTCTCAAATATTATTATATTATATTTTCCTTACCCATCTATTTAATATAAATGACTTTGATGAATAAAAAGATAGATAGAGGGTGAGTTTAAGGAGAATTGTTGGAGAAATTGTTTGATTTTGGTTTCTAAATAATTAAGAGCTCATTTGTTTATATTATTATAGTGAACATGCAAGGTGGTTGTTGGAGTTGCTCTTAGTTGTTTTCTTATCTGTAAATGTGATACAACGTCTAACATATATCAAATACAAATTGATTGTTTATCAATGTGTATTATTATCATACAAGACATTACTAAATTACATAACGTTTGTAATATAGCTCAATAAGAAAAATATATATATTCTTGTCTGTGTTATATAATTTGTATTTAATGAATGAACATAAATAGGGTGGTTAGTGTACGTTTATAACGAAACGATTAAACTTAATTTGTAGAATGTCGTTAGTATTTTTAAAAAAAAACTAAAAATTAACATATATGTTGAATAAAGAGGTGACAAAAAATTTTGAATTTTATGTAAATAAACTATATGTACTGATCTATATTATTACTAAATTCACTACTAACTTACGATTAACATACTCAATTTAAAAAAGATAAAAAATACATAACTGAAGTCAGAATGACTTGCAATCATAATATACAATAATGTAAAATTTACATTACTATTAATATAAAAGTTGATTTTAATGAAAAATATTAGTTTTTGAAATTCAACGGATGTTTGTATGGGAAAATGTTAATTTTTTATTTACACTACTGTTTATAAAGTAAGATTAAGTTGTGTGTGTGTGTTAGCATGTAAATTATCGTATGGATATTTCTTAGTAAATTATGACGGTTTCAATTATTTATATGCTAAATATCTTATTTATGTACATGTATAATCATTATTAACATCTAGTGAGACAATTAATTAATTAAATAACATGCATTTATATTTATTCAAAAATTAAAATTATGTAATAAATAAATTGCTATAATTTATATATGGTATTCACATTATCACTGACAAACAATTCATATCTATTTTTTCCGCAACCGAGTAACAATCATAGTTGTAACATAAAAGTAAATTATATATTTTAAGACTTATTATTAATATTCATGATTTTTTCAAGAACTTGAAGGAAAAATTGTATATCGTTATTTAAACCATTTTAAAGTTTCTTTCATTACGACTCCAATATTTGTTTATATAATAATTTGATAACATTGTATACTATTCTCCTGAAATTAAATATTTTTCAATTCGATAAAGTTTTATAAATATCAGTTGAACTGGTTAATTCCTTCAAATTATTGAACAATATATATTTTTTCTTTAAATAATATAAAATGCATTGAATCAAATGCTACAGTATAGCTCATATATAACTTTTATATGAATAATTCAAAATATTAAAATAATTTAAAATATGTGTACAATATTATCTTAATCAAAGAATATTGCTCTAAAAGAATTCCTTTTAAAAATATAGTTTTGTTTAAACTGAAAAATGAAAAATACATCGATTTAATATATCATCATAGTTTCAACAAATCTCGTGAGTTGTGATATCAAATTTCGAATATTCTTAAAATCGGGACAAATCCCAAAAACAATAATGCGCTACCAGTGAAGTTGGTAATTTCAATACAAATAATCAGTTGACTTGATCCTATAAAGACCTCAAACACTTTAATTTATATTAACACATGATATTAAAAAAAATCACATTATTAGTAAGATATTCTCGCTGAACTTGTAATTTAAATTTACTAAACGTAAAATGTGATAATATTTTTCGGCCGGGTCATGTAGTCAAATTTGGAGTATTTTTTAAAAATGGTCCAAGTTCTGATTTCAAATTCGAAATAAACTAAAATATATTGACTCATTATAGTTCGAATTTATCTAAATATGTAATACCAATATAGATTATTTATATATAATTTATTCTATTTTCAATGTTTTTTAAATATAATATACGTACATTTTAATTTTTTTTATAATAAAAAATATGTTAAAAATATAGGAGATATATTTTCAAACTAAAAAATGATTAATAAATAAGATAATAATCCATGCATGTACTATGTCTAATGTTAGATATATTTGTGATGTCATGTCTAATATGATTTGTGTTTAGTTTTCAGATTTTACTTAACAGGACAAATCAAGACTTAACTGGAAATCAATACTTATACTGAAGTCAGAACTTAAGTTGTCAGAACTTAAGTTATCAGGAGATATTTATCAGGAGATAATATCAGGACTTAAGGAGACGTTCAGATAAGAAAGGCGACTGATTGAAAGGAAAGAAGATCAAGACAAATATAAGAAGAGATATGCATGAAGAAGGATTCTATGAAGAATAGAATACTTAGAAAGAAAAGATAACTAGTTGATATATATTAGGAAGCATAATTATATTCGATATCAATTAGAAGATTATCTTGTAACAGTGTGTCTATATAAACACAGCATAGGGTTTACACTATATATGTTATCTTAATCGAGATTATTATTCATTGTAACCCTAGTAGCTCTCGTGATAATTTGTTCATCACTGAGAGAGAACAGTTCTTTGTAACAGAGTTTATTGTGTTGAATAAAATCTGTGTTTTGTTACTTGAGTTCTTATATTCGATTTGATTGTAGTAAATACTGTATTCAACCCCCTTCTACAGTGTGTATGACCTAACAAGTGGTATCAGAGCAATCTGTTAACATACATACAGTAAAGATCCAAAAGCAATCATGTCTGAAGAAGCACAAACTCCAACCAAGCCCACCAAAACTAAAGAAACTCCAAAGACTCAAATCCATAATCGATATGAGACTATTAGGGTTCCCATACTGAAACCTTCTGAGTATCCCATATGGAAGGTGAGGATGTCTGTGTTTCTGGAAGCTACAGATCCAGAATACCTTGACCGAATTAATGAAGGACCACATAAGCCAACCAAGCTCTCTGTTATAGTTGCAGATCAGCCAACACAGACTGTACCAAAGGAGAAAAGTGAATATACAGCTGAAGATATCTCATCTATTGCAAAGGATGCAAAGGTAAGACATTTGCTGCACAGTGCCATTGATAATGTCATGTCAAACAGGGTAATTAACTGCAAGACTGCAAAGGAGATATGTGATGCCTTGGAGACAAGATGCCAGGGAACTGATTCAATTAAGAAGAACAGGAGGACTATACTCACTCAATAGTATGAGCACTTTGACTCAAAACTTGATGAGTCATTAACTGGTCTATATGATAGATTTGTCAAACTCTTGAATGATCTGTCACTGGTGGATAAGGAATATGATCTTGAAGATAATAATCTCAAATTCCTTTTAGCTCTTCCTGAAAGTTGGGATTTGAAGGCCACAACTATAAGAGACAACTATGCTCTTGATGAAACTACTCTTGATGAAATTTATGAAATGCTCAAAACTCATGAACTTGAGATGGATCAAAGAAGCAAGAGGCATGGGAGAAAATCAAGAACAGTTGCTCTTAAGGCTGAGGAGGAATCCCCTAAAGTGGTTGTCTCAAAGAAAGGCAAAGGAAAGGCTCTCATCACAAAGTCTGATACTGAGTCATCAAGTCCTGATAGTGATGAGGATTCAGAAACTGAAAGTCTATCTGAGATGGACCCTGATGAAGAGATGATGAAGCTGTGTGCTCTTATGGTGAAAGGAATCACAAAGATTGCATACAGGAAATTCAGAAGGGGAAAGAAGTTTTCCAGGAAAGGTGCAAGTTCTGATAAGAAAGGTTTCAGAAAATCTGAAGGCAAATGAGGAAAGTCTGACAGAGGAGATTACTCAAATGTCAAATGCTACAACTGTGGTGAGAAAGGCCACATATCTCCTGATTGCAAGAAAGGAAAAAGTGACAAAGGCAAGGCTCTTGTCACAAAGAAGAAAAGCTGGACAAACACTTCAGATTCTGAAAGTGAGGTGAACTATGCCTTGATGGCAAATGCTGATAGCAGTTCTGAAGCTGCTGAGTTAAAGGTACCTCAAACAACTTATGCTTTTCATACTGATGATATTACTGAGTTGAGAAAATATCTTTAAACCATGTTCATTAGTTATAGAGATCAAACTTTAACATGTAAAAGATTAACTTCTGAAACTCTTGCTTATAAAAAGAGGAATGATTATTTAGAAAAAGAGTTAGTTATGTTCCATCAAACTCAGAAAGATAGAGATGATGCTTTCTATGTTAGAGATGAAGTGCTTAAAATGAATGAATCTCTAAAAACTGAGTTAGAAAAGGAAAGAGAGATTATTAGGACTTGGACTAACTCTGGCAGAACAACTCAGAATTTGTTAAGTAGTGGAAATTGGAAAGAGGGCTTAAGTTATGGAGATGATAAGAATAATAAAGGTACTGTAGAAATTGAGCCTATAGTTGTTAAACAAAAGACAAAGGTAAATCCTGTTAAGTTTGTAGCTATAAAGTCTGATATTGATAAATCAGAAGTTAAAGAGAAATTAACTTCTGACAAACCAAAACATGATAAGCCAACTGAAGTTAACATAGGCTTAATGACAAAGAAACAGCTTAAGCATAAGCTGAAAGATGTTAAAAATGTAAACAAGGTAAAGCCACCTAGGATAAATAGGAATGGAAAGGTAGGTGTGAATAAAAGCAATGATTATAAGCCTGTTCCTAATGCTCCTAGAAAGAAATGTTATAACTATGGAAATTCTAACCATCTGGCTTCTTTTTGCAGGAAGAATAAGAACATAAACTCCTTACCTTCAAAATTAGGAGTTAAGAGTCAGTCTGTTAGATATAGGCCACAAAATCCTTGTTTTCATTGGGGTAGTTTATGGAATTCCATTTATACTTGTAAGGAATATCATAGTTTATACTATGATTATTATCAAATAAAACCTTCTTTAAAAAAAGTTAGCATTATTCTTTCTAGTGTAAGTTCTGATGCAAAGTCTGATATTGCAAATTCTGATAAGAAAACTGTAAACATAAACTCTGATGCTAAATCCGCTGCAAATGTTAACAAACTTAATAAGGCCAAAGGATCCAAGCAAGTCTGGGTCCTTAAAACTAATCATTAGCGGTCTTTATGATTGCAGGGCAACATGAAAAACATCCTAGTTCTGGAGAGTGGATGTTCAGGACATATGACTGGAAATAAAGCCCTGCTATCAGACTTTGTGGAGAAAGCTGACCCAGGTGTTTCTTATGGAGATGGCAACATGGGAAAAACTCTGGGATATGGCAATATCAACCTTGGGAATGTCATCATTGAAAAAGTAGCTCTAGTCTCAGGACTTAAACACAATTTGTTGAGTGTTAGTCAAATCTGTGACAGAGGTTATCATGTGGATTTCTTTGAAGAACACTGTGAAGTTGTAAGAAAATCTATAGGAAAAGTTGTTCTAAAAGGATACAAGCATGGTAACATTTATGAAGTCAAGCTTTCAACAAGTTCTGATGGTTCTGCAATCTGTCTGTTAAGTAGAACATCAATTGAAGAAAGTTGGAATTTGTACAAGAAACTCTCTCATTTAAATTTTAACAATATAAATGAACTTGTCAAGAAAGATCTTGTGAGAGGACTTCCAAAATCAGTATTTGCTCCTGATGGCCTTTGTGATTCCTGTCAAAAGGCAAAACAAAGAAAATCTTCATTCAAGAGCAAGACTAAATCTTCAATTCTTGGGCCTTATCACCTTCTACATGTTGATCTATTTGGTCCAGTGAATGTCATGTCTATTGCAAAGAAGAAATATGCCATGGTCATAGTGGATGAGTTCACCAGATACACATGGGTGTATTTCTTGCACACAAAAAGTGAAATTGCATCTATCTTGATTGATCATGTCAAACAACTGGATAAATTGGTTAAAACCTCTGTGAAAATCATAAGAAGTGATAATGGCACTGAGTTCAAGAATTTGATCATGGAAGAGTTCTACAAAGACCAAGGAATTAAGCAGGAATTTTCTGCTCCTGGAACTCCACAACAAAATGGAGTCGTTGAAAGAAAGAATAGAACTCTTATTGAAGCTGCACGAACTATGCTTGATGAAGCAAAGTTACCAACCTATTTTTGGGCTGAAGCTGTGCAGACTGCTTATTTTACTCAGAATACAACACTTATCAACAAGCATGGAAAGACACCATATGAGATGGTAAAGAAAAAGAAGCCAAAGCTGAAGTACTTTCATGTATTTGGATGCAAGTGTTTTGTTCTTAAGACTCATCCTGAACAGCTATCCAAATTTGATCTAAAAGCTGATGAAGGAATTTTTGTTGGATATCCACTTTCCACAAAAGCCTTCAGAGTCTACAATTTAAGAACAAGGGTTGTCATGGAATCTATCAATGTCTTTTTTGATGATAAGAAGATTACTGGACTAGAAGATTTCAATGACCATGATCAGCTGAGATTTGAGAATGAAGTTTTAAATTCTGATTCTGTAAATCCTGACAGTCTAAATCCAGATACTGCAAACTCTGATGGGTTAAACTCTGATGTTATTGAAACTGTGGTAACTACGCCAAAGGAAAATGCACCTGTGCAGGGGGAGCATATTGAAGATACAACCACATCTCAAGAAGCATCAAAATCTAGAACAGGCTCTTCAAGTTTTGATTCATCAAGTTCTGATGGGCCAAGTTCTGATAATTCCGGAAACTCAAATTCTGATTCATCAAGTTCTGATGGGCCAAATTACGATAATTCTGGAAACTCAAATTCTGAAGGATCCAACTCAGAGAGCATAGTTTCAGGGGGAGCATCAGAAAATATTGATGGAGACAACATGGATCATGGGGGAGCATCCAGTTCTAGAGATAACCTTCCATCTGCAAGGAAGTGGACTAAAGCATATACACCTGACTTGATTATTGGAGATCCTGAAGCAGGTATAAGAACTAGAACAACAACATCAAATGAATGTCTCTATCACTATTTTCTTTCTCATACTGAACCAAAAAAAGTGGAAGAAGCTCTTCAAGATGCTGATTGGGTGCAAGCAATGCAGGAAGAGGTAAATGAATTTGAAAGAAATAAAGTCTGGACCCTGGTGCCAAGACCAAAGAACAGATCTGTTGTTGGTACAAAGTGGGTGTTCAGAAACAAAACTGATAGTGATGGCATAATTACAAGGAATAAAGCAAGGATGGTTGCAAAAGGATATTCTCAATAGGAGGGAATTGATTATGATGAAATATTTGCACCAGTTGCTAGATTGGAAG
This sequence comes from Apium graveolens, assembly GCF_009905375.1. NCBI lineage: Eukaryota > Viridiplantae > Streptophyta > Magnoliopsida > Apiales > Apiaceae > Apium > Apium graveolens. Next base: position 247,988,273 of record NC_133649.1, on the reverse strand, counting down.
CCATAAGGATATTTTTGGCTTATGTTGCTCACAAAAAGTTTACAGTCTTTCAAATGGATGTAAAAAGTGCTTTTCTTAATGGAGAATTGGAAGAAGAAGTATATCTTGAACAACCTCCAGATTTTATAGATTCAAAATTTCCTAATCATGTTTACAGACTTGATAGAGCATTTTATGGCCTTAAGCAAGCTCCAAGAGCATGGTATGAGACATTAGCTCAGTTTCTTCTGGAAAGTGGATTTAACAGAGGGACTATTGACAAAATATTGTTTTATCTCAACCATGGAAATGACTTACTTTTGGTGCAGATATATGTTGATGATATCATTTTTGGTTCTACAAATGACAGACTTTGTAAAAGGTTTGCCAAGCTAATGCGGTCAAGATATCAAATGAGTATGATGGGAGAACTTAGCTATTTTCTGGGCCTTCAAGTCAAGCAGAATGAAGAAGGAACTTTTATTTATCAATCTAAGTACACCAGAAATTTGTTGAAGAAATTTGGAATGCAAGACTGTTCAAGTGCATCCACTCTTATGGCCACTGCAATAAAATTGGATAAAGATACTGGTACATCAGTAGATATTACTGATTACAGAGGTATGATTGGCTCACTACTCTATCTAACTACAAGTAGATGATATCATGTATGCTACCTGTCTTTGTGCAAGATTTCAAGAAGATCCAAGAGAACCTCACTTAACAGCTGTAAAAAGAATTTTCAAGTACCTTAAGGGTACAGCTGATCTAGGATTGTGGTATCCTAGGGAATTAGAATTTAAGCTAATAGATTACTCAGATGCAGATTTTGCAGGATGCAAAATTGACAGGAAAAACACAAGTGGAAGCTGCCAATTTCTTGGAGGCAGATTAGTTTCTTGGTTTAGCAAGAAACAAAAGTCAATTTCCACATCAACTGCAGAAGCAGAGTACATTGCTGCACAAAGCTGTTGTGCACAGATTCTTTAGATAAAGAATCAGTTACTGGATTATGGGTTAACATACTATAAAATCCCTATTTACTGTGATAATCAAAGTGCTATTGCTATGACAGGTAATCCAGTTCAGCACTCAATGACAAAGCACATCAGCATTAGGTACCATTTCATAAGGGAACATGTGGATGAAGGTACAGTGGAATTGCATTTTATTCCAACAGATCAACAACTAGCAGATATCTTAACAAAACCACTGTATGAAGCTACTTTTACAAGATTGGTAAATGAACTTGGAATGGTTTCAGGTTCTTTCTCTAAATCTGCTTAGTTTATGTTCTGATACATCAGACTTTATGATCAGTATTTATAGATATTACTATCTTTGTGTATTCTGTGCTTAAAATTGAAATTTTCTAAGTGCTGATTGTTGTCTGATGTGAATTTCTAAACTCTGATAGTGATATGAATATTTCTGTGACTATTCAATCCAATAAGGATAACTGTGCTAAATGCTGACCTAGTAGTCTTTAATATACTAATAATCCCATGTTTGAAGTAATTGTTTATGTGGAAATCTTTTAACACAAGCAAATTCTGATATTGAGCTTGGTTAAAGTTTACTTTGTGTATCTTATTACTAAGTCAAAAACTAGAATAGTGCTTCTTATCTGTTAAGTTCTGATGTTAGTAAATCTGATGGATGTACTAAGTGCTGATAAGCCTCACTTATCAAAAGAAAAATAAAAGAAAACAAATAAATATCAGGTACTCCTTTGAGATCTAGAGAAAAATATATGTGGAAGGGAAGACCCAAGTGCATTGCTGGTATTAAGTAATATGCATTAGAAAAGCAAAATAAAATTTTCTTGGTGACTTTTCACATTCTCTGATTACTGGAGAAATACTCTGATAATAGCATAAATTCTGATAAACAGTCGTGACTCACTTACACTGAGAAGCCACTGTAAAAAGCAATTTCAAAAGATGCATAAAATGAGCACAAAACAGTTGAGGTGGACTCATGCATGAACTCATTCTGTAGTAGGCTTCAGACTAATGACAGTTTTTAAGCAAAGTTCTTAGTTATGCCTTATTTCTAAGATGTAGTGAAGTGAATCAGACTTTACTCTTTGTCTGATATTTAGCTTATTGCACACACTTACACTCCATATGAATGATGAAAATTATTGTGGTGATAAATGTTGTTTTAGATGAACAGTTTAAGTGTCAGTTGCATAAATTCCGAGGACAAGTTTTAATGGAAGTTCTGATGATTAAGTTCTGATAAAATCATATAAGTATTTGTGTGAAGAATTACAGAAATACACATTCACTTTTCGAGTTAAGGAGCCATATTCTGATGACTTTTAAATCCTGATAATAATCAAGTTCTGATGCTGACGTGGTCGTATTTATTTACTTGGTTTATTTTTGGTCATTACTTGAACGGTCATATTTTCTCAGAATATTGGTTTATGTGAGATAAAGCAGTAATAATCATTTGTTTACTGGGAATAATTTTTTTTTAAAACTAAACGTGCAATGTTATCATTACTTATTTACCGTGCCCATTAACTTTTGCCTTAACTGCTGCATGCCTGACAGGTGTAAAGGTCTGTTCCACTTCTCATTAACTGCTGTCACGTGGGGTGTCTAAGTAAAAGAGATAAAATATTTTCAAATCTTTTATTTTCATTTTTATTCTACTCACTCTCTCTCTTTTCTTATTCTCTCTCACATTTTCTAACGGTTTTCTTTACAAACATTTTCTCAAACACCTTACAGGAACTCTAACCTCTCACTTATTTCTAATGGCGCCCAAGGATTTAATTGTTGATGGAGCCAAGTTTGTACCAAATAACTATGCTACAATCTTGAATAAGGCTGAAGCTCCATCAGATCTGCACTTTGTGCAAGATTTATTAGCCAATAGTGAGATTGGGTATGCTTTGACCCAACCTCAAACTATTTCAAGCAAACAAGTGCTGACATTTTGGCGAACTGGGCTTTTTGATAATGGTGGTGCTACTGGTACTCCAAGCATTATTTTCACATCAGGAGATGTCGAGCATGTGATTACTCCTGGAGCAGTTCGTAAAGCTCTCCACTTACCTGAAGGTTCCACATTCTCAACAGTGGAGGATCCTGTCTTACAGTAGCTTATGGCCAGTCTTGGCTATGAGAAAAGTTTGGGAAAGCTGGGTTAACTAAAAAGATCAAATATCAGAAAGGAATGGAGCTTTTTCTTTGATTGTATCACTAAGACATTCGCCAATAAATGCTCCAACTTTGATGCTATTCCCATCATGAGTTAGCAAATTGGGTATGCCCTTATTCATCAAACTTATTTTGATTTTGCAAGTGTTGTGTTAGGTTTCATAGGGGATAGGATGACAGAGGATAGGAATGTAGTATACTTTGCTAGATTCTGTCAGCTTATATATACTTTTTGTTGTGCTGATGAGACCCCACTAGCCAGTGAATTAACCCTACCCTTTAAGCTTGCAAAAGGGCTTTTAATGATTTGTTAAATGCTGATAATAAGAAACCAGTGTTGAGACCCTTACAGATTCCTCAGTTAGTAAAACAGATTTTGGTAAATGCTGATCCATAAACTTATACATATGTCTATCCTGATGTTCAACCCACCAACTCATCACAACCAACAAAACAACCATTAGAACATACCATAACTACACAAATACCTCAAACTTCTCAACCTCAAACAACTCAACCCTCCATCAGGACATATTACAAACCAACATAGTCATCTCAACTTCAGCCTTCAGCACATCCAGTGAAGCCTTCATCTTCAAAACCCAAGAGGACTAAGATAGTACCTCAGTCTGAACAGAAGAGAAGGAGAATTGTTCTGAGAGATGAGTCAGATAATGAGGAACAGGTTCCAATATCAGAACCTGTTATTGTAGAAGCTGAGAAGATCTCTTCACAGAAAGATACTGAAACTGGGAGTTCTAGGCCCCTCAAAAGGCTTAAAAGGCTAAATTCTGATGATGAAGCTCCCAAAGTCTTTAATTCTGTAAAGAGACTTAAAAAGCAAAGAGCCAGGAGGGCTGTAAGTGTATCATCACACTCTGAAGAAATTCTGAAAGCAACAGCTAAGGAAGGGGGTCAGGAATCTCTGATCCCAACAGAACCTATAGTCATTGAATTACTTCCCACAACTGAATCAGACTTTACTCAAGCTCCAAAGTCTCCTATTCAAGAGCAAGAGGATATTTCAGAGCAAGTGTCTACACCTCCCGTGTCTCCAATAATTGATCCAGTATATATTGAAGACCCAGGTACAAGTGCTGAAATTGATATTCATAACTTGATTGTGCCTGAGGTTCTGTACTTGGAAGCTCCACCAACTCAACTCACTCCACCAATAACACCACTTTTGGATGCTGATTTCAATGCAGATATTCCATCAACACCAATTCTGAATCTAGATGATGAAGATCAGATTTTAGGTGGGCATCAAAATTTGGATGTTGATCAGAACTTAGTTGCAGATTCAGAATTTAGAGGATGATGTTGAAGCCTCCATAGCCTCACATACTGTTATTTTATCAGAGGATTCTAATACTGCAGGCTCTATAAGTTCTGATGCTGACAATGCTGAAATTACTGGTGAAGCTGCTATAAATGTAGATGCTGATGCAGCTGGTCCTTCAGGACATGCACCTCAACAAATAGTTAACAAAGCTGATTTGATCAAGAAGTTTATTAGAGAGGATGCACCAGTACCTTGGAGTGAAACTCCTAGAGGAAAGGAGTGGACTAAGGAATGGAACACAGTTAGTTTTGTTCCTACTGAAAAAATTCTTGCTGAGCACCTTGCCAAAGCTGATGAAATGCTGATAAATGATGATTTCAAGGCACAACTGATAGTTACTGCAATGAGTACTAGGCACCTTCAAGGTCAACACTCAATAACTCATGACAAGGTGAATAAAATTCAAGAATCTCTAATCCAGCAAGATATGAATATAAAATTGGAAAAGAACAGATTTTTCAAGCCAGCCTTTGACCGAATTGGGTATATTAAAAAGTCTCAGGAGAAGCAACAGGATCAAATTTCTGAAATTCTAAAGAATGAAGCTTCTCAGCAAACTCAACTCAATGAGATCCAATCTTCAGTGGAATTGCTTGTCTCTCTTCTTTTACCTGCTGATGCCAAAAAGGGGGAGAAAGTAATTAAGTCCAAATGCAAATCTAGTCAAGTACTGAAGGGTAAGGATGATGGAAATGATGACCAGGGAAACTCTGGAAAGGGTAGAGGTCATGGTCAAGGTAAAGTTTCTTCATCAAAGACAACTGAAATTTCTATACAAAGAACAAGTTCTGATGTTGGGAGAAGAATAAGTTCTGATACTGGTAAAAGGATAAGTTCTACTGGACATTTAGGGCTTGGTGAAGAAATTTCAAAGAGATTATTTCTCAAAGAAAATCCAGGAATGGACTTTGAAAGTCTAAAGGAAGAAGAAGCTAGACTTAAAGCAGAAAATGTCAACTCCAAGTCTAAAGCTTCTATTATTGAAAAGAAGCCACTTAAGCCTAAGGGCATTGTGATAAAAGAAAAGACAAATTCTGAGGCAACCAAAGCCAAATCACAAGTGGAGGTAGATCCAAGATCCAAGGGCAAAGAAAAAATTGGTGAACCTGTAAAGGTATATGTGCCAATCATGGATGAAGAAATAATTGATGAAGAAGATGCTAGTCTTACTCTGATGAAAAAGAAGATTTCTCAACCAACCTCTGACATGGCTCAAGTTGTTCAGAGTCAAGATGTAGTAAGTTCTGATATGACAGTGAAGCAAGCAACCTCTGACATAGCTCAAGTTGGCTTGATATCAGAAGATAAGGAAAATGAAACCTCTGACATTGCTCATGTTAAACCTTTAAATATTCTACTACCAGGATTCACCAAAGCTCAACAGACTCAACCTTTGAAGACTACATCAAGTGTTTTTAAAGCAAGAGTTGTTACAGGAAAGGAAGCAAGAAAAAAATTCTAAAGAGAAGAGAATACACAACACTGCCAATGATCCAACTTCCTTAAGTGAACCAGGTATAGGAGCAACTCCTGAGAGATTGAATCAACTTGAATCTGTACAAATGGTTTACCACTCTGTTTTGAAAGAAGATATTATGTTATACTTTATGACAGATGGGAGGGTATTCCAGATCAGGGAGAATGCTATTTCATTGAAGTATTTTGAAGAACCGGAACATGTTCTATTTTTACTTCAAGTAAAAAACAGATAACAGATGGTGCTGCAGGGTGTTTAAAATCAAATATTCAAAGGCAGAAGAAGCTTTACTCTGTAAAGTCTGACAGCCCATAATGTCCTAAGTACAGATCTCACAGTGGAGAAATTGTTGAAATGAAGCCTAATACTGCTAAAATCATCACTACATTTTCTGGTATTAAGGGACTTGAATTCAATCTAGAGTCTGATAAAGCCTATATCATCAGACTAGATCAGGATATAAGGAAAGCTAAGATAAATGATCTCAGGGCTGCTATCTTTCAAACTGGTGAAGATACAGTTGAACAGAAAAATGCTAAAAGGAGGATGGTCAATGAACTTGAATATGCTGAGAGATGTCTGTTGAAGAACTATCTCAGAACAACTCCTAATATCAAAGAGATCAGAAATTGAAGCCAAGTCAAAGATCTATAACTGCTTAAATTCTGAGGGATGTACAGGCTGAAGCTGTTATCAGACTTTGAGGATGGTAAAGCTATAAGGACTGTAAGTTGTAGTTATCTAGTCAAATTTTTCATGCATTTGTACTTAATGTTTTTGACATCATCAAATATCTGTTAAACTTGTATATTATGCTAATTTACAAGTTGGGGGAGATTGTTAGATATATTTGTGATGTCATGTCTAATATGATTTGTGTTTAATTTTCAGATCTTACTTAACAGGACAAATCAGGACTTAACTGGAAATCAGTACTTATACTAAAGTCAGAACTTAAGTTGTCAGAACTTAAGTTATCAGGAGATAATATCAGGACTTAAGGAGACGTTCAAATAAGGAAGGCGGATGATTGAAAGGAAAGAAGATCAAGACAAACATAAGAAGAGATATGCATGAAGAAGAATTCTATGAAGAATAGAATACTTGGAAGAAAAGATAACTAGTTGATATATATTAGGAAGCAGAATTATATTCGATATCAATTAGAAGATTATCTTGTAACTGTGTGTCTATATAAACATAACATAGAGTTTACACTATATATGTTATCTTAATCGAGATTATTATTCATTGTAACCCTAGCAGCTCTCGTGATAATTTGTTCATCACTGAGAGAGAACAGTTCTTTGTAACAGAGTTTATTGTGTTGAATAAAATCTGTATTTTGTTACTTGAGTTCTTATATTCGATTTGATTGTAGTAAACACTGTATTCAACCCCCTTCTACAGTGTGTGTGACCTAACATCTAACTTTATATCCGTAATTCAATTCTTCAAAATTAAATGTACAAATATTCAAGTAACTTTCTTTTTTTTGCTGTATTCAATTAACTATTTTTAAAGTTAAATAAAATATTCATTTAGCACACTTACATATTATGTGTATGATAAAAAGCACATGTGACAATATGATGTAGTGGTATGAGGTTATATAGGTGAATGAAATATCTTGAGTTCGATTCTCACAAACTACATGTTTTAGGATACATGTGGATTTTATTTAAATACATGAATCTAGGTTGTTGGGAAGAATTGAACCCGAGTCTTTACATTCACAAGCACCTCACCCTATGTCACGGGGTCAGGTTTTCAACCCTGAATTTTCTGATCCGTGCGGCCTACTCGATCGCCCCAACGCCCAAGTAGTCAGCCTTCTCGAGAGGTTGTCGCCCAGCAACTCCAACAATCCCAATACAGTGTATAACTATGTAACCCACGCACAACCAAGATCCAATCGTATGTGTAAGTGTGTCTAATTACCAAGCAAATGTAAAGACACAACAGATTTACGAGCCTGAATGCCCAACCTTTTATTGCCCAACAATATAAGGATACAATCCCAATATATTCTTATAGACTTTGCCTACTGCCTAGCATATAGTACAATTGCAGAATACAATAAGAACTTGTACAGAATTCTACTTAGATTACATTCAAAAATGCCTATCTATATATATAAGAGCCTGGTCCCGGCCCCCAGCATCCCCAACAGACACAACAGGCCCAACAGCCCCAACTGCTAGCGGTTACTAGCAGTTCCAGGATTTCAAATACATTCAAATTCGAATTTCCCACCATGTTTTGAGCCCCAACTGCAAGTTAGTTATCACAGCATCCTTTTAGTGCATATCTAAGCAAATATACACACACATATATATATATCACATATATAATCAGCCCCCATGTGCCACATATGTGCCCACATTTTGACTAGCCCCTTAGTTATTTTGGACTCCAAGCTAAGCTCCCAGTTCACTGTTGCCCACACATAATTTAGCCAACCAAATTTTTACCCGAGTCGCCATAGCTCCCAATCTGAGTCTCCACCCGGCAACTAGTCCGTGTCGCCGTCTGGCGCCAAATCAGAGTCGCCACCTGGTGACGCTCGGTCCCAATTTCACTTGGCTGCCTAGTGAATCCGAACCCAGAATTTCAATCCAGTCCAAGGGTCTTATAAACCATCCCACACTTCCTGAGTTTGATGTCCTCATCAAATTAACAACATCTTTGAGAAGTCCGTCTCTCCAAGTAGCAAAACCAACTCCCATAAACCAAGGCTGCAAATCCGTCTGCAGTTCCTGCCACTGTCAAACCCAACTAGCTACCATAATTTGATCAAATTAACCTTCATAATTTTCTCCCTTTCGTCACCAAACCTGATGACCATGTGTAGACGCCCAGTCGCCCACACATCAGATTCCCTTCTGACTTAAGTTCCAGCGGCGCCTCCAACCCTTGGAGACATTGATATCGGCCCAACCAGAAAATTTCCTAAGTTTGCTGCCTTGTAGAGAAGAGTCGCCAACCTGTGATCCAATTTCACAAACCATGTCGCCGACCAAAATCTGAACAGCCCCCAACTTCTTCATTTTCTTTTTACCGTTGTCAATCTGCATAGGAACAACTTTCATAAAACATGGACATGCCTCATCCATGATCATAATCCCACCACCATAACGCAATATAATAGCGCTACTTATCATCCTAAAGAAGTCCATACCTAAGATGCAATTAAAATCATCTAGGACAACAATATGAAACGTAAAGTTACCTTGCCAATCACCAAGAGTCAAGCCAACATTCGAAGTACCCCCAATTTTCTGCACCTCAGCATTAGCCATATTAATCTGATTTGAACTTTGTTCCAGCTTTAACCTAAGCTCCGCAGCACAATCCAATCCAATGAAACTGTTTGTAGCACCCGTGTCTACCATAGCCATGACTGTCTTCCCATTCACTAAGGCCTTGATATACATAAGTCCGTCGCTCTCCACGAATTTTTCAGTCCTTAATGCAACCAAATGCATAGAATTCACACTCACTTGAACCCCATCATTTCCCTCATTATTTTCCTCATTCTCTTCATCAACATTAAGAGCATTCAGTCTCTCTTTCTTGGGACATTGTCTTGAAAAATATGGCCTTCCACATATGAAGCACCCCTTGTCGCCAACACCTTGCGACTGCCTATTATCCCTGGCATCACCATTGCCTTTTTTCCTGTCATTCTTCTTGTTTCTGTCCCCCCCTTTTGATTCTTGCCACTGTTTTTACCCCTTTCAACGTCATGAGAACCAGCCTGCTTGTAATTAACCAAACCATCAGCAGCGACGATAGCATTCGACAAGTCCCTCACAGCTTGTCGCCTCAATTCTTCCTGCGCCCAAGGTTTAAGTCTAGCCAATAAATTGAACAGCTTATCCTCATCCGACATGTTCTTTATATCCAACAACAAAGAACTGAATTCTTTAACATAATCTCAAACAACTCCCGTTTGTTTGAGATTCCTTAAACTCTCCCTAGCAAGCTAAGAAGCATTAAGTGGCAGAAATTGCTCCTTAAGTTCCCTCTCAATGCCTCAAACATGGTTATCTCCGGCCTGTTCACACTCGCATCACAATCAGTACGAGTCCGCCACCACAATTTTGCATCACCAACCAAGTACATACTTGTGATTGAAACTTGCTCCGCAACATCAGTATGGGCAGCCCTAAAATACTGCTCCATGTCCCATAAGAAATTTTCCAGATCCTTGGCGACCCTCGCCCCATCATAAGGTTTCGGCTTCGAAATTTTCAATTTTGAGTGGCCCTCCCTTCCACTCGACGGAGCAGCGACAGCAACCGCTTCACCAGCACCAATTCAGCACGCAACGCCTAAATTTGGGCATCATAACTCTCCTTCATTACCCTCACAAGATCATCAACCGTGGTCTTGAATTAATCCAGGCCCTCCCTTAGAACCTGAACCTGATTCGCTATAGAAATCTTTTCTGTTGACAAAGGCACCCCCAGAAATCTTCAAGCCTAGCCAACCTTTCTCCCATAGAATTTCCACCAGCCATGATGTTGAATCCACAAATCTACCAACGTAGCTCTGATACCACTTGTCACGGGGTCAGATTTTCAACCCTGAATTTTCTGATCCGTGCAACCTACTCGATCGCCCCAACGCCCAAATAGTCATCCTTCTCGAGAGGTTGTCGCCCAGCAACTCCAACAATCCCAACACAGTGTATAATTATGAAACCCACGCACAACCAAGATCCAATCGTGTGTGAAAGTGTGTCTAATTACGAGCCTGAATGCCCAACCTTTCATTGCCCAATAATATAAGGATACAATCCCAAGATATGCTTACAGACTTTGCCTACTGCCTAGCATATAGTACAAGTGCAGAATACAATAACTTATACATAATTCTACTTAGATTACATTCAGAAATGCCTATCTATATATATAAGAGCCTGGTCCCGACCCCCGGCAGCCCTAACAGCCACAACAGGCCCAACAACCCCAACTGCTGGCGGTTACTAGCAGTTTCAGGATTTCAAATGCATTCAAATTTGAATTTCCCACCAAGTCTTGCCCCCAACTGCAAGTTAGTTATCTCAGCATCCCATTAGTGCATATCTCAGCAAATATACACAGATATATATCACATATATAATCAGCCCCCATATGCCACACATATGCCCACGTTTTGACTAGCCCCTTAGTCATTTTGGACTCCAAGCTAAGCTCCCAGCTCACTGTTGCCCACACATAATTCAGCCAACCAAAATTTAACCCGAGTCGCTATAGCTCCCAATCTGAGTCCCCGCCCGACAACTAGTCTGTGTCGCCGCCTGGCGCCAAATCAGAGTCGCCGCATGGTGACGCTCGGTCCCAATTTCACTTGGCTGCCTAGTGAATCCGAACCCAGAATTCCAATCCAGTCCAATGGTCTTACACCTTACAACTACACCACATTGTTACTTAAGTTATTTATCATACACATAATATGTGAGTGTCGTAAATAATGACAATTTATTTAACTTTAAACATGATTACTAAAATATTTGTAGAGTTAGTTTTGAACAATTGAATTTGAGATATAAACTTAAGCATAGTATATAAACGAATAATTCCCTTATTTATTAAACAATTTTTAATTTGAAAAGTATGTCTCATGTATTTTTAATATATATTTTTAATAAAAAATAAATTTTACATATAATTAACTTTTTATATGTTGAAAAGAGATACACTTATATAAATAATATATATGTGTACTGCATATTTAGATAATTTATAATTAGCGTATTTCGATTTATTTCGAATTCAAAATTAGAACTTGACCCATTTTTCAAAAAATACTCAAAATTTGACTAATGACCTGCCCGTAAATACCACGTCACTACCTAGGTTTAATTTAAATTATGAGTTCGACTAGAAAGTCTTACCAACAAATAAAATTTTTGTGATATCTTACTAGGTCTTTATAGAATCAAGTTAATTGATTATATATATCAAAATTACTAGCTTCAAAATCAGAATTTTACCCATTTTGAAAAAATACTCGAAATTTGACTACATGATTTAGCCGAAAATACATCATCACTATTTAGGTTTAATAAATTTAAATTACAAGTTCGACGAGAATATCTTACCAATAAAGATAAATTTTATAATATCTTATATTAATACAAATTAATATTTTTGAGGTATTTATACGATCAAGTCAATTGATATTATGTATCAAATTTACTAACTGACTAGTTTTACATTAATACATCTGGAACTTGACCAAAATATTCAAATATATTCCATATTTGACATGAGATGTCACAAGCTCCATTAAAATTACGAAGATATACTAAATCGATTTATTTATTAATATTTTACTTTGAAAAAAATAGGTTTAAAATATTATTCAATGATGATGAATTTATAAATAGGTGCTCCTAAAGTCCTATTTTTTTCTTTTTCTTTCAAAAAAATTAAACTACAAATATAAAGTAAAATTAATAATTTTCATTACGATGTTATTTGAAAAATGGTAAGATATTTGATACTTCTTCATAAAAAATAGTTTATTATTGCATTATTTAACTAAAGATATATTTATATTCAAATATTTGTGAGACAAATCCTAAATTTTATATTATTCAATTTGATATGGTTATTATAAGTAATCATATACGTAAAGTCCCTATTTTTTGTGAAATTCTGGTGTCCAAAATCCAAACTTTATATTACAATCTAATCTAATGGTTCAGGTTTTATGTTTCTAATAATTGAAAAACTAAAATACTAAACTACATGATATATCATTAGTGTTCAGCAAGTTGAATATTTACGTGTGTTATGGTGTTATATCATTAATGTTCAGCAAGTTGAATATTTACGTGTTCTACAACGTGAATACGTAAGTTCTTCAAACTGATCATGTTCTATAAAATCATATCTTCTGTAATGTTTAACTTGTTAAATGTATGAGATTTGTAAGATATTTATTAAAATTATAATATGTTTTACAAAAGTATTTATACTATTTTATTTGTAGAACATATATGGTTCGCGTACTCAACTAAAAACAAGGACTATATATATATATATATGGAACTCGAAAAATTATAGAATTCAATATTTAGAAAAAAATATATTTAAAATTAGAAATAATAAATTTACAAACAAAAAATATTTAGTGTTGGAAAATATTGTACAACTATTTTGAATTATTTGAAAAAAGATAAAAACTATAATGTATTGTACTATATGATTTAATCCATGTTATGTTATCTAAATAAAAAAAGTAATATTAGTCGATATTTTGAAAGGATTAACAAGTTCAACTAATATTTAAAAAAATCATCAAATTGAAAATATTTAAATTTAGAAAATAATATACAATGTTATCAAGTTACTATAACAAGAAATATTAGAATCATAAATGAAAGAAACTTCAAAATGATTTGAATGATGATATTAGTACAACTTTATCTTCAGATTCTTGAAAAAAAATTCTGAATATTAGTAGTTAGTCTTTACGATATATGAATTATTTTTATGTCACATCCATGACTGATACTCCGTTGAACAAAAATAGATATTGTTTGATTGTCGGTGCTACTACGATTATGATATATAAATAATTGTAATTTATTTATTGGATAATTATAAATTTTGAATAATCATAAATATGTGTTATTTGAGTAATTTACTGAATAACAATTAGATATATACATGACCAAGATATCTAGCATATAAACAAATGAGACTAACATAATTTACTAAAAAATATAATAAATAATATTTACATACATACACACACATGTGACTTTATCTTTACCAATATTAAAAGATTTAATTTTAATGATGTATTTCATAATATTGATATATATACTGGAAGAAAATAACAAAATTCTTTTACGTTCTGAAAATAAGAATGATCAATTAAATTTAAGTCTTTTTTAAATTTGTTAAAAACTAAATAGATTATGTCAATTTTAATTTATGAATTGACAATTATCCGACATTTATAAAATTAACTTTATATAATAGAGAAGATTAAAAGTTAAGTACACGGTCGAGATCAACTTTAGTTAATGAATTAAGACATTAGCAATGATATTAAATCAACATAAACGTTGAATTAAAAAAATAACATTTTTCTTAAAAAATAAACTTATATTAATTGTAGTATAAATTCTATTTGTTGAATATTACGATTGTAGTCTTAACCACTTATGCATTACTAGTCCTTTTAAATTAAGCAAGGTAATTGTAAATTACTAATGACTTTATTTGACCAAAACTCAAAAAATTTACTCGATTCTACAATATACATATATGCTAATTTTTAGTTTTTTTAAAAAATATATTGACAATATTTGATGGATTAACTTCAACCTTTTCCTTTTACACGTAGAGTGACTACCTTGCTTATATTCATTTAATAAATATAAATTACACGACACAAACAAGAAAATATGTATTATTATTAATGAGATATAATAAAAATGCTATGAACGTTATTAATGTTTGACATTAAAATCATACACATAGATACTCAACTTATATTTGATATGTTTTAGACGTTATACAATATTAGCTTAAATCCCGTGCGATGCACGGGTTCTTGTTATTATTTGGATTTCTTATTTATCCAGTTATATTATAATTTTAAAATATTTATATATATATATATATATATATAATAATTATAAATTTATAATAAAAATAATAGAATAACATGTAGTCGTAGTTTAGTAGAATAAGTAGTAGTTTAAGAATTTAGTAGTTTAGCGGATATATACCACTATTTATTTATTTTTTAATAATAGGATAAGTTGAGATGGTAGTTTAGTAATATAAGTAATCTAAATGTGATGGTTTAACCATTAGTAGTTTAGCGGATATATAACACTATTTATTTACTTTTTCTAATAACCAAAATTAGGGAATAACCGTTGAACCAAATTATACCCCATTCCATTTATTATAGTATAATATAGATTTATCAATAATAAAATGATCAAGAATTTTACTAATATAATTGTATGGTGTACAAAAAAATCTAGAAAATGATCCGTGCCTCGCACGGGTTATTATGCTAATTTATCATTATTTATAAAAAAAAGGGCTGAGGTCATTTTTAACAAATTATAAGTCTAGAAATATATGTATAATCAAATAAGAGTAGTTTGAAATTATAAAAACAAAATATATTTTTGTTTAACAAGGATGAGATGCCAGATATTAGATAGCATACAATTCAAACTAGAAAACACATACATATTTATATAATAGGCTTTCAATTTTATATTGGACAAGAATATTCAAATTGGATAAGGTTATATATTCGAAATAGTCAATTTCTAATAAGTATTGTGTTTGACGGGAGTACAACTCAAATTTATTTTTTATATAATCTGTAATATATATTCTTATCAGAATTTGTAAAAAATAATGAAAATAAGAAAGATTTTCTTATGTGAAAAGCTGAAAGCGAGTGAACAGATTAGAGGCAGTGGCTTACAAATATCATGCACGGGCTGAAATTTATGTAGAAGTTCTGGATTCTCATTTTTTAAAAGAATTAATTTATTCAAGTAACAGTCACATGTATCCTAATTTATAAAGGAGAATAATTTAGATTTTAAAGAAAAAATATCATTATTTATAAATAAGATAGGTCGAGTCAAATTTTTAACAAATTATAATTTTCAAAATGTGTGCATAATCAAAGGAGAGTAATCCGGATCATAAAAAATGTATTATTGTTTAACAAGGATGAGATGCGACATGTTACGTAGCATCTTATTCTAACTAGAAAACACAATCATATTTTTATAGAATTAGATTTTTGATCTAGATAAGTACATTGTAAGTAGACAAGGTAATATATTCGAAGCAGACAATTTTTTATTAGTATTGTGTTTGACGGGAGGACGGCTCAAATTAATTTTCACTTAAATTGTAATATTAATCCATTTCAAAATTTATAAAAAAATTAATGAGATAGGGAAAATTTTTATTTGTGAAAAGCTGAAAACTGGTGAAAACCGGTGAATAGATTAGATTTAGTGGCTTAAAATATCATACACGAGGTGAAATTCATACAAATCCTAGATCTCCTTTTTCTTAAAGTTCTTGTATTAAAAAAAATTCACGTACATCTTAATTTATAAAGGAGAAGAGTTCGAATTTATAAGAAAAATTAGCATTATTTATAAAAATAAAAGGGGTTTAGGTAATTTTTAACAAATTATAAGTATTTAAGTACATGTATATCGAAGGAGAATAGTTTTTTTTAAGATATATAGTATTATTTAACAAGGATGAGATGAGAGAGGTAAGGGGGCATCGAGTTCGAATTAGAAAAAACCTTCATATTAAATTAGGTTTTCGATTATATACTTGACAGGGATATTCAAATTGGACAAGGTTATATATTTGAAGTATATAATTTTTTATATTTTTTATATTTGGCGTCTAAAATTAATTTTTATTAAAATTATAATATTTATTTCATATTTGTAGAAAATCATTAGATATGTAAGAGTTAGATCTATTAAAAGCTGAAGCCAGGTGAATATTGAATATATTAGAGTTAGTGTAGTATAAATACTATGTGCGGAGGTGAAATTTATGTACAAGTCTCGGGATCGCTCTTTTTAGGTAAGGTTGGGATGGGATGGGTTGAGTTAGGTTAGGTTGGGATCAACCCCTCTATTATTTGGATGCAAAGGCCAAGGAGATGAGGGTTCAGATCATCACTTAGATCATCACTTATTTGGACGAAGGTATATAAGAAAAGATTGGGCAAGTCTAATATGACTTTTTTAGAAAAATTAAAAAAATTAAAATATAAATTACAAATTAAGTTTTAAATTGTGAATTATTATTTTTAAAATCCAAATTTTAAAATAAATATAACTTAAAATCACGAAGTCATTCATTTTGCCAATAATACCTTAATTCACAAGTAGAAAAGTTATTATTATTATCTGTATATTTAAATAAACAACATTTTGTAATATAATAAATTATAATTGAAATAAACTATATTTTGTAACTAAATCTTTCAACATAACTAATAAATAGGATTTGTATTGTGTACAAAAAACAAGACTTGTATTAGTGATCAGAAATAATAAAGTAAAAAAAGAGCATGGCTGCGCGTAACTTCCTACTTTCACATAATCGGAGTGTTGAAACACACTCATTTTTCTATTGGACCACAACCCTCATCAACACCACCAGCCAAATCTCTCACAGCCCATCCCTCCCTTAATTTTATTTTTCCCAAATAAGGGTTGTGATATTTGAACCTCTCTCAACTCAACCCAACCCATGCCAACCCCCATCCAAATGGAGCCTTACTGGTGCAAAGGATCCTTAACAAGGTTTAAGTTTGTAGTTATACTTAAGGCTTAATAACTTTTTCGCCCTCAAAGTTTGCACCTGTGTACCAATAAAACTCTAAAGTTTGAAAGAGTACCTTTTTAGCCCTTGGGTATCCAAAATGTGTTTTTTATCCTTGACCCGATATTGTTCAGAAATCGGCAGGGCTATTTCAGTAATTGTCCAACCGATATTCAGATAAGTTTAAAATATACCTTTTAGACCTTAAAGTTTGGAATTGCACCCATAAACCCCTAAAGTTTACATAAAAACTTTAGGGGTTGTAAACTTTAGGGGTTTAGACCTTAATGTTGCCGATTTCTGAACAATATCGGGCCAAGGGATAAAAACGCACATTTTGGATACCCGAGGGCTGAAATGTACGCTTTCAAATTTCGGGGTTTTATGGATACACCGGTGCCTGAAAAGGTCATTAATCCTATATTTAATATAATCCTACTCTAGAAATGTAAATTACACAAGGGAGTAGATTCTTCTTGGATATCTAGGACACCATTATCTGGTAATTTTATAGATAAAAATTGATTGTTCCGCTTTTTGTTTATTTCAGTCATTTTGACGTAGTTGCCTTACCTAGATTTGATGCTCATTTGACTTGGCTGCAGACTGTAGTGCAAAAGCAATATTGTCCCCTTTTTTACCATCATCAACACATTCCAGAGGGAGGAATTGATTCTTTCTTTGCCTATTGTTTTTTAAATAAAGAGAAGGCCATATTGACCTGATTTACGACTAGGGCCAGGTGACCGAAGATAGGTAACAGCCGGAAATGGTCTTGATTAACCCTTCATGTCCAGAATTAGTGAGTAGTAGTGCAGCCTACAAACCTCAATTTTTTTGTTTCGGGTATATATTTGTATATCAGAATGCGGGTTTGATACTTGTAAACATACAGTTGATATCGAGAATAAGAATAGGGCAAACAAATGAATCAAGTGGATAAGATGAAACAGGATATTAGAGCCGAATGTTTACGTGAGTTGGGTGTGGTAGCAACCAACCAAGGGGCAAGAGTAGATAGAGTGAGATGCTCCGCGTGCTTCAGCCCCTACTACAGCTCTACTTGATTAACATCTCAACTGTCAATGTCTCCAACCGCCCAAATCCATAATGCTACATTTTTAAAAAATAGGTTTTACAAACTTTGACTTTGCATGGATTGAAAGCCATTTTGCTCACTTTGTTATTTACAGTGGAATTCACAAAAAATGTGAGAAACACAAGAGTTTTAGTTCCATATCACTTTTTGGCTTGTTCTCAAGTTTTCTACCAATTTCTTTAATTTCGGTTGAACCAAAATGCTAATTGTTTTGTAATTATTTTGCATAGTTATGCGAACTTTGTTTCATAAAATTTGAGATTTCGTAAATTATAGTTGGCACAACTTTTGATCCGTCGTAATAAAGATTATCCTGAAACCAACTCTTGTTTTTCTCCCTCACCCTACTGTAATCGCCATGTCTTTAAATGCATGAAAAAGTACTCTAAGTGTGTCAAGAATTATAAGACGGAAAAAGTATGGAAGAGTTAATTATCCTTGGGAATCGACGGTAGCTAGCTAGGAAGAGGTCCTGCATTTCATTATTAAAGGTGGCGTTTGTTAAAGTTTGATGTTGATTCATCAACAAGCTTCGGTCTATAATTATCATTCATGGAAGCTTACACAAAGGACGTTTATTGATGGAGATGTTCATAACCAAAATTCATAGATGCCTTCCTTGTTGTTTATTCAAAGGCTTAACGACTGTTAAGTCTTATTTCAAAAGTGTTTCTTTTTAAAACAGGACAGCCTGATTTATACTAATTTTTTTCAATATAAGATTAAAAAAATACAATTTCAGTATCATAAAAATTAAAAGGAACACTTTTGAAATCCAAAACCGATATTAATATTAGACTCAAAAGTTGATTAAGCCTTATTCAAATCATATTTTTGTTTATTTCACATGCATGTTCTATCCACCACACTTCTAATGTATAGCCATCATGTACCTCTCTTGTGGTATTTAATTATTATTTATTCCCAGCAAAAACCTTGTAGATACTAACATATGATTATAAGAAAACAAGAAGTTAGGTACTTTACAGACACTAGAAGAGAATAAACTTTACATGCAGGCTTATATTAAAGTAGCAGCAGTAGTAGGTGCCTTATACATATACACGCCAAAAGGCCAGAGAACAATAACCCATGGGTGGTCTGACTTACATTTACATATAAATAAATGGCAATTATTTTCAGAATAGAAAGGTTAAGGAAGAATATATGCGTAGCAATAGACAGTTGGTTAACTCAATCATTCAAATAAGAATTCATGATTTTCAAGGCCAGACTGTACATGCTCTTCAGTCCAACAATTTTATGATATACAAAATCTTTAAAGTATTCCATCGCTGATTCACAACCACCATTCCTCTGAGACAATTATTTGGTACAATGATCATGTAAACTAATTATTAAGCATTGTTATCTTTTAGTAAGGTAGCATAACTTAGGAGACTTGGCTTTGTTTGTATGTAATTTTAAAGTTTTTTTTTTATACATGTAAAGCAAAACATCCCCTGACTTGCTCAATTTACATATCGCACTATATAAACAGATTTAAATTGTTGCACATTGTGAAATAAGCCTCACATTAAACTTAAAGATACAGAGAGATTAATATATATCTATATTTATATGGGGAATCAGAGAATCAGTACTCTGCCTCCTGTCTTTGGCCTGCTCATCATATTCCCCTTGCTCTTATTATCTCATTCCCAGGCTCAGCTGAGCACCAATTTTTACCAAAACGCATGCCCAAATGTCGAATCCATCGTCCAATCTGCAGTTAAAACCAAGTTTCAGCAAACCTTTGTCACTGCTCCCGCAACCTTGCGTCTCTTTTTCCATGATTGCTTTGTTCGGGTATTATACATCATCACTAATATTTGTGCATACATATGTTCCTTAAAATTTATAGAATGCAAACATTACTCGACTTCATGAACATGTTTGAACTTATCAAAACTGGTTTATGTTTAGGGGTGTGATGCTTCGGTGTTGCTAGCTTCACCGAATGGTAACGCGGAAAAAGATCACGGGGATGACATATCACTGGCTGGAGATGGATTTGACACAGTCATTAAAGCCAAAGCCGCTGTTGATAGTGATCCCAAGTGCCGGAACAAAGTCTCTTGTGCTGATATTTTAGCTTTAGCTACCCGCGAAGTTGTGGCCTTGGTATGTACTGTATCTCTGCAACTTTGTGTATTACATTGATAATAACCATTTTTACAATGTGCAGACATCATAAACCCCTCCCTAAAAGCTTCCAATGATTTGACAAAGAAATGCAAATTAAAGTTTATTGTACATGCTTTAACTTTGTAGACTTTTTCTACATGTCTTAAATAATTTCGCTATGATATATGTAGACAGGAGGACCACGGTATGCAGTTGACCTGGGCCGAAGGGATGGGAGGATATCAACCAGGAAAAGTGTTCAACATAAACTCCCACATGCTACATTTAACTTAGATCAGCTTAATTCTATGTTTTCCTCCCATGGTCTTAGCCAAACAGATATGATTGCGCTTTCAGGTACATGCTTGTGGAAATGGGCACCCTAGGAATTCATGCGTCTTATGATTATTCTTAATATCTGTTATCTATTCAGAAAATGAAAGGGAAGTTTGATTGTGTAGGTGCACATACACTTGGTTTCTCTCACTGTGGCCAATTCTCGAAACGAATATACAATTTCAGTCCTGGAAAACGGATAGACCCAACCCTGAATTCAGCATACGCCTTGCAGTTGAGACAGATGTGCCCAACAAGAGTTGACCCGAGAGTCGCCATCAACATGGATCCTACTACACCCCAGAAATTTGACAATGCCTATTACCAGAACCTTGTACAAGGAAAGGGCTTGTTTAGTTCAGACCAGATACTGTTCACTGATACCAGATCAAGAAGCACCGTTCAACAATTTGCATCAAACAATGATGCTTTCAATAAAGCTTTTGTATCTGCTATTACTAAGCTTGGCAAAATTGGAGTTCTTACTGGAAACAATGGAGAGATTCGCCGGGATTGCAATAAAATTAACTAGGATTTATATTTGTGCGTATGTATGTATGTTGGACCCTGTTATACGTTAAGACTCAAAGATGTATAGAGTACTAACACATTGCATTGTAAGTCCAATTCATGTTCAAGAACTAGAGCAATAGCCTAGCTAAATTTTTTCTTATTCTTGACAGAAATAAATAATAGGCTGTTATGTCTGATCAATAAAATTAAGTACAACATAATATACATGCCTCTTCCAGCAAAATTCTATGGGGATTTTGTACTTCCGATTAAAATAGTTAAACATATTTAGACGTGGCCAAGTTTATGTTCTTGAATTCTTTACCAACCAATACCATAGCAGCCACTTAAGATGCAAAAGATTAAAGTTGACAAAAGGGGTGCAATGCTTTAAATTATCTTTCAAGAAAACGGGCAAGCACTAGTGCACTACTACTGTACTTTAATATGAGAACTGATTCATCAGATCGTGTTGTTGAAATGTATGCTCTTCCAATCAGGATTCAGGACCGTGATTTTGGTGCATCCTGTGTAACGAACATACTGAAGCTAGTTTTTAGTCTCAGCAAGACTTGAAGGAAAAAATACTATCAACTATTTTAACCTTACATCTGTCATAATGCTAGTAAGAGACTTAGCCCTCATCTGTCATAATGCTTGTAATAATCTCAATGCTTTCTTCCCGATTATTCCCTGTGGTAATCGTTCGGCCAATTGGGTTCTCTGGTCTCCCTTATAGACTTTCTCAATTCATTCAATGTCAAAAACTCATCCACCTCATGTTCATTTTCAATAGCTTCATTTTGTAATTCAGAATTAGCATCAGATATATGTTCTTCAGCTTGTTGATGTTCTGCATTTTTAATCGCAACACATATCCGAATAGTAGCAACATTAATGTAACTTATGTGTGTAATTTCACGTTTCATTAATAAACAATAGTACCGTGGACCTTGGTCACAATTCACACCTTATTTTTTAATTTTGAGTAAATTGCACACTGTGTACCTGTAGTTTCAGCTTGGTGCACTTTGTATACCTCAGTTTTCATATCTAGCAATGTGTGTACCTCAAGTTCGTAGATTCTTGTAAGGTATGTACTTCCGTTAGTTTGGAGATTAACACCGTTAGAAAGAGGGGCAAGCAATGAAATTTGACAGCAGTTGAAAGGAGGGGCAACGGCTATTCTGTCTGTGTGTTACATACATGCACACAACATTGCAGCAAAGCTTTGTTTTTTCTTGTTGCCGTGTCTGAATACTGTGAATGCCGCTGGTTGTTGTCCGAACTGCGTGGACAGAAGACATTACAAGACATTACTCTCCTCCAGAGGTATATCTTTTACCTGTAACATGTGGCAGCTCTAAATTGGTATTCTCTTCCTTTCTATGTCCATTTTGTTTAGAGAATTCTACTACCTTCCGGAGCATATCATATTCCTTTTCACTGTCTGTAAGATCACCATTTTCTTCGGCTCGTTTTCTAATTATAGCTTCTTCTAGCAATTTCGACAATTCCTTGATCTTATTCACATAAGCTGATTTTTTTTTTACTTTGAAGCTCCTTGTTCACACAAATTATATATATATAATTATTTAAATATATACAAAATTTGTACTTAAAAATATAAATTAAAGTTTGTATACAAGTTATGAATATTACTTTTTTGAGTAACGCCGGCATATTATTCAAAAAATATTCATACTTTAAATTCATAATAATAGTTTGGTTAGAAAAAATTAGCTTATGAACATATTAATTATATTATCAAACATATTTCGAATAAAACTTTACATATTATAAATATTTAAATTTATGTTTAAATTTTCTATTAACAATTTTAATTTAGAGTTCAGTAATATTAAATAATTTTTTTTAATATTTATATTTATAAATATAAGTGTCATGAAAAAATTATATATAAATCGTGATATAATCAAAGAAATGACTAATGAGTAATAAATACTACACTTATAAGTTATTTATGTTAAATATCTTATAACTAGCATATTCAAAATGAATTTTATGTAAAATTAATAGGTAAAGTATGTTGTAAATTTATTTGTATGTTTATTAAATAAAATTATTATTTTTTCTGGAAAAATAATAATTTTATTTCAAAACTTAAAAAAAATTGATTTTTCTTACATAAATATATAAATTTAAAACATCAATCTCATGCTTTGCATCATCAAGCATACTCTTATATTTCCCATTCAATGCTCTTAAAACCAGCTTTGAATTTTCTGCCTAGGTTTCAAGATTTTCATGTTCATCTTGACTAGACAAGAGTTTTTCTTTTGCTTCTCTAGCTTGTAAAAAAACTGCATGTAATGCTGAAGCTGACCCTCCATTGCTTTCTTACTATTCTCTTCTTTTTTCCTAAAATTTTTCAACTCATTTATAATTTTATTTTTCTCTTCTAGCAGCGTCTGAACACTGTCGGCATCAAGCTTTCCATTTTTCAAAGCCTGGATTTTCTCATCCTTCACAGCATCAAGCTCATTCTTTAGAGATTCAATCTCCTTTGCCATTTCAGATGTTTGTTCCTTGGCCATATAAATATTTCACTCGAAAACCTCAAGAACACCTCTCTGTGATACTTTTGACATTTCCAATAAACCCACTTGTTCTTTAAGAGAAACAATTTCAGATTCTGCATCATGCAACAAATCATTACTTTCTTCTAGTTGTTGCATGATTGAGTCCAAAGACTCTAATGCAGGAGAGAAGTGCCAAAGAAGAGTAGTAAAAAACTGGAAATGTCTGTGTTGCCCTTTGCATACTAACGGTGTTAACTTCAATCTAACGGAAGTACACACTTTGTAAGAATCCGGTAACTTCAGGTACACAGTTTGCTAGATATGAAATCACGTGTACATAAAGTGCACATTCGTGAAACTAGAGGTACATGGTGTGCATTTTACTCTTTAATTTTTGTAAGGACATTCACATACACTTTTCAAAAAAAAAAAGAAAATCAACGAGGAAGAAACTATGATCATTGTTTTAGGAGGGACACGTTTGTCCCCGACCCCTGTACCCTATTACCCACCCTACTTTTGTATTGCTAGCTCTATAGGATTGCACCTATCAATGGAATGATAACCAAAATGATCAGGAATAACAACCACATATAATTTTTATCGTAAAAAACCCGTAACCGTTATCTTTCGTGTGAGTACTGACTAAACCCTACGGGTTCAAGTAATAGCATGCAATCCAGTGGAATTCAAACCTGTGACCAAAATGATAATTATCCTCTTTAACCAACTAACTTAACCCTCGCGGGCTAAAATTCTCGATTTTTAACCAACAATAAAATAACTGATTTGGTAACAGAATATTTCATTGATTTCTTTAGTAATAGAATGACATCGAAATTTTTGTTGGTAAATTTTGTAACGCTTTATCTGTAATTAAATTTGGTGACTATTTGTTAACAAATTATTTATTTTTAAATTTAATAACAATTTGCTAATTGTATATCTATTTGGTGACTATTTGCTAACAGATTGTCTATTATTAAATTTAATAACAATTTGCTAATGGATTATCGGTTAAATTTAGTATCACTTGCTAAACCTTTTAACAACCGAAAATCCGTTGGTAATTATCAATGTGTGTTAATAACACTTTTTACCAACGAATACAAAATTTCATCGGTGTGAGGTAAATAATTGTTACCATACTAGCGATCATCTATATTTATTTGTAACTCATTAATTTTAAACCATGTTATGTTAGACAATGTCGAACCTGGACTAGTTACTGATTCAATAAAGATTGGAGCTAATGGGAATTTAGAGGCTTGTGTTTCCAGAAAATTGGACGAGCATCAGTAACTAGCTGCACAAAGTCAACTATTTTGTTAAAAAATTCCAAAAAAAATCTAATTTAACAAGAATCAAGTTCTGCCAACAAAAATTAATAGAAACTTGAAAGCCTAATCTAACTCATTGATCGCTAAGCTAAACCATAAACTTCCAAGCCGTAAGAAAGTCAACTGTTATACTTATTTTATGACCTCTTGAACTAATAAAGAAAGCCAACAAGTGTACAAGAACTTCATTGTAAGTTTTAATGACTCTAGCATTGTGTTCATCACTATCCAATTCAGTAACTTTCATCAATCCAACTAACTCAATTTCTTGAAACATATCTTCACCTGTTCGCACTGGTGGGGCAACTTCAGTCACTATCTTTCCCTTATTGAACCAGTTTTTATTCTTTCCGAATGGATGATTGGCCGGTAGAAATTTTTGATAATTATCAAGTCATGTAGTCTTTCCACCAGGGGAAAGATTATAAGTATTAAGATCATGAGCACAATGAGGACAAGCCAAATGACCAGCAGTTTTCCATCCAGGCAACGTAGAATAAGAAGGAAAGTCACTAATAGTCCACATCAACGCAGCTCGCATTCGAAAATTTTGTTTAAGAGAATTATCCCATGTCTCCACGCCAACTTTCCACAACGTTTTCAACTCAACAATCAATGGTTGAATGAAAATATCTATCTTCTGTTTTGATTTTTTTGTCCGGGCACAAGTACAAAAAGAAACAAATATTTCATTTGAACACATCTACGGAGGCAAATTGTATGGAGTCACTATAATTGGATAAGAAGAATATTTGTTGAGCAAGATTGAAGCTGTATGTATAACTCAACAATACTGGTTTGGATAACTCAACATAAAACAAGGACTTTGAAATAATCTATGTTCCACTAGAATCAGTACAGATTGTTTATTGGGTATATGCACAAAATATTTTCTCTGTGCATTATGGGAAGATCTGAAGATTGTTGAAGACAGTGTTTGGAAGACGTATCTATCTGCAACTTTACATAAGGGAGAGAAGAATATGTTCTCTGCTGAAGCTGAATGTGTATAGAAGATGCGATAGATATAAGATAACATTATTTCCAAGTCCGTGATTGAAAGTTGAAAGCTGATTGAAGATCTTTGGTTATGATTAGTTGAGTTATCCTCTAAACTGTTGCTTCTCCATTATTATTTGACTGTTAGGTGTAATAATCAAATAGGGGGAGATTGTTGAGAAAGATTGAAGTTGTATGTATATCTCAACAATACTGGTTTGGATAACTCAACATAGAACAAGAACTTTGAAATAATCTATGTTCCACTAGAATCAGTACAGATTGTTTATTGGATATATGCACAAAAGATTTTGTTAGCTGCAGTGAAGAAGACGTCAACAGTGATTCGTATGAAGTTCATTAATATGTTCAGGCGTCGTAGGAATAAGGTTGGAGTCATTTGAAGCAGTTATCAGAATCAGTGTGAAGACCTCAAGGATTCTTAGTGAAGTTGGTTATTTTTGGTAGAAGACTTAATAGTGGTTTGCACGGGTATAATACGAAGGCCTGAGAGCGGAACTAGCCGTCTGTGAACCAGAACCGTGCACTAGGAGTCAGTGATCCGTGAAAGGAAACAGAGTATTATTTTTAGGAATACTGTTAAGTGGTTTTTGTATTCGAGGAGACTGGTAATATTTTAAGGTACGAAAACCCGGAGATTAGAAGGCTTGAAGATACAGAGAACTATAGCTAAAAGATTCTGAAATTTTACAGGATTTATTTATTCAATAACTAATTTTTTATTAAATGAAAATCAATCATTTATTTATTTAATTTTACATCAACAATTAATGTTGAATAAATAAATTAATATGATTTTTTATTTAAATGAATAAATAAAATTAAAATCATTTATTTATTTAATTTAAAAATCATTACAGTCGAATTGGAGTTTTAACAAAATAAATGCATGCATGCGTCTGGAGTATCAAATGCAAAACAAATGAATTGAAAATTGCAGGGTTGATTGGTTGTTTATTCATTAAACAAAAAGGAAAGCAGGCAGCCTTGTAAATTCATTCATGTGTTTGTTTGAATAAAGCACATGAAATCACGCATTCATTTCTTTGATCAAAAGAAACAAAGCAAAGAATAAATGGCAGCTTCAAATTCTCTGTGATCGTTTAGTGCTTGTGGATCCCTCAAGTAGTATTTAGCATTGCTTGAATATTTACTAAGGAAAAATGATATCCCAGCCATAATTCTATGACTTGGTCGCAACTTAAACTGAGTATGAAAGAGGAAAATGCACCATGTGGTTGGATGGCCCACGTCTAATCATTCCTTAGCATTACAAGGACTGCATTCGCAGGTTAGAGCTATACTAGGAATTAATTGTCGCAACTTGCAAATAAAACTAAGGCAAATCAATGGTTATTCCTCCTGTTGCCAGTTAGGGACATTGGGACTTCGAATCGCAACTAAAAAGCCTCCAAGGAAGAATGTATACGCAAGTTAGACACGTAGTAGTCACGAGTAATTTGATTGCTCAGAATACTAATGCAAAACTCTTCCCTTGCTTGTTGATGTCGTAACTTAGCTTTATTAGGATTACTTGTTCGCAAGTCAGAACGTGATCAAGTAAAACTCCTTCCTGCATTACCTAGTAGTCGCCAGTTAAGTTGATTGAAGAAAATACTAAGTGCTTATTACACTTCTAGCCGGAAGTTAACAAAAAAAATGGCACTCAAAGGACGCAAGTAAAAAATGTGCAAGCTGTGAATTCAAAATATATGGTTACTATACTTCCACGTAATCCTTCTCTCTCTAGCCTACCATCCTACAAAATCAAATCAACAGCAACTGAATTTGAATCTCTCCATTTTCAACGGTGTTAAGCTCTTATAAAAGATTTTTAGCATTCTCTTAAAAGCTTGATTTAACAAGGGGATGTCATGTCCAATTTGTTCCATACCATTTAAAACCTTAAAAACTTGTGACACTCATTATTTAAAGCTCTCTTGATTGTATTTAATACCTTCTGATAGGAGCTTTTAATTTTTAGAGTGATAAGAAGAACCCTAGATTTATATCTTATTGCTTTGGTTCTGTTTATATTTGTTACTTCAGATCTTTGTATTTGAAGTTATAAGCAAACCTCCGGGTATTTATACTTTTAAATAAAAAAATATTTACCTAGAATCTCTTTGTGTGTTTAATTCGTTTTAATTTTGATATTCCGCTGCAATTAATTTTAGAAAACAAAGAACATACGTTCACCCCCCTCTGTATGTACCTTTTGGACCTAAGAATTGATATAAGAGCTTGTTGATCGATATACAGATCTGATATGTTAGATTAGCAAGTTGTGTTATTGATTCTGGTTGTACAGAGTCTGAGAGTGCTTTCGGTGTGTAGATATGATTTGGATTTGTTGGTTTTGACTTGCTTGGTTTGGTATTGTTGACTGACTGGGTTATCATATTTTGAGACGGTATATTGTGAATTTTTCTTAGATCTGAAAAGATGAGTTCTCAGAAAGTTAATGGTATCAAGGTTCCTTAGTTCGATAAATCGAGATATAATCTATGGAAGAAGAAAATGTTATTATATATTCGGGCGTCAAATCCATAGTATATGAGGGTATTGAGAGAAGGAAGACATGTGGCGATGAAGGATCATCCGGAGTTGCCTAATATGAGAATGTCATGTCCTGAAGCAGAATGGAGTGCTCGTGACAAAGAACTGATAGCTCTAGATGAAGGCCTGCAGCTTATTTTGGTGTATTCGATGGATGATGATATGAGTCACCAAATAATGGTCTGTGAGAGTGCCAGACACATGTGGGAGACCATATAATTGCTTATGGAAGGAACTGAAGATGTAAGGAAGAATCGATTGGATATCTTGACTTTACAATATGGGGATTTTAAGTCCTTGCCTGGAGAAAGTATCACTCAGGTCATTGAAAGACCGAACAAGCTGTTAATTGAATTAAGTATTCATGGCAAGACTTATCCTCAGAGAGAAGTCAACAGGAAGTTTATGCTAGTCCTACCTCACCACTTGGAGTATAAGGCTTCATCTGTTCGTGAGCGTGTTGACTTTAAAACCATGACACTTGAGAAGTTGTATGGTAAGCTGAAGACTCATGAAATGGAGCAGGAACAAAGGAAGATCATCTATGGTGGTGGTAGAGTTGATAGCAAGAATGCTGAACTACTAAAGACAACTGCTCTTGTAGCCAGTGGAATCAAAGAGCTTGATATTATTGCTGAAAAGCCTAAGTCTAAAGCTGAAACGCTCTTTGAGGCTGAGATGGATGATGAAAACCTCTTTGGGAATCAAAGTGAATACTACACCACTGAGGAGCTTCAAAGCATGGAAGATCCTACTATGGCCAACTTAGCTGGGTGGTTTGGTAACATCAGGTTTAGAAGGAAGCAAGGATTTAGGGGTTCTGGAAGCAGCAACCGTGGTCAGAGGTCAAGTTCATCTTCTGGATCAGGTTACAAGACATGGATGGTAGACAGAAGCAAGTTCAGGTGCTAATATTGTGATGAGGTTGGATACTTTGCCACTGATTGTAGGAAGTCCCAACAAGCAAGGGATAAAGGCAAAGCTTATCAGAAGGACTCTGGTAGCTCAAGGAAGTGTCCAGTGAAATTTTACATAGATGAGGGGAAGAGCTGGGATGACATTGACGATGAAGAAGAGCAATATGGAAATCTAACATTGATGGAAGAATCTTCTTCTCAGGTAACATTCCCAACTATTTGTGCTTTACCTCCAAATAACTTGTGTGATAATGAACAATGTATCGCCTTCAGGCATACTATCCTAGTGTATGGAAATGTTGTTTCTCATCACTATCTTAAGGCACGGTGCAATACAAAGGAATGCATTGAACAACATGATATCATAAAAGAAGTGCATAAAAACTTAGTACTACACTAAGATGTACTCTGCTTGATGTCGAAGACCTTAAAGTGGAACTAAAGAAAGTTAAAGATGAAAATGATAAGTTAGTTCTAGATAGGGTCAGTGTTGAGAATCTTAAGCAAACCAATAGATATCTAGATCTTAAGATTACTAAGCACCTTGAGACAGAGGAAGAGCTTAAGAACAAGAATGCATAATTAGAAACTAAATTGCATGCTTTTACTGATTCTGCAAATTTTTCTAAGAAGCTCATAGCTGATCAAGTAGTAGGTGGAAAAGTTGGGATATGCTTAGACTATGACGAACTTAGAAAAGCTTATAAGAAATGAGTAGTTGAAAATTAGCTTGTAGAGAAATTTGTTAATCCCCCTAGTACACCCCATGTTCTTAAGGAAGCTAAGAAGCTTTTGTTTAAGAAAGCTACTGTTGAGCCCTTTGATGAAGATAATCTTTACATTTATCATGAGATGCTTGTTGAGGATATCGATCTCTCAAGGAGACAAAAGGAAAAGAAACCTATGTCTGTTTCTAGTGACTCTAACTTATCTTTTGTCGGACTAGGTTTTACTTCAAGAATAAGAAGTATAGAAGTAGAAATGGCAGGATATGAACTAATGTCCCTAGGAAGTTATGTAATAACTGTGGTTCTGCTGGTCAGCTTACTCATGCTTGTAGAAAGGTTAAAGTAGACAATGTTAAGAATGCTTATGTGCATAACATGCCTAACATGCCTAAAGTTTCTAAGTGTGATAAATCTGTTGGCATGCCATGTGTAGTATCTTTCATGCACACTTATCTTAAATCCATACACTCACATAATACATCTCATGATCATGATAAGCATGTTAGTAAGAGCACTGGTAGATCAAATACTGTAAGCCCTCCTAAATCTAGGAAAGTGGTACCTGTCACCAAGCCTAAGAGCAATTCTGTTGATGCTTCTGAAAGTGACAAGGAAGCAGTCAATGATAAAGTAAAAACTGTTAAGCCTATCAATTCTGTTAAGAGAAGTTTTATATATTCAAATGTTTCTAAGTCTTCTGAACCCAACTTAGTTTGGGTACCAAAGAAAACTTAATCATCTTTGTTTTTAGGGCATTAAGCAGAAGAAGGTCATGTGGATTCTGGATAGTGGATGTTCAAGGCATTTGATTGGAGATAGAGCCCTGCTATCAAAGGTGGTTGAGAAAGTTGGCCCAGTGGTTACTTTTGGAGATGACAACAAAGGTTATACTACGGGATATGGCTGTTTGGAAATTGGGGGTTTGAACTCGAATTTTTATATGTTTATATGTTTGTTTTGTATTCGATTTTGTTAAAACCGAATTTGGGGGTTTGAACTCGAATTTTTAAGATAATTTTCCGGCTTAATTGGATATGTTTTGATGTTGTAGACTGTTGTGTTGAATTGTTGATGGAATAGGCTTTAAATTTATGTATAAAGCATCGAGTTTGGTATAGGAATGAACGAAATCGAACTTGGCCGGAGTTCTTGTCCGAAGCTTGCCGAATAATTGTGTTTGACCGGATATTTATTTATGCGAAATGGTGTTTGATTTTTGTGGTTATTAGTGTTATTGAGTTTCTGGATTGCAAAGGAGTTTGTAGGTGCAAAAACCGGGGTGAAACGGGTAGTTTATGGGATAAGAGTGAACTTCGGCCGGAGTTTGAAGTCCACCGGCCGGTTTATGGGTTTTCCAGATTTCCGGCGAAGCTCCACCCAAAACCCCTGCCCTTCAATCCTATTTTGTTCGACTAATTTTCCAGAAAAGTGTTTATGTCTTTTCTTTTAAAAATTTAATTCAAAATTCATTCTATTTTTTTTCTAAAAATCATGATTTTGATTTCAAAAATCATTTAAATATTATTTTATATTTTAAAAAAAGATTATTTACTTAATTGTTTAAATTCCAAAAATTATTTCTTTTATTATTTTCAAAAATCTATATTTGTTTTAGTTATTTATAGTTTACTTTAATTAATTATTTATAGGTTTAATTAATTGGTTAATTTATTTAATCAAATAATTTTATTTATAAATAGTTAAATAAAATGTGAATTATTTATAATTAATTCAAATAATTCCTAAAAGTTATTTTTAAGCTTTTAAAAAAAATTATATTTTGGTATTTAAAAATCAATTAATATTATTATCAATTGATTTAATTATATTTATTTCTTATTTTATTCATAATAAATAAACTGGTCGTCCGTTTAATACGAAACGAACGCGTATAGACTCAGAAAAATATTTCGCTTTCATTAAAAATACTTTTGAGACCCAAATCCTTTTGTTTCGAAAGGTGGCTTTTTTATGAATTATTATGAGTCGATTATTGATCAATAAATCATATTTTGATCCGATTTCAATTTTAAACGTATCGAGTCGAATGTTTTGACGAGACGAGTCCTGTGTGATATGAATTATGTGATACGTGTTTATGTGCTATGTGAATTACGTGCGTATAAGAGTCAGAATTCTTATGTTTGATTGTTATAATTATGTGTGGGCTATCGTATGGGTAGACGATAGGATTTTAACGCGCAGTTCGTCGAGTAATTATCGTTTAAACGATTAAAATGTTATTTTCTAATTATAGATACGAGTCTTTCAAGACGATCAGGACCAGATGGAATGGATGCAGACTAGAGTTGAATAGTAGCAAATCAGAGATTTAGGGAAGTAAAAGACGGTGATGTTTTGAGAAAGAATGTCAAAATTGATGCGTTTTTGCGAGTGTGACTAACTGCTAAAAACCCAAAGGCAAGTATTTCTATCATCACTTATTGTTCAAGTGATATATATATGTTGAATCCTATTATGCAAGTATTGTTTTCCCTATTCTCAGTTCAGAATAGATAAATGTTTACATATCACTGAATTAAAATGCTTATCATGTAAGTACCCACTGCTATTCTATGTTCAGAATAGTTAAAGGTTTTACTTATCAAATTACTGGATTTATAAACGTTTTGGATTTTGAGAACGATGATTTTGTTGCGAGTATTCCTGCCCAAGTGAATGGGGGAATAAAATTATTTAGGATGTCGATTGAGTCGGCTTCTTTTCAATAAAAAGGTTTTAAGATTGGAATGGTTACTGGTTACACCGTAGGTGATCGAGATATCGGTCCAGCTATAATATCTTTCAAGGCGAATATATGTTTTTTCTGGCGCCCTATAGGTACTGTATGGCTGCGGGATACGGGTAGTACCTAAATTTACTGTATGATTGCGGGATACCGGTGCTGTTTCGTGACTGATCATCAAAAACAACATGAAATATAATTGGTCCCAGTCTAAACTGTTGTTTCTAAATTGTTTTGATAATCATTGAATAAATGGTTTAACAACTCTTTCTATTTTGGATTAACGATGAAATGCAGTTTTGATTCAGTTTCTGATTTATGCTGATACTTACTTTATTGTTAAATATCAAAGGTGATATTAGTATAGATGATTGATGTTTACTTCAGTATGGGATGTTGTTAGCATCAAAGTTCGTATTGATATCTAATTTAATATGACAACAAAATGAGAATTAATATCAAGAGTTCGGTTTTGAATAAAGTTTATGATTCAATCTATAATCATTGCTTCTTGTTATTATTGTTTACGATATTTCCGTAAACACGGTTTTACAAGTTTATTATCGTCAAGATTCAAAGTATTGATGAAGTATTTTGCTCAAAAATATCAAAAGGGTTTTGAATACAAGGAACCAAGTCTGGGGTTCCTCAACTAAAATTTTATGATACAACAATTATGATTTTAAAATGTTTCGCTCTATTGCAGATGTCGGTTTTATATCAAAACGACCATACATATCTTATAATAATCTTGCTGAGCATTTCTTTCGCTCATACTTTCCTGTTTTTAAATCTAACCTCCAGTGAGGATTAGCTTGCGCTGTTTAGCCGCATAATTCAAAGAAGCAAATAAGAAGCTTTTGGAAGGTGGTTGGTCCAGGGTTTGAGGACTAGTCTAAGTTCTATTATGGGGACTCCCATAAGCATCTACAAATGCACTCAACATTCTACTGCTTGCACTTTAAGAAGTTGTGGGGCCTAAAATCCCTACACCTCACATCTTGCCTGCTAACAAGACTAAGGGGGAGATATAGGCTAGGTTATTAAGATCATCATAATCTGTTCAAGCTATTCACAAAGGCAAAACCAAATAAGTTGATGTTGGAATGGAGAAGCTTATCAAATCAGCTGAGGGACCTAGTCTAAGCATAGAATTTGATGAATTGTTAAAGGCTCGCAAAGCTTCTCTCAACAGCTTTTTCACATACAAGAAGGCCTTAGACAAAACAGTAAACTTTCTAAGGGTGATCATGGTAACTGTAGATGGATTTCAAGAAAGAAGAATAGTTGTCAACATTAATGACTCTGGGGTAGACAGGTGTATACAGGTGTCCCTTAACTATCTCATAACTAGAAGGGCATCTGAATTGGACATTTTAATAAAGAAAGTCAATAGAGTGATTCAAGAATACACTATCTTGCTAACTGAATTGAAGAAGGCTCAAGTAGCTGCTTTTTCAGAAGCATATTTATAGCCAAGAAAAGGAGTGGTATACATCTGTCCAACCACCAAATATTGTAAACACTTTCAAATTCCTAAGCAGTGTGTCATGGCAAACAAAAAGATGATTAGGACTTTGGAGACAGACTTGAAGACAAAACAATACAAGACTGTTGAAGATGAATACATGATTAACCTACTGGGGAGATATTTGAGAGATCCTGAAGCCAACTTGCCCAAAACTCAAATCAATAAGGATAACTTGGATGATGATGAGCGGAAGAAAGATGATCAAAAACCTTTTGGCTCAAATCCAAGTCAATCCTCCAAGACAACTGGAAACAAATAAGATGAGAAGAAAAGAGATGCTAAGAAAAAGGGAAATTATGCGAAGAAAGGTGATGAGAGAAGAAGAAAGAAGAAGGAGGATGATTCAGGAACCAAGAAAAATGTCTAGTCAATTCAAATCCAACTTGCTCAAACCTCTAAACCTACAAGCTCAAACATTCATCTATTTCTGACCTCTAAGCCCAAGTTTTTGTACAAACCAACTGCAAACACCCTACTCAAAATACCAATCACATGTAGCCAATCCACCTTCACAAACCTACCCTCATTCAAGCCACCAACAAAAGTTCATTTCAAATCTGTTGGAAGAAAACCAAAGAACTTGCAAGTTACTGAAAGGGCCATCTGGAACAGTTTTGATCAATCTGAATTCTGCCACTAAATTGGTGCATCACAGATGATGAGTATTTTCAACAGTTGGCTGAAGAAATAGTCAGAGTCTGGGTTGTATCCTATACAGAAATCAGGATACATTATGATGATGTTACCCTCACTCTACTTGGCAGCAACTTAATGGACATACTTTCAACCACAGAATGCAAGAGAATAATTAGCTTAATGAAGGAAAAAGATACAATTACAAGAGCTTGGAAGGTTGTATGTGTATAGGTGAGAGAAAGGGATAAAGAAATGCAAAAGCAAAGGCTGAAAAGGAGGAAAAAGATAGAAAGTATGCAAAAGAACTTGCAAGAATTGAACAAAGATCAAATGGGCTCAAGGAAAAGGGGATGAGAAGACTTTCTAAGGATGAACATTTTCTAAATATAAAGGTTTGCAGATTCTCAAGATTTAGAGCTGGTTACCCGAATGGTTATTCATTAGATGAGTGGCTCAAGCTTGTGAAAGCTCTAAGAGGTAATGAAATATATAAGAACTTCAAGTGCTAGTAAATCTTAAGGACCTTATTACAAAGGAGCCAGGCTATGAGGATTTTATGTAATGAATGTACTTATCAAAGTTATGTAATCACTTAATGTGATGGCCTCAACCCCGGGGTCAGGAGTTGACGTCACCAAACACAGCTAACAGAAATATAAACAATAATTTTATTAATAATATATACTAACTCGACCCCAACCAGGATCCCATCCAGATTTCAGTATGATTCAGGCTACACATTATTACAAACCATTTATTCAAAAGTCTGACACAAACTAACTTATTTAGCAACTCATCAGACCGCATGTGGTCTGATACTAACTACCTCTGAGGAGCCAGGTCCTGAAGGGGCTGAGACACGGTTCTGCCAAGGTCTGATTGGTCTTCTAGGCATCTGTGATATATATATAATAGGTTGCAAGGGTGAGCATAATCGCTCAACAGTACCAACATATGAATAACAAGAATAAATAGTAATGTAAACAGTGATAGGAACAGAACTGTAACCAACATGAAATCTGAAATCCGTAAATCATTCGAACAACATCATATAAAGAAAAGCTGAGATAACTTGATATCACTGACTAACATGCTTTTAATAAAATAAACGTAGTAGTGTGTTGTGTAAGTACCAGAGTCTAATTTTAGCATGCTATTCACATTTATAAAACCACTGTATCAATTACTTATTCCCTCATGGGAGTAACAAAGCCAAATTAGATACGTAACGGATATGTGAAGATAGTTGATCAGGCTATCAACACCAGACGACTCTAACTGCCATCCCATTTACCTGTTCCGGAACTCAGAGACTAGCTAGATCTCTGACCTGTTGGACTAATCGGTTATGAATTGCGCATAACTGAATTAGCCTCTTACGCCACCTCAATAGGCCTACTCTGACCCCTATGTATCCCATATCTGATTGTTTTATCCAGTTTTCAAAACGCTTGTACCTATCTCATTTCAAAACCCTTCGTTTTAACAGCACACATAAAAATCTGGTTCGCAAATCATTTTCATTTGAGATAGGTACCCTTTTCGAAGTTACTTTTCCCCAAAACGGTTTAAAATAGTAATTTATAACTACAGGGGATACGTAACTTAAAATGCTTATGTTCCATTACGAGATTAAAACATTAGCTATTCATACGTACTGAACCATAAAAGAATGGTCAGGGTACTTGCCTTGCAATGCTTTCGGAAACCTTAAGTAGCTTTTATGCTGACTTCGGTCCTGGCGATACTCGACTGGGATCTACAATAACAGAATACCCTAATTAGTTATACTGACATGCTTGATATCCTCAATCCTAATAATCCCAATTCGATAGCCCGACTCGTATAATATACACACACAATCACGTAATCACATAGTTCGAATACAAATAGGGGTAATATGCTTCGTAATATATAGTACGTTTCTCGTAATTAAAAATAAATTTTTAGAAAATTTTGGCAGCAACTTTTGTGTTTATAAGCTTACCCATCGATTACAATCAACGTCAATCCCAGCAATCACAACAATCCATATTACAATGTAACTCGCATTTCGATACAACTAGCAATACAAATATTTTATACAAATTGCTTTATTTATATAAATTAGGACTCGAATAATAATCATCACGGTTCACCGTCCGCTCGTAGAAAGTCATCGCGGACGGCGACAAAATTTCGTGGGTACCCAATAAATTCTCGGGTTTCAAATGCGAACTTCGCCGATTATTCGAAATATTTTCCATATGAAATATTCTTATCATGAATATTATTCAAAATAATTATCCTGCAGAAAATATATTAATAACATTAATTACAAAAATATTCGAACCACAGGCACCATCAACAGCAACCACAGTCACACGCGCCTACGTGCTGCATACACGCGCCAGCAGGCGCCACACACATATACACACACATAATAACACACACATATACACAGATAAATGCATATACATAATTAACAGCACAAAATTAAACCAGCCAAGCCAGAATCGAGCGGTGGCTCACCGGAAAAGGGCCGGAAACATGAAAGCCACAGGGAAGGAAAAGAGAAAACATAGAGAAGAGAGTGAGAGATTTAGGAAGATAGCGAGAGAGAGAAGACAAAGGTCGAGGGAGGAAGACAATGAACAGGGGGGTTATTTGTTTTTTTTTCTCTTCTTTTAGCTACACAACACGTATCATAATTAAAAAGGATACGTGTCAATTCATTTGTATATGAATTCGACACGTGTCCAAACAGTACCCGGGGACCCGAATTTTGCAATTATCAAACCCCTACGACTTTTAAAACGATCTCAGAAAATCATTAAAATTATCAAAATATTATAAATATCCCGAAGATAACGAAAATGTAAATTTCAAAATTTTTAGAAAAACTTTGGGGCGCAACAAATACCCGCATTTTAACAAATATGAAACATCGTGCGGGTGAAATCAATCCCAAAAATTTCCAAAATAATTTTAAAATTCTTAGAATATTATGAACTTAATAAAATTTGAGTTTCGTAATTTTTGAAGAATTCTGGAATTAAATATGGATTTTACAAATAAACACAATCAGAAAATCATTTAAGGACAAATAATAATGAAATATTAATTTCTCAATTTTATAAAATCCTAAAAATAATTATTGAAATTATAAAATTATAAAACCAATTTTAGAGACAATCCTAATATTTATGGAATTAAAACTATAATAAAATCACTTTTAAAAATGAGACAAAACCATATAACTCAATAATAAATCACACAATCCAACCTATATACCAATAGATCACAGATAAATAATAAAAATAATACACCGCTGCAAAAACCAATAAATATATTTTGTTTAATTAATTATTCAATTATTACACTTTAAAATAATATAAAATATACGAGTCGTTACATCTTTTCCCCTTAAAAAGATTTCGTTCTCAGAATCTGACTTAGCTAAACAAATGAGGATATTTATCAAGCATGTCTGACCCGAATTCCCAAGTAGACTATTCTACTCTAGGATTTCTCCAAAAGGCTCTCACTATGGGGATCGACTTATTCCTAAGGACTCGCTCTTTACGATCTGGGATTTGGATTGGTTGTTCCACGTAGGACAAATCTAGATGAAGCTCAACGGGTTCATACTCTATAACTTGATTCGAATCAGGAACATAGGGCTTCAACATGGATACGTGGAACACATTGTGGATATGCTGCATCTGTGGTGGTAACGCTATCTCGTAGGCAACTTTCCCTACTTTCTTCAAAACCTCAAATGGTCCTATAAATCTGGGGCTAAGTTACCTTTCTGACCAAATCACACTAACCCTTTCCAAGGTGATACCTTTAGTAACATTAGTGCTTCTATCTCGAAGTTCATATCCTTTCTATGCAAGTCTGCATTCTTTCTCTGCCTATCCTGGGCTGCTTCTAGCCTTTTCCGAATCAATGCCACTGCATCTCTGGTTTGCTGAACCAACTCGGGGCCTAATATTTTCTTCTCTCCTACTTCATCCCAATACAATGGTGATCTACATTTACATCCATACAAAGCTTCATAAGGAGGCATTCCAATGCTTGCATGATAGCTATTGTTGTACGAAAATTCAATCAAAGGTAGGTGTTAGTCCCAATTTCCTTTAAAATCCAAAATATAAACTCTTAGCATATCTTCAATGGTCTGGATTATTCTTTCACTTTGACCATCTGTCTGAGGATGATAGGCGGTGCTCATATTCAATTTAGTTCCTAAACATTCTTTGAATTTGGTCCAAAACCTGGAACTGAATCTCGGTTCTCGATCCGACACAATGGACACAAGAACTCCATGTTTGGTCACTATCTCGTCCAAATATAACTTAACTAACTTTTTCAAAGAATACCTTTCATTGATCGGAAGAAAATGCGCTGACTTGGTCAACCTATCAATGATTACCCAAATGGCGTCGTGATTTGCTCCCGTCTTTGGCAATCCCACTACAAAATCCATTATAATCTCTTACCACTTCCACTGGAGAATCTCCAATGGTTGTAACAATCCACTTGGTCGTTGATGTTCTGCTTTTACTGTCTGACACACATGATATTTTCTAACCTAATTGGCAATATCCCTCTTCATTCCTGGCCACCAAAAGTTTCTCTTCAATCTTGGTACATCTTAGTGTTATCAGGGTGGATAGAAAGCCGAGAGTTATGCGCTTCATGTAATACTTCATTCTTCAGTTCCGTTACATTAGGAATCCAAATTCTAGAAGAAAATCTAAACAAACCTCGGTTATCCTTTTGGGTACACAATTATTCTCCTATCAACGTATCCAATTCTTGTTCCATAACTCCTTCTTGACACCTTTTGATCTTTTCCATTAACGTTGGTTGGAAGGTAATATCGTACAGTTGCTCCTGACTTCCACTTGGTACTCGAACTTCAATCTCCATCTTTTCTAAGTCTCGCGTCAGTTCGTCCATAATATGAACCATATTCAACTTCTCTTTTCTGCTCAAGGCATCAACCACCACATTGGCTTTTCCTGGATAATAATTAATTGAACAATCATAGTCCTTGATCAATTCCAACCACCTTCTCTATCTCATGTTCAAATCCTTCTACGTAAATATGTACTTCAGGCTCTTATGATCCGTGTAAATATTGCATTTCTCTCCATACAAGTAATGTCTCCACAATTTCAAGGCAAATACTATAGCTGCCAACTCAAGATCATGGACTTGATACTTTTGCTCGTGAGGCTTTAGTTGTCTGGAGGGATAGGCTATAACTTTACCATATTGCATCAATACACAACCTAAACCTTTCAAAGAAGCGTCGCTATAAATCACAAAGTTTCCCGTCTCATCTGGCAATGCTAAAACTGGAGTTGTCACTAACCTTCTTTTCAATTCCTGGAAACTTTCTTCACACTTTTCCGTCCAAATGAACTTCTCATTCTTCCTGGTTACCTTAGTTAACGGGGACGCGATCTTAGAGAAATCCTTTACAAACCTTCGGTAATAACCTGCTAGTCTAAGAAAACTTCTTATTTCCGTCGGAGTCTTTGGTTGCTCCCACTTGGATACCGCTTCAATCTTTACTGGGTCTACCTTGATACCTTCCTTACTCACCACATGCCCGAGAAACTGTACCTCTATCAACCAAAACTCACACTCGGAGAACTTTGCATACAATTGCTTTTCTCTTAACCTCTGAAGGGAAATCCGTAGATGCGTTGTATGATCTTCTGGAGTCTTTGAGTAGATGAGGATGTCATCAATAAATACAATAACAAAATTATCCAAGTACTCCTTATACGCCCAGTTCATTAAATCCATAAAAGTCGTTGGCGCATTAGTCAATCTAAATGACATCTGTAAGAACTCATAATGGCCATACCTTATTCTGAATGTAGTCTTGGGAATATCTTCAGACTTTATCTTCAGTTGGTGGTAGCCAGACCTTAAGTCAATCTTTGAAAAATAACATGCCCCCTTAAGCTGATCAAGCAGATCGTCGATGCGTGGTAAAGGATACTTGTTCTTTATTGTCAACTTGTTCAGCTCTCTGTAGTCAATGCACAATCTCATACTTCCATCCTTCTTCTTTACGAATAGCACTGGAGCACCCCAAAGAGAATCACTAGGTCGAATAACTCCCTTATCCAATAGTTCTTGAAGTTGCTTG
The DNA here is from genome assembly GCF_009905375.1 of Apium graveolens. Lineage (NCBI taxonomy): Eukaryota > Viridiplantae > Streptophyta > Magnoliopsida > Apiales > Apiaceae > Apium > Apium graveolens. The sequence continues at coordinate 247,946,672 of NC_133649.1, read as the reverse complement.
GCCAATTCCTTTATTTCTACTAGAGCCATTCGATATGGAGCTTTGGAAACTGGTTCGACTCGGGGTATCAAATCAATGGAGAACTCTATCTCTCGGTCAGGTGGTAATCCTGGCAATTCCTCTGGGAAGATATCGGGAAATTCTCTTACTATAGAAATCTCATCCAGGGTAGGGGTCTCTTTCTTCGTATCCACCACATGAGCCAAATATGCTTCACACCTTTTCCGTAACAATTTCTTTGCTTGTAATACTGAAAGGAACTTCTTGTCTTGCCTATGTCCTTGATAACTGATCCTTTTATTATGTGTGGTATACATAACAACTCTCTTTCTTGCAGTCAATATTTGCCTTATACAGGGACAACCAATCTATGCCTAGAATAACATCGAATTCTCCTAACTCAAAAGGTATTAGGTCGGCAGGGAAAGTATGTCCTGAAATTTCTATGGAACACTTAGGACATAATTGACTTACGGGCAGTTTGTCTTTATTAGTCACCTCTATGGTCAAAGGTTCATCTATGTTTTCTATCATTAATTGCATTTTATTCACACAGTTCATGGATATAAAAGATTTGGACGCTTCCGAATCAAATAAAATGTTAACATACGGAATTAAGAGAAAGTGTACCTTCAACTACATCAAAATCCTGAGCCAGAGATTTCTTAGTCATCTTAAAGGTTCTAGCTCTAGCAGTACTTGTTGCTGGTCCTTGGGACACACTTCTTCCAACACGGCCCTGGGTTGCTGATATGTAATTCCTAGCAATATGCCCCACTTTTCCACAACTTAAACATGTTACTCCTTGGGTCTCAGATTTGTACTCAGTGAAATAATGACCCTTCTGACCACACTTGAAACAATTAACATTCTCTCTGCACTGACCATTGTGCTTCTTTCCGCATGTCTTTTAGATGATTACTGGCTTGCTAAACCTTGTCGGGGTAGAACTAACTGAAGTGGTACTGGGCCAAGCCTGGGGAAAATTCTGTCTCCTGAACTTCCTATCCTTATTCTTTCCAAACCGGCGCTGAAACTTCTGACTTACTCCTCCTGATTCTGACCTAGCAGATCCACCTTCAAACTTCCTTTTCTTCTCACCCTGCTCCTTAGCAGCTAACCTCTGGTCACTTTCCGTCACTAAGGCAGCCTGAACTACCGAAGTATATGTCTTGAGTTGTAAGGCTACAACTCCACTCCTTATCTCTGGCTTCAACCCTTGTTGAAACTGCTTCACACGTTGAGCTTCCAAACTCACATACTCTGGTGCTATACGAGCCAACTCCGTAAACTTTGCTTTATACTCTGTGACACTCCCATCTCCTTGCTTAAATTCCAAAAACTCCATCTACATTGACTCTAGAGATAGTCCGAAAAATATTTTTCCAAGAACAGAGCTGTAAATCGGGTCCAAGGAATAGGACCTTCTCTCTCTAGTGCTCGGGTAGATTGCCACCAATAGTTTGAATCATTCTCCAGGAAATAACTAGCATAATCTGTCTTTAAATCCTCACTCACCTTGGTGAGTGTAAAAACTTTCTGCATTTCCTTTAACCATATCCTGGCAGCAACATGATCCACTTCACCTTTAAATTCTGGGGGTTTCACAGCCTGGAAAGACTTAAAACTAACAACTTGGTTTGTCCCTCTCATCTCATACTGTTGTTGGATCTGCAGCTGCTGCTGTTGAATTTGCTGTTGTTGTTGTATGAGCTGTTGTTGTTGCTGGAATTGTTGTTGCTGTTGGGCCAGCTGAGTAGACTGCTGACGCAACATATCTATCAATTCACACATGGAGGGATCCCCAGCAGATCCATGGTTGGGTTGAGAATTCTTCTTTAGTGGCATTCTCCTGAAACATAGCATTCGTATATAAGAAAAATGGATTGCTCCAAGAAGTTTATACATATGTATCAGGAGAGTGTTGCCACTAAGACAATATCCTCATCTCCCAATAATTGGATCCATCTTGAGTGAATGATCATGATCTAGAAATGCTAACAACAGAAGCAACAATAATAGTAACAACAATAATAACAATGCACAAGTTTATATAAAATCTGAATAACAAAATAAAGCAGCTACTATACAATAACCAACAGAAATCCAACCGCTACAATTGAAATCCAACTGAAAAGAAATCATCCGAATAAACAAAAAAACTGGTTGTCATAGTAGCCTCCGCCTACTACAAACTACAACAATATAATGTACATATATAAAGAAAATAACTACAGAACTCCTGGAACCAACTATGAGCTTTGTATTTCACTGCTGCAACTCAGATCTAACCACTGCCACTGCCACCGATAGAACCTAACTAGAACACCAACCAGTTAACCAAGTCCTGGTACTAAATGGCCCTGAACTCTGAGTTAATAAAAGGGTCAATAGACCTAGCTCTCTCGACAACAATCTGAGTCAAAGATCTCATTCGATCCTGAATGTCAGGTGAAGGGACAAGGATGCCCTGAAAAGGTCCAACTAGTATCTGGTCAAGATGCGCGGCTAGCTCCGGGCTCTGCTCTCTAATGAGAGACCTATTCATCGCTCGGTGAACAAGATAGGGAATGGGGGAAGAGGCACCTGAAGGATCAGATGGGGGAACTGGTGGTCTCAAGGAAGAATAACTGGGACCACAACCTGGTGGAAAGTCCCTAACAGCAGATACTGATCTCCGTACCCAACTACAAGCTAACAGTAATATAAATAGAAATTTTATTAATAATATATACTAACTTGACCCCGACCAAGATCCAATCCAGATTCAAGTATTATTCAGGCTACACATTATTACAAACCATTTATTCAAAAGTCTAACATAAACTAACTTATTCAGCAACTCATCAGACCGCATGTGGTATGATACTAACTCATCTGAGGAGCCGGAACCTGAAGGGGATGAGACACGGTTCTTCCAAGGTCTGATTGATCTTCTAGACATCTGCGATATATATATAACAGGTTACAAGGGTGAGCATAATCGCTCAGAAGTACCAACATATGAATAACAAGAATAAACAGTAATATAAACAGTGATAAGAACAGAACTGTAACCAACATGAAATCTAAAATCCGTAAATCATTCGAACAACATCATATAGAGAAAAGCTGAGATAACTGGATATCACTTCCTATCATGTTTTTAATAAAACAGACGTAGTAGTGTGTTGTGTAAGTACCAGAGTTCAATTTTAGCATGCTATTCACATTTATAAAACCATTGTATCAATTACTTATTCCCTCACGGGAGTCACAAAGCCAAATTAGATACGAAATGGATATGTGAAGACAGCTGATCAGGATATCAACACTAGACGGCTCTAACTGACATTCCATTTACCTGTTCCGGAACTCAGAAATTAGCTAGGTCTCTGACCTGCTGGACTAATCGGTTATGAATTGCGCACAACTGAATTAGCCTTTTACGCCACCTCAATAGACCTACTATGGCCCCTATGTATCCCATATCTAATCGTTTTATCCAGTTTCCAAAATGCTTGTACCGATCTCATTTCAAAACCATTCATTTTAATATCACACATAAAAATCTGGTTCACAAGTCATTTTCATTCGAGATAGGTACCCTTTTCGAGGAAATTTCCCCCAAAACGGTTTAAAATAGTGATTTATAACTACAGGGGGATACGTAACTTAAAATACTTCTGTTCCATTATGAGATTAAAACATTATCTATTCATACGTAGTGAACCATAAAAGAATGGTCAGAGTACTTGCCTTGCAATGCTTTCGGAAACCCTAAGTAGCTTTTATGCTGACGTCGGTCTTGGCGATACTCGACTGGGATCTATAATAACAGAATACCCTAATCAGTTATACCGACATGCTTGATATCCTCAATCCTAATTATACCAATTCGATAGCCCGACTCATATAATATACACACGCAATCACGTAATCACATTGTCCGAATACCAATAGGGGTAATACGCTTTGTAATATATAGTACGTTTCTCGTATTTAAAATATAAATTTTAGAAAATTTTGGCAGCAACTTTTCTGTTTATAAGCTTACCCGTCGATTACAATTGATGTCAATCCCAACAATCCCAACAATCCACATCACAATGTAACTCGCATTTCGATACAACTAGCAATACAAATATTTATTTGGCTCCGCAAATATTTTATACAAATAGTTTTATTTTTTATAAAAATTAGGACTCAGATAACAATCATCACGGTCCACCGTTCCTCGTAAAAAGTCATCGCGAACGGCGGAAAAATATCGCGGGTACCCGATAAATTCTCGGGTTTCCAACGCGAACTTCGGTGATTATTCGAAATATTTTCCGCACGAAATATTCATATCACGAATATTATTCAAAATAATTATCCTGCAGAAAATAAATTAATAAAATTAATTCCAAATATATTCGAACTACAACACCATCAATAGAAACCACACAAGCACAGTCACACGCGCCTACGCGCTACACACACGTGCCACCAGGCGCCACACATACACACACACACAATCACACACAGGTACACACATATATATACATATATATGCATATACACAATTAACAGCACAAAATTGAACCAGCCAAGCCAGAATCGAGTGGCGGCTCACCAGAAAAAGGGCCGAAAAATAAGAGCGGTGGTGAACAAATTCAATAGGGGAGGATAAATGGGAAAGCCACAGGGAAGGCAGAGAGAAAACACAGAGAAGAGAGTGAGAGATTTAGGAAGATAGTGAGAGAGAGAAGACGAAGGTTGAGGGAGGAAGACAATGAACAGGGGAGTTATTTTTTTTCACTTCTTTTAGCTGCACAAGACGTATCACAATTAAAAAGGATACGTGTCAATTCATTTGTATATGAATTCGACACGTGTCCAAACAATACCCGGGGACCAGAATTTCGCAATTATCGAACCGCTGCGACTTTTAAAATGATCTCATAAAATCATGAAAATTATCTTAAAATATTATAAATATCTCGAAGATAACAAAAATGTAAATTTCAAAATTTTTAGACAAACTTTGGGGCACAACAAATACCTGCATTTTAACAAATAACGAAATAACTTGTTGGTGAAATCAATCCCAAAAATTTCCAAAATAATTTTAAAATTCTCAGAATACTGTGAACTTAATAAAATATGAGTTTCGTGATTTTTGAAGAATTCTGGAATTAAATATGCATTTTACAAATAAACACAATCAGAAAATCATTTAAGGATAAAAATTAATCAAATATTGATTTCTCAATTTTATAAAATCCTAAAAATAATTTATAATATTATAAAACCAATTTTAGAGACAATCCAAATATTTATGGAATTAAAACTGTAATAAAATCACTTTTAAAAATGAGATAAAACCATATAACTCAATAATAAATCACACAATCCAACCTATATACCAATAGATCACAAATAAATAATAAAAACAACACACCGCTGCCATAACCAATATACATATTTTATTTAATTAGTTATTCAATTATTACACTTTAAAATAATATAAAATATACGAGTCGTTATACTTAATATATAAAAGGTGTTTCTGTCAATTTTTATGCAATCCTTATTGTTCATTTGTAACTTGGGGTTAATCTTGTTAGCAGGTATGAATTTGTGATAAGCAATCTTCTCAAAAATTGGGGGAGATTGTTGTGCAAGACATGCCTGTATCATAACAAGACTAAGTCAAATTGACAGCCTTAAGAATTAGTTGTATGATAATATAATTTGTTTTTTGTACTATATTACTTGAATTTGTAAATATGTCAAAGATTAGACTGGAGTATTTTTCTGTAAACAGTCTGAAGCCTGAAAATAAACTCTGGAAGAAGATCAAGAAGATCATGCCTCAGAGAAATTGTGAAGAAGCTTGGAGTTGAATAAATCTATTTTAGAAAAAATATTCTAAGTCAAGATATCTACAAGTCATAGATCAAGGCATTTAGAGAAGTCATTAGAGAACTTCATAACGACTTATCGAGAAGTCCAAAACATCTTATAGAGAAGTCTTAGAGATATCGACAAGACAAATGTAGACATAAAGATTGGAGATATCGACAAGTCAATTTTCTCATTAGAGATCTTAGAGGTATCGACAAGTCAAAATGATTATAGAGATCTCAGAGATATCGACAAGTCATTTCTACATGCAGAAATGTAGAGACCTCGACAAGCCAAGTTCACTAATAGAGAACTCACTATACTAGCTGCATCTATGTACATCTGTCATCTGCACTACGTCAGTCCTCTGGTAGTCGAAATCTCAGAACCTCGGCGGAATACGCCTCAGCTCGTCTCGAAGTATCTGAACCAACGTATGTGCTAAACGGAAAATCCTATAAAAATCCGCAAAAGAAGGCGGCCCGTCATGTGTCAAAGCATCTAACTCCCATGTAGCACTCATCAAAGCAGACTGTAACCTCTGTCTCATCATATAATCTGGCTGTAATGCGGCTAACGGTCCTCGATCTCTCTGATCAAACAAGTGCATAATCTCCCTACACTGAGCTCTCCAGTACTCAGCGTCATCTCTCATAACACTGTACTCGTGATACGGTACCATGTGTGGTTGTGCAACATGTCCTCGACAAGTCAAAGACTCTTATAGAGAACTAAGAGATCTCGATAATTCATTATACTTATTGAGATGTCAGTTCTCTATAGATCAAAATGAAGATCTCGATATGAACCTCAAAGTACAGAATGCAGACAAGTTAAGTATTCAGGATTATCAATAATAAACGATCAAATCACCTAAATTGAAAAGTCTACAAAAGCATCTTGAAGAGTACAAGATCAAAGGCCAAGATTAACTGACAAAGAAAAGTCACAGATCTACAAGATATGCAAGGATTCACTAAGCCAGAATTGGAAAGCTTTAGAAATAACTTAAAGTAGGGTTTAGTACATCTTATTTCATGCTGTGTAAACCTGTGTTTACTAATCTATAAAGTAAACAATGGTACTTTGCTTTTAAATTGTATCCAACAGATCTAGTTTTTTCTAGTAACTCTCTCAAGGAAGAAGCTGAGTTCTGTACTTAAAAAGAACCCAGGATTTGTAGCAAAACACTAGCTTGATTTTAATACAAAATTAAGTGAGTTTTGAAATATTATGGCCACTGTTTTATTTCAGTTAAACATAATATTACTACATTTTTAATGTGCTTTGTTAACCAAGTAACAAACATTCAAAAAGCCTTAAAAATATCCGAAACACATTCAACCCCTTGTGTTGTATTCATTACCTAACAGTAATAACCCCAATTTTTGTAACTATTAAATCCATGATGAATAGTGAATTTTGTTAATTGTGAAATATTATCAGACGACCATATATAGTGTTGGATTTCGAGCACATAAACGCAACGAAAATAGTAATTAAAACGTGAAAAATCAGAGTTTTTGAAACCCACCGTAGGATCCATGCAAAAAACAATCATTTAATTGGTAGATCATATTATTTACCTTACGAAGCTTTACGATTATGGTTGTCAAAAGGAGATCCTAGCTTTAACCGAACACCACGTATCTCGCCTTAACGATCTACACCGTAGAGGTAGCCACACGAAAGCTGGTACGGAGGAGGCATGTACTAGCACCAAGAACGGACATGTTTTCCCCTCTCTCATTCTCTCACCTTTAGCTGCTACGATTTTATGTTTTTATCAAATAAAAATGTAACCCTAATTTTAGCCTTAAGGATGTTTATATAGAGAGGCCAAAAATAGTCCTAACCTTAATCCAAGTTAGAGTTTATTAAAATCTGAAATTTTATTTATTTAATAATTAAGTTTAACTCAATTACTAAATAACAACTGAATTTCGGATTTAATAATATACAAATTTGAAATTCATTTATCCCATTAATTAAGTCCAACTTAATTAATAATAAATAATTCAAATTTCCGTTTTAATTCAAATCCAAATTTGAATTAAATATTCCTCCATGCTTTCTTTATGCGACCCTATAGGTTATTATTACGTTGGAAATAATTTAAATATCTCATATTTAAATTATAAACAATGAGTGGCATCTAGTAATACATCATTGCTACCCAAGTAATAATAATTAAATCGGTAATCGATTAAACCTTTCGTGAATAATGTACAATATAATATAATCCCTTTAACCAAATATTATAGATTAAACTAGAGGCATGTAATGTATCATCCTTGTCATAGTTTAATCCAAGTTTCCTTGATCAATGAGTAGACTATCATATCAAATCAACATTTGAGCGTGGCCACGCATTTCATAGTCTAGCTCACACAAGAGGCCAATAATATCACTCCTAAAATAGGAGGGTTAAATCTCATCTAGATCATTCATATTTCTCATACAATTCATAATATACCTAATGTCCACTTTTATCATTACCCAGTCAAGGATAACTTTTAATTGGAATCAATGTTTATTAATTCTCGTATAGAAATATAATGACTTCAGGTCTAAGGACCATTACATTATTATCACTGTGAGAATTACTAATGACATAACAAACATGTAGAATCTCACATTGGGTCTGTCCAGCACCATGTACATATACATCTGCCTGTGTTTTTGACTTTAGAATCACTATACCTATGATCAATGAGATGTGATCATCAGTCAACAAACACACGAGTCTTAATGCATTATTATTGTCCCTTGATAATAATACTCGACTAGGGTTTTTTAGGAATATTGATACTATTCTCATAATCTCATTTCTAAGTCACATACTTAGAGATATAGAATTTCATAAATATTCCAAGGACATTTATTAATATAACATTTATATCGTAATAAATTAAGAATTAATAAATTATAAAGGGAATAATCGATAGAACATAAACGTTAATAATCCTAATGTCTTAAACTAAAACATCATAGTGTTGTCTCTAGGGCACAAACACTAAAAATCTCCCACTTGCACTAGAGCCAATCACCCATGTATCTAATACTCATGGAACTAGTATGACCATCGTACTTCTGCTGTGACAAACCTTAGTCAGTGGGTCTGCAACACTATCATTACTATGCACTTTACACTTATATCTCCTTGATCATTAATCTCATTAATAAGGTGATATCGCCTAAGGACATGCCTAAACAGTCTCCTTGGCTATTTCAAAAGTATCAATATATTCGGCTTCCATTATAGAATCATCAATGCTCTTGTTGTGAACCATTCTAGCTAACATAACTTATATTTAGAAAAAACACAAACCAGAAATAGACACATAATCATCCTTGTCTATCCAAAAATTAGGTTAAGAAACTAGTATCAGTGTAACCCTTTACAACCAGTTCCCTATCTTCTCCATACGCCATAAATAAATCTTTAGTCCTCTTTAAGTACTTAAGAATATTCTTGAAAATTATCCAGTGACCCTCATCTGGATTAGATTGGTAACTGCTCGTCATGCTCAAAGCATATGAAACATCAGGATAAATACATATCATTGTTTATAGGTCCAATTGCTAAAGCATATGGAGCTTTCTCAAACGACCCTTATCATCTAATGATTTAGGGGCAATTATCTTTTGAGATCACTATCCCATGAGACACCGAAACATATCCTTTTTTTATCTCATGCATCCTAAAATGATGCAATATTTTATCAATATATGTACTTCGACCAGGTCGATTAATCTTTTCAATCTATCTATATAGATCTTGATCCCTAATATATAGGTAGCATCGCCTAAGTCTTTCACCGAGAAACTATTTCTCAACCAAGTTTTAACAACCTATAGAGAAGGTATGTCATTCCTTATTTGTTATATGTCATCTACATGTAATACTAGGAATGTCACATGGCTCCCACTAACCTTCTTGTAAACACATGGTTCATCTTCATTTTGAATAAAGCCAAACTCTTTGACCGTTTCTTCAAAATGAATATTCATTCTACTTGAGGCTTGCTTCAATCTATAAATAGATAGAAGTAAATTACAAATTATCTTAGCAAACTTTGGATCGACAAAACCCTCAGGTTGTATCATATATACATCCTCTTCAAGGCTTTCATATAAGAAAGCAGTTTTGACATCCATTTGCCAAATCTCATAGTCAAAGTAAGCAACTATTGCTAACAAAATCCTGATAGACTTGACCTTAGTAACCGGTGAAAAAGTCTCATCATAGTCTATACCATGAATTTGCTTAAAACTTTTTGCCACTAGTCACGTCTTATAGGTCTGTATTTTACCATCTATGTCAGTCTTCTTCTTGAAAACCCACTTGCACCCTATAGGTTTTACCCCTTCGAGTGGATCAACTAAAGTCAATACTTTTTCCATCTCGGATTTTATGGCCTTCGACCATTTCTCAGAGTCTGGATGATTCATAGCATCTTGGTAGGTGAAAGGCTTTATCATTATCCGTAAGCATCACATCACCAAAGAAATCTATATTTTCTCCCGGACTCATGGCGAATCCTACTATATCTATGAATAACCAGTGTTTCCTGAACAAGATTACTTTCAACATTTTGATGTACATCCTGATCTTATTGCAACTCTGATTCAATGTTATCATGTGGTTCTCGATCTTCATCGAGATGTATTGTCCTCCCACTGTTTTTCTTAGAAATTATTTCTCCCTCAAGAAATGCAGCGGCCCGAGCAACAAATACTTTGTTCTCGGAAGGATTATAAAAACTATACCCTAGTCTCACTCGGGTATCCTACAAAATAGCATTTTTCTAATTTTGGTCCAAGCTTGTAAGAGGCTAAACATTTATAAACGCTTCAAATCCCCAAATTTTCATAAAAGACATGCTATGACATTTATCACTCTATATCTCATACGGAGTATTTTCGAACCGCTTTAGTCGGAACTTGGTTAAATGTATATGTAGCCGTTTCCAAAGCATAATCCCAGAAACTGAATGGAAGATCCACTTGTCTCATTATCGATCGCATTATGTCCAACAAGGTACAATTTCTCCTCTCAGAATCTCTATTCCATTGAGGTGTTTCAGAATAAATATGTTGTGATACAATATTACACTCTTTCAAGAAACTCTTGAAATTGAGGCTTAAGTATTCTCCTCCACGATTGATCGTAGAACTTTTATACTTTCCTCTTTTTGCTTTTCTACTTCTACCTTATTTTCTTTGAACACTTCAAAAGAATCGGATTTGTTCTTCATAAGACATACATATCCATATCTACTAAAATCATCAGTAAACATTATAAAGTAGTATAAGCCACCCCTTGCCATCATACGCATTTGACCACATACATCATTATGTATAAGTCCTAATCATTCGGTGGCCCTTTCACCTGATCAGGTAAAAGAAGCTTTAGTCATTTTTCCAATGAGACAGTCCACATCTTCTATATGATTCAAAATTAGCTTATCCAAGTATTCATCTATATGTAACTCATAAATGCATTTCTCATTAATATGGCTTAACGATAATGCTAGAGGTAATGTTTGATTTGAGTCAAATTAGAACATATAAATTGTTAACTAATTGTGCAACATTATAAGCCTTATCATTAAAATAGAATAAACAACTATTGTTTATTTAATTAAAATGAAAACCTTTCTTATCCTGACAAGAAATTGATTTAATGTATCCACTAAAGGCAGGCACGTAATAACAATTTATCAAGTTCTCAATCTCGCCTTATAGAAAAAATTAGATATCAAGTTCCTTCAACTAGAGCAACAACTTTTGCTACAATTTTAACCCTATACCTGAAGATTGACCATTGCTAGTCTTCTTCTTTAGATCTTCCAAATAAGCTCGATAATTTAACTTCCATTCATCCAGTTATTTCCACAGAGATGACAATTATCTCCTTTAGCAACACCACTATCAGCCTTCAAAAGCCCTTTGGGATTGGGCTTTGGTTTGGCACCGAATAAGAACAAATCTTCACCTAGCATGTCCACTTTCCTTTCAAATTTGCATTCCATGCGTACATCATCAATATGGACGTAATTCATGCCTTTACCGTGTTATTTTTAGCAATTCTAAACATTCTTAACAACTCAGTGAGTGTTCTGTCTATCTCATTCCTTTTGTTCTTAACAAACCGAGAATATAAGTTGTTCAAAGATCGTTTGCTCAAATCAAGCTGAGTCTCTAGACCATTCTTGAAACCAAAAATATCAAGGTACATATACCTATCATCTTTAGAACATGTGGTCCAACCAGATATCATTCTCTCATTAATGCAAAAATATGGTGCCTTATTATTGTCAAATCTTTCTGACGAGCCTATCCTTCAAACATCCTTTAAAGGTGCTCAATCATATCATAAGCATCATTATTCTCTTGTTGCTTCTAAAGCTCAACACTTATATTACAAGCATGAGATATGAAACATCAGTTGCATAATCAATTTGCTTCTGGTAAGCATTTTGTTCAGCAGATGTTTCATTCTCAGCTAGAAGAAATACGGGAGGGGATTGAGTGACATCCTTGAACCTGAGGACAATCCTCAAGTTCCTATGTCAATCGAGGAAATTATTTCATGTCATCTTGTCCTTCTCAAGGACTATTACATAGTGAAGTTATTTGTGTTATTTGTCATTTGATATCTACAATATTAAAGTGCATAAAATGACTTAGTCTACAAATGATCATTGAATTATGTTCAACTGATTATTCATATATATATATATATATATTCACAATATATATCTCCCACTATTTTTATCAAATCAATAGCCCTAACTATTAATTCAGAAAGAATATCTTCTATATCCTTTCTAGTATGCCAAGATCCACATTTCACCATGCAGTTAGGTCAGCTTTGGCTTTTCTTTTAAAATATGGTTATTTAGGTAGACAACATTTGTCAATTATATCAACTATATAATTCTTGGATAGTTTAGTGGAACAATATTTGTTCATATTTATCCAATAAATGTCGCCAAACTCTATGCCTCTAAGTTCACAATCCTATTGTGTTAACTTAGTTAAGTCAAACCCAATAGTCAAAAAGTATCAATATACTTCAACACATCTCCCACGATAGATGGGAGTACTTCGATTTGGCGAACCCACTCCCTGTCGATCTAGGGGTTAACGTATTGGACTCATTGGAAGGCATCTGATCAACTTAATATTAAATTTAGGGTTTTGTTAATTTTAAAACGATCATGATCCCATCATAAAGAGATTCCAAATTTTTGCTTGAATAAAATACTTCAAATTAATATTTGTCAATTATTTGATTTCCAGGTAGTGAGGGAGTCACAACGGTCTCGCTTAAAACCCACAACCTTACAAGTTCAATGGACTCACTTTTGACAAAATCGCCCCATGTCAGAAACAAAGAAAATTTGTATTTTATTCCGTGTTTCATAAACACGAGAATCTCATAATTGTTTGTTCATTTTAAAATCTTGAATCGCTACAGATTTAATCTTGTTTAGCAAGCATGGCATTGGTGTCGAATCTAATACATACATCCTTAATCTAATTAAGCATGCATCTTTATAAACTACTCTACACATACATTCATCATATGCGCTGTTAGGTCACACAACACTGTAGAAGGGGGTTGAATACAGTGTTTATACAATCAAATCGATTTAACACAAATATGTAACAAAGATCAAGTATATTTAATAAACTCTGTTACAATATGAACTGTTGTTCTCTCTCACTGATGAATAATATCACTAAGAGCTGCTAGGTTACAATGTATAATCTTCTCGATAATGATAACACATATAGTGTAAACCCTAAGTCTATGTTTATATAGTACACAGTTACAAGATATATTCTAATTGATATAGAATATAATTTTGTCTCCTAAAATATATCAATCAGATATCTTCTACAAGTCTTTTAGTCCTCTAACTATTTCCATGCATATCTTCTATTATTTTAGTCTCGATCTTCTCCTTTAAATCAGCTTCATTCCTTAACTGAAATCTTCCCGCACTTAAGTTTTGGTATGACCTTAAGTTCTGACTTCCAGTAAGTCCTGATTTCAGTTAGTCCTGATTTGTCCTGTTGTTAATTTCTGAAAACTAAACACAAATCATATTAGACATGACATCTCAAATATATCTAGCAATCTCCCCCAACTTGTAAATTATGCAAAATATACAAGTTAATAGATTTGATGATGTCAAAAACATTTAAGTACAAATATAATAAGAGTTTAACTAGATAACTAACTACAACTTACAGTCCTTGTAGCTTTTACCAATCTCACTGAGTCAATCTGAATACAAAATGATTCTTGACAAAGTTTGATATCATCTTTTCTTCTTTAATCCTCAGGACTTGAGATAATGTAGTCTTGACTTGCTTCAAATCTTCACCCTGACTTCCAATCTGGTAGATTGCAGCCCTTAGAGCAAAGATATGGTTTCTTTCTAAACCATCATCCAGTCTTATTACCCTTGAATGAGAAGAATCTTCATTGTAGCACATACATTTCTCATTCAGTATCACTTCAAGCTTAGCAAAATCCTTCTTCATTGGAATTTTACTTCCATCATCTTCAACAATATTAGGAATGAATTCTGTAACCCTTGAACCAGAAATTCTAGCTTTATCTCTTATGGTCTTCAATATGAAATTTGACCATCTCCTGGTAATATCAGACTTTACCTCTAAAAGGTAATGAAAGAATTGAAGTTCTTTCAGTGATTTGTTTAGCACATCTGATTCTGACATTTGATATGTCCTTCCATCTTCAAGAAATAGAATCAGATTTTCCTTGACATTATGCTTGTCATGAGCATCCAGTACCACTTGAACATAGATAACCTTATCAAGGTATTTCTGTGTAACATCTTCAAGAGGTTTGTCAGTCAATAAGAATGTATCTCTTGTAAGCACTTCAACTCCTGTCTTGATCTTGGCTTCATCAGAACCTAGTCCAGCTCTGTCTCTTGCTTTTCTGGCTTTCAATCCAATAGTCATGAAATCAGATAACAATTGGCTTTTCTTTGGATCTGATGGTTTGACATTCTTCCATAAGAGTTTCTTTTTATCAGTTACTTCCATCTTGTCTAAATCAATTTGAGCTATGTCAGAGGTTGATGTCTTGATGACTTTATCAGAACTTGCTGTTTTTACTGTAGGTTGTTGTTCTTCACTCTGAACAACTTGAGCTTTGTCAGTGGTTTTCTTGGATTCTTCAGTTATCTTCCTTCTTTTCAGATTTTGAACATCTTCATCTTCAGCAGCTATATCATCATTCACTTGAACCAGTTTCCACACAGGTTTCATCAGGATTTGAGGAATTTTCATCTCCTGTGGCTTGATTGGTTTATCAACTTTTCCCTTTCCTTTATCTTTGGGATCAATCTCAATCTGTGATCTAGTTTTGGGCTTTGATGCCTCAGTATTTGACTTCTCCTTGATCATAATGCCTTTTTCCTTAGGCCCTGGAGGTTTCTTTGCAACAGAAGCTTTTGGCTTTAGATTTGTCTTTTCAGCTTTAAATCTAGCTTCTTCCTCCTTGAGATTTTCTAAATCCATTCCAGGATTATGCTTCAGAAATAATCTTTTAGCAATCTCTTCATCAAGTGTCTGAATCTTAGGATCTTTGTAGTAGACAGTAGTCTGCTTTCCCTTGAGCTTCAGAGTTTGCAGAAACTTCTGAGAGTCTTGACTTCCACCTTGTATTCAGAACATCAGGCTTTATCATCAGACTTTGCTCATCAGAACTTGATATCAGATTTTGACTATCAGTACTTGCTATCAAATTTTGAGTTTGAGCAGCTTCAGCTTGTCTTCTTTTGAATGGAAGATTTTCTTGCATCAGTAATTAGTTTCCTAGAAGAAACCTTGCTGCTTTGCCCTTGACCTTGACCTCTACTCTTATCAGAGTTTCCCTAGTCATCATCATTATTATCTCTTTTCTTCAGTATCTGAGTATTAGAGCATTTGGACTTAACTATCTTCTCCCCCTTTTTCGCATCATCAGGTAGTAGGAGAGAGAGAAGAAGTTCAACTGAAGATTGGATTTCATCCAATTGAGCTTTTGAGAAGCTTGATTCTGCAGGACCTCAGTGATTTGGGCCTGTTACTGTTCTTGAATCTTCTCAATGGCTTCAACTTTCTCAGAAATAGGTCTGATAAACCTCTTTTTATCAAGTTTAGTCTCCATATCCAGCTTTTCAGCTTTTTCAAGAAGTTTGTCAACCTTTTCATGAGTAGCAGAGTATAGACCTTGAAGATTTTTGGTAGACAGAGCTGTGACTTTGAGTTGTATCCTGAAATTAGAATTTGTGAGCAACTCATCAGCTTTTCCAATATGGTCTGTCAGTACTTTGGAGCTTGGAATGAAATCAGTTTCATTCCACTTCTTTGTCCACTCCACACCTCTGTGAATATCCTCCCAAGAAATAGGTGCATCCTGTTCAACAAATTTTTGGATCAATGCCTCCTTTCCAAGAATGGGAGCTGGAGTATGTACTGAAACACTATCTTTAGAACTGGAAGAAGACTCATTATCCTCTGAAAGTACAAGAGTATGTGAGGCAACATGGAGATTCTGGAACAACTTCATCTAAATTCTGAGCATCAGAATTTATCTCCAGAATAGGTGTTGATGGAATCTCAGCCTGTAAAATTGGAAAATTGACTGTAAATGGCTGAGCTGCTGGTGTTGGAGCTTCCAGATAAAGAACAGTTGGTATATTCAGATTTTGAATATCTATTTCAGAACTTGCAGCTTTTTCTTCAACATTATCTGTAGCTTTGTCATGAATAGGAGATACATGAGGTGTGAGCATAGTATCTTGAGCAGTGTCTTCAGTATTCTCTAATGGAGGCTTAGCCATGTGCCTTCTTGCTCTCATTTTCTTTAATCTCCTTGATAGTGAAGTAATTATTTTATCATCATAACTTACAGTTCTTTTCCTCTTCAAAGTATCAGAACCCTCAGCTTCATCTAAATTATGATGGGTTAACCCTTCAGCTTCTTTCTGAAAAACTACATTTTCAGCTTCTACAGTCACAGGTTCTGATGCATGAACCTGTACTTCTTCATCATCTGACTCATCCCTTAGAATCATCTTCCTTCTCTTTGGTGGAGGTTGAGGAACAGACTTTGCCCTCTTAGGCCTGGAAGATGAAGGTCTGATGGTAGGTGCTGATGGTTGTTGTTGTGAGGATGGAGCTGGTTGGAAGTATATTCTGATGGTAGGTTGAGTTGGTTGAGATTGAGAGGTGGTTGGTTGTGTAGTGGTTGGAGGTGCTGATGGAGGTTGGGTTGGTTGGACATCAGGATATTTAGCAGTGTATGTGGCTGGGTCAGAGTTTACTAAAAACTGTTTGACTGATTGTGGAATTTGGAGGGGTCTCAAAATAGTTTTCTTATTATCAGCAGATAATAAGTCAGTAAATGCTCTCTTAGCAAGTTTAAATGGTGAAAGTAACTCACTTGCTAATTGGGGTGCATCAGAGTTACAAAAGCTGTAAATAAGTTGACAGAATCTAGCAAAATATACAGTATTTCTATCCTCTGTCATTCTATCCCCTATGAATCCTAGTACAACAGTAGCATAATCAAAATGAGATTGAGTAATCAGAGCATACCCAATTTGCTGACTTAGGATAGGAATTGCATCAAAGTATGAACATTTGTTTGCAAAAGTTCTGGTGATGCAGTCAAAGAAGAAACTCTAATCCCTCCTTATGTGGGGTCTCTTCAACTGTCCAAGCTTTGCCAAAGTTTTCTCATAGCCCAGATTGGCCATTAGCTGTTGAAGAGCTGGCTCCTCAACTGTTGAATAAGTGCAGTTTTCTGGCAATTGTAGTGCTTGTCGAACTGTAGCCACAATCACCACATGCTCATCATCCCATGTAGTAAAGATAATACTTGGGGACCCATTGGCACCACCATCATTATACACGCCACTCCTCCAAAACTCCAGCACTTGAGTTCCTGAGAGTGTGTCTGGTTGGGTCAATGCATAGCCTATTTCACTTCGAGACAAAAAGTCTTGGATGAAGTGAAGTTCTGATGGAGCTTCATCCTTAGAGAGAATAACTGAGTAGTTGTTAGGAACAAACTTAGCTCCATTGAAAATGATGTCTTTGGGTGCCATTTTTGTGAAAAATAAGTGAGAAAATAGAGTGTACACAAGGTGTTTGATAAAAGTCCTGTTAGAAAATAGCTTCAGAGAATAGTAGTGAGAGAGAGAATAAGAGAGATTAGAGAAAGAAAAGTAGGTAAAAGATTATAATATCTTTTAACTCCCATATATATACTCTCTTTTTGACAACTGTTATGGTTGAAGAAGTACAGACTTTAGACACCTGGCAGCATATCATTAGTCAAAACATTATTATTGGGCACGGGTATTAAGCAGTAATAAATGTGCACATACAGTGTTTCAAGGAAAACACACTTCCCACTTACTAAATGATTATGACTGTTTTTATCTCACCTAATTATATTCTGATAAAATATGACTGTTACAGTATTACCACAAATAAGTCAAGTAAATAAATTGTCATGCAAGCATCATAGTTTGTATCAGGATTTAATATCAGAACTTGACTATTATCAGATTTTAACGGTCATCAGAACATGGCTTCTGTACTCAAAAAGTGAATGTTTGTTTCTGTGATTCTTCATACAAATACTGACTTGTTTCTTCAGAGTTTAAGCATCAGAACTTCCATCAGAACTTGTCCTCAGAATTTATGCAAATGAAACTTAACTAGTTTGTCAAAAACAACTTAATCACCACAGTAATTTTTATCATTCATATGGAGTGAAAGTGTGTGCATTAGCAAAATATCAGATAAAGATCAAAGTCTGATAAACTTCAGTACATCTTAGAAATAAGGCATAACTAAGAAAAGTGCTTAAAATCTGTCATTAATAATGAGGCTCTACTATATAATAAATTTATGCAAGAATCCACCTCAATTGTTTGTGCTCATTTTATGCATCTTTTGTAATTTCTTTTTACAGTGGCTTCTCAGTGTAAGTGAGTCACAACTGCTATTAGAATTTATTCTATTATCAGAGTATTTCTCCAGTAATCAGAGAATGTGAAAAGTCACCAAGAAAAATTTATTTGCTTTTCTAATGCATATTACTTAATACCAGCAATGCACTTGGTTCTTCCCTTCCACATATTTACTATAGATCTCAAAGGAGTACCTGTTAGATATATTTGTGATGTCATGTCTAATAATGATTTATGTTTAGTTTTCAGATCTTGACTAACAAGACAAATCAGGACTTAACTGGAAATCAGAACTTAAGATATCAGAAGATATTCATCAGAAGATAATATCAGGACTTAAGAAGACTTTCAGATAAGGAAGGCGGCTGATTGAAGGGAAAGAAGATCAAGACTAAAACAAGAAGAGATATGCATGGAGAAGAATTCTATGAAGAATAGAAGACTTGGAGGAAAAGATAACTAATTGATATATTTTAGGATACATAATTATATTCTATATCAATTAGAGATTATCTTGTAACTGTATGGTATATAAACACAACATAGGGTTTACACTAGAAGTGTTATCATTATCGAGAATATTATTCATTGTAACCCTAACAGCTCTTACTGATATTGCTCATCGCTGAGAGAGAACAGTTCCATTGCAATACTAGTTTTATTAATAAGATTATTGTTTGTTACATACTTGTGTTCTTAATTCGATTTAATTGTATTATACACTGTATTCAACCCCCTTCTACAGTGTGTGTGACCTAACAAGTGGTATCAGAGCCTATCTGTTAACACAATTACAATAAAGATCCAAAATAATCATGTCTGAAGAAGAACAAACTCCAACCAAGCCCACCAAAACTGAAGAAACTCCAAAGACTCAAATCCACAGTCGATATGAGACTATTAGGGTTCCCATGCCTGAGACCTTCTGATTATCCCATATGGAAAGTAAAGATGGCTATGTTTTTGGAAGCTACAGATCTAGAATACCTTGAAAGAATTTATGAAGGACCACATAAGCCAACCAAGCTCTCTGTTGTAGTTGCAGATCAGCCAGCAAAGACCAATACCAAAGGAGAAAAATGAGTATACAGTAGAAGATATCTCATCTATTGCCAAGGATGCAAAGGTAAGGCATTTGCTGCATAGTACCATTGATAATGTCATGTCAAACAGGGTAATTAATTGCAAGACTGCAAAGGAGATATGGGATGCTTTGGAAATAAGATGTCAGGGAACTGATGCAATCAAGAAGAATAGGAAGACTATACTCACTCAAGAGTATGAGCACTTTGACTCAAAAGTTGATGAGCCATTAACTGGATTATATGACAGGTTTGTCAAACTCTTGAATGATCTGTCACTGGTGGAAAAGAAATATAATCTTGAAGATTCAAATCTAAAATACCTGTTAGCTCTTCCTGAAAGTTGGGATTTGAAGTCTACTACTATAAGAGACAACTATGCTCTTGATGAAACTACTCTTGATGAAATTTATGGTATGCTCAAGACTCATGAACTTGAGATGGATCAAAGAAGCAAGAGTCATGGGAGAAAGTCAAGGACAGTTGCTCTTAAGGCTGAGGAAGAATTCCCCAAAGTGGCTGTCTCAAAGAAAGGAAAAGGAAAGGCTCTCATCACAAAGTCTGATTCAGATTCATCAAGTTCTGATAATGATGAGGATTTAGAAACTGAAAGTCTATCTGAGATGGATGCTGATGAAGAGATGATGAAATTGTGTGCTCTTATGGTGAAGGGTATCGAAAAGATAGCCTACAGGAAAATTCAGAAAAGGAAAGAAGGTTTCCAGGAAAAGTGGAAGTTCTGACAAGAAGAGTTTCAGAAAACCTAAAGGCAAAGAAGGAAAGTCTGACAGAGGAGACTACTCAAATGTTAAATGCTACAATTGTGGTGAAAGAGGCCACATGTAATGCCCCCAAATCCGGGGTCAGGGGATTTGGTCGTCACGATGAAACCTCAATCCAAAATAACCTGTTAAATAAAATAATAAATGCCAGCGGAAGATATTTATCATAAATGACCCCAAACTAATCCAAGATCTTTTAAGGTTACAGTTCTAGAAACAAGATATCCAAATTCCACAAATAAATTCTTCTCACTTTCTTTTAAAACTCTTTTCAATAAATTCCAACTCACAATTAAACCCACTAGTATAACTTCGAAATGAAGTATACTAGGCCCAAATAAAATATACAACTATAATATAATCTAATATAAATAACTTTACACAATAAAACTTACACTAGTCCGCAAACCCTGGACCAACCACCTTCCAAGAGCTTCTTCTTTACTTCCTCGAATTTCGCAGCTAAGTAGCACAAGCTAATCCTCACTGGAGGTTAAATTTAAAAACAGGCAAGTATGAGCGGATGAAATGCTCAGCAAGATCATTATAGCATATATAGGGTCTTTTGATATAAAACCGATATCTGCATTAGAGCAGAACATTTAAAATCATAATTGCTGAATTATAAACTCTTTTTGATATTTTCAAGCGAAATGCTTCAGCAATACTTTGAATCTTGACGAGAATAAAACTCGTAAAACAGTGTTTAGGGAAATATCGTAAACCACAATAACATGAAACAATGATTATGGATTGAATCATAAACTTTACTCAAAACTCAACTCTTAATATTAATACTTATTTTGTTGTCATATCAAATTAGATATCAATACGAACTTTGATGCTCACAACACCCATACTGAAGTCAACATCAATCATCTATACTAATACCACCTTTGATATTTAACAACAACGTAAGTATCAACAAAATCAGAAACTGAATCAAAGCCACAATTCACTTTTAATCCAAAACAGAATCAGTACTTTTAATCCAAAAAGAATCAGTTGATAAATTATTTATTCTATGAATATCAAAAATGATATGATAATTTAGATTAGGATCATTCTCCGACGGACGTACTATCACATGCTGATCAGCCCGTGTGATAGCACAAGGTCATGATTCATAGAAACGTGACCCCAAAAACACGAGTACTCAAACAAAAAGGCATAACTAGCCTGTGGCAAAATGGTGTCATAATATTCATATGGCACTTAGAAATAGCCCTCCGCTGGACCGTCCGTCCCGGTCACTTACGGAATTATGATCCAATCTTAAAACCTTTTATTAAAATGGGGTCATGATACTCGACACCCGAAATAATTTTATTCCCTCAATTCTTGGGTAGGAATATTCGCAACCAAATCACTTTTCTCAAAATCCAAAATATTTGTAAATCCGATAATTAGATAAGTAAAATCACTTAGCTACTCTGAATATAGAATAACGGAAGAATACTTGCATAAACAGAATTATTTAATTCAGCGATATGTAAAACATTTATCGATTCTAAACTGAGAATAGGGAAAGCAATACTTGCATCAAAAGATTTAAAATAAATATCACTTGAAGAATAAGTGATGATAGGGATACTTGCATACTGTGATTCGAAATAAACATCACTTGAACAATAAGTGAAATCAGGGGTACTTGCCTTTGGGTTTTTAGCAGTTAGTCACACTCGCAAACACGCATCTATTCTGAAATTCTGTCTTAAAACATCACCGTCCTTCTTTCCAACACTTGACTGATATGCTGCTCCTGCGATTGCTAGAAGCCAGATGCCCAATACCATTCCATCTCATTCTTTATCCAACGTCTTGTCCTGATCAACTCGAATGATCCGCATCTATAATTAAAAGATACAACTTTAATTGTCTAAATGATAATTACTTGACGAACGGCGCGTCAAAACCCTATCGTCTACCCATACGATAGCCCACATATAAATATAACAGACAAACACATGACTCTTAATCCACACACACATATAATTCACATAGCACATAAGCACATAACTCATGTATCACTTAATTCATATCACATATGACTCAGTTCGTCAAAAGGGTCAACTCGATATGTTTAAAACTGAAATCAGGTCAAAAATATGATTTTTCGATCAATAATCGACTCAGAATAACTTGTAAAACAAACGACCTTTCGAAACAAAAAGGATTTGGGTCTCGAAAGTATTTTTAATGAAATCGGAATATTTTTCTGAGTCTGTACGCGTTCATTTCGTATTAAACGGACGAACGATTTATTTAATATGAATTTTTGAACATTTTTCGGAATTAAAACAAGTCTCCGAATCATTTATAACTAAATAATATTGCTCGAACACTCGAAATAATTTTATAAGAATTATTGAGCTTGTAAAATAATTTAAAATAATATTTTCTTGGAAATTGGACAGCACCTCCTCTATTTCTCGGACTGCCAGTCGATATCATATCGACACAACCAACAACAATCAACACAATAATTTATATTTACGCATATAAACACTCCAGAAATGAATAACACGGCCACCTGAACCAAAACTCGGACCAAAAGTGACTTCTCCAACAATTTCTAAAAATTATAAAATAAATATATAAACACTGACATACTATAATATACACAAGTACGAAGGCGGAATTTCGGAATCGTTACCCAAAATAAATTCTGATCAACCCGAAGAGAAAATCTGATGTCCGGAAAATATCTCCAGAAAAATCCGAAATTAATGGTCATAGACATATACACGCTGAGATACCATGTGGAGTAATCACCACCTCCAAACTCTGTTTCTACGCCCCGAAAATAAATTAAAACGAAAATATAACGGAAATATGCCCCGCAATTTTTCTTCTCAAAACCTTGCAATATATATACCTATGCGTAGGTATCGAAGCGCTGATCGTTTATATATATAACAATGGAAATTTGGATGAACGGTTTGTAAGATATGAATTTTTGAAAATTTAAAGTAAATAAATATACGGAGAAACAGAGAGACAGAGAATGGGGAGAGGGACTGTTTAGCTCAAATGTGTGGGGGGGGGTTTGTTGTTCACGGGTGGCAGGTGGGGGTGGTGGCCTCCTGCCACGTTTTCTTCTTTTGTTTTTTTTTGTTTTTTTTTGTTTCTTTTCAACAGATCACAGCAACATATCCTTATTTATATCTGAAAATTTTGTTTTGCCCCGCATTTCTCAACTTATCGAATAAACGCGCCGGTAAATAAAATCAGAAAATTACCAAACAAATTCTAAAATTCTCAGAATAATTAAAAACTAATAAAATAAAATTTTTATAATTTTTAAAGCATTTTTGACTTGCGCGTTATACCCGCATTACACAATTTAATGAACCGAGCTGCACTTGAAACAAATTCAGAAAATTACAAAAATAGTCTTAAAATATTACAAATATCCCGAAGTTTATAAAAACATAAATTTCGAAATTTTAAAATAATTTTTGAAACGTAATTTATACCCGCTTTTAGCAATTAAACGAATCAATGCGCCAGTGAAATTAATCCCAAAAATTTCCAAAATAATTTTAAAATTCTCAGAATATTCCAAACTTAAATAAATATGAGTTTCATAATTTTTGATGAATTTTGGAATTAAATACAAATTTTACAAATAAATGAAATCAGAAAATCACACAGGGCTAAATAATTGATGAAATAATGATTTCTAAATTTTATAAAATCCCAAAAATAATTATTATAATTATAAAGTCATAAAAATATTTTTGAAAGATAATTTAAATATTTATGAAATTAGATTTTCAATAAAATCACTTTTAAAGACAAAAACAAAACGATACGACTCAGTAATTAATAATACAAATAATCCTCAATCACAACTAAGTCACACACAATTAATATTACATACAACACATAGCAGACATAATATCCATCCAATCCCTAATATTACTAAACGAACTCAATTTACCGATATCAATAAATGATCGGGTTTCAAATAAACTTTTGAAATTAATACATTTAAGGAAATATTTTCAGATATTAACAAGGACCGATATAACACTCAACAATTAGCACATTACCAATTAATAACACAAACTCGTCAAATAGGAATAAAATATCCACCATTTTATTCCTTCTAAATCAGAAAATCACATAAATATATTCAAATATTAATAATAATAATTCTGAAAATACGGGATATCACAATCTACCCTCCTTATAAGGATTCCGTCCTCGGAATCAGCAGAAGACAAGCACTTAGGGTTTTCTAACCAACTTTCCATTTCCAAATAACCTCAATTTTCCATAATCTTAAACAAATATTGTATTCCTGGTATAATAAAACTTTTACAGGAGCTTCACTGTGTACCACTGTTCCGTCTACATCCTTTGACCAATTCCTCAATAGAATCGCTTTACTGATTGCGAGAAAGAAGAATAGAGAGAAAGATAGAGGGAAGAAAAGAAAGAGAAAGATAGAGAAATAAAGAAACAGAATGAATTCGCTATACACCCCTGATATTTTAATCGCATTGCAATCCACTGTTGCTCTTGATAATCCCATCACATAACCCTGCTTTGACTTGACCAGGATAACTCAGCTTAACTTGATTGGCATACCTTCGAATGTTTGGGATGACAAAATCATGGAATTTCAAAAAGAAAAGAATTTGATACCATAACGGAACCAAAATCTGAATTTGAGAAAAAGTATTGTTGAAATAAAAGAATAACTGAGAGATCAATATGATCAAACGAACTTGGTATTGCGTGTCCAAATTAAGACACTACTAAAGGTTGTTAACCTTCATGTATTCACAATACACACAAGTGATGGCGTCCCATCCAACTCCTATCACACAGACAGGTATACCTTGTTTCCCCTATAATTAGGGTTGTTCATCTCAGTCGGAATAAAAATATCAAAGAATTCAAAATCAAATGAATAAAACTGAAAAGATTTCAAAACTGATATTTCTGAAGGAAATGAAATCCAGAGAACAAAATTCTGGCACCAAAATGAGCAAGTGGTGTCACATCACCAAAAAACTATCCACCAAATAAGAAAAGTGGAAGTTAAATATTCATAACTTAGCAGAGCTATCAAAACCTGAAAAATAGGCTTCATGGCAACCTCTAGCACATTTAAAACATAGTTATGATTGAAAATGAGTGGTAGGGAATATATCCTCTAACAGATATCCCTTTTTGAGAGAAGCCAACAGAAATTATAGAAAGAGAAGGTATTGCCAAAGTCTTAATATTTATCTTGAATTTGAACTCTTCTGTTGACTCGTCATCCGATTCTAGATACTTCTTCATATTCTAAGGATATCGATAATATCCATCGTCGTCGAATCGTAGTCTCGGAAGATTCCACAATAGAAATTTGCAGCTTCCCGGAGTTCCATCCAGTTCAGCACAATCATCTCAAACAAATACGCCTTATCTTAACTTATTCGTTGGTACTATATTCAATAGTCCAACAGGAACTCGATATGAGCTCAAACGTCCTCACATAGCTATACACACTCCTTACACACTCTCGTTTCTAGTTTACTATAACCTCAGCTCTGATACCAACCTGTAACGCCCCCAAATCCGGGGTCAGGGGATTTGGTCGTCACGATGAAACCTCAATCCAAAATAACCTGTTAAATCAAATAATAAATGCCAGCGGAAGATATTTATCATAAATGACCCCAAACTAATCCAAGATCTTTTAAGGTTACAGTTCTAGAAACAAGATATCCAAATTCCACAAATAAATTTTTCTCCCTTTCTTTTAAAACTCTTTTCAATAAATTCCAACTCACAATTAAACCCACTAGTATAACTTCGAAATGAAGTATACTAGGCCCAAATAAAATATACAACTATAATATAATCTAATATAAATAACTTTACACAATAAAACTTACACTAGTCCGCAAACCCTGGACCAACCACCTTCCAAGAGCTTCTTCTTTGCTTCCTCGAATTTCGCAGCTAAGTAGCGCACGCTAATCCTCACTGGAGGTTAAATTTAAAAATAGGCAAGTATGAGCGGAAGAAATGCTCAGCAAGATCATTATAGCATATATAGGGTCTTTTGATATAAAACCGATATCTGCATTAGAGCAGAACATTTAAAATCATAATTGCTGAATTATAAACTCTTTTTGATATTTTCAAGCGAAAGGCTTCAGCAATACTTTGAATCTTGACGAGAATAAAACTCGTAAAACAGTGTTTAGGGAAATATCGTAAACCACAATAACATGAAACAATGATTATGGATTGAATCATAAACTTTACTCAAAACTCAACTCTTAATATTAATACTTATTTTGTTGTCATATCAAATTAGATATCCATACGAACTTTGATGCTCACAACACCCATACTGAAGTCAACATCAATCATCTATACTAATACCACCTTTGATATTTAACAACAACGTAAGTATCCACAAAATCAGAAACTGAATCAAAGCCACAATTCACTTTTAATCCAAAACAGAATCAGTACTTTTAATCCAAAAAGAATCAGTTGATAAATTATTTATTCTATGAATATCAAAAATGATATGATAATTTAGATTAGGATCATTCTCCGACGGACGTACTATCACATGCTGATCAGCCCGTGTGATAGCACAAGGTCATGATTCATAGAAACGTGACCCCAAAAACACGAGTACTCAAACAAAAAGGCATAACTAGCCTGTGGCAAAATGGTGTCATAATATTCATATGGCACTTAGAAATAGCCCTCCGCTAGACCGTCCGTCCCGGTCACTTACGCAATTATGATCCAATCTTAAAACCTTTTATTGAAATGGGGTCATGATACTCGACACCCAAAATAATTTTATTCCCCCAATTCTTGGGTAGGAATATTCGCAACCAAATCACTTTTCTCAAAATCCAAAATATTTGTAAATCCGATAATTGGATAAGTAAAATCACTTAGCTACTCTGAATATAGAATAACGGAAGAATACTTGCATAAACAGAATTATTTAATTCAGCGATATGTAAAACATTTATCGATTCTAAACTGAGAATAGGGAAAGCAATACTTGCATCAAAAGATTTAAAATAAATATCACTTGAACAATAAGTGATGATAGGGATACTTGCATACTGTGATTCGAAATAAACATCACTTGAACAATAAGTGAAATCAGGGGTACTTGCCTTTGGGTTTTTAGCAGTTAGTCACACTCGCAAACACGCATCTATTCTGAAATTCTGTCTTAAAACATCACCATCCTTCTTTTCAACACTTGACTGATATGCTGCTCCTGCGATTGCTAGAAGCCAGATGCCCAATACCATTCCATCTCATTCTTTATCCAACGTCTTGTCCTGATCAACTCGAATGATCCGCATCTATAATTAAAAGATACAACTTTAATTGTCTAAATGATAATTACTTGACGAACGGCGCGTCAAAACCCTATCGTCTACCCATACGATAGCCCACATATAAATATAACAGACAAACACAGGACTCTTAATCCACACACACACATAATTCACATAGCACATAAGCACATAACTCATGTATCACTTAATTCATATCACATATGACTCAGTTCGTCAAAAGGGTCGACTCGATATGTTTAAAACTGAAATCAGGTCAAAAATATGATTTTTTGATCAATAATCGACTCAGAATAACTTGTAAAACAAACGACCTTTCGAAACAAAAAGGATTTGGGCCTCGAAAGTATTTTTAATGAAATCGGAATATTTTTCTGAGTCTGTACGCGTTCGTTTCGTATTAAACGGACGAACGGTTTATTTAATATGAATTTTTGAACATTTTTCGGAATTAAAACAAGTCTCCGAATCATTTATAACTAAATAATATTGCTCGAACACTCGAAATAATTTTATAAGAATTATTGAGCCTGTAAAATAATTTAAAATAATATTTTCTTGGAAATTGGACAGCACCTCCTCTATTTCTCGGACTGCCAGTCGATATCATATCGACACAACCAACAACAATCAACACAATAATTTATATTTACGCATATAAACACTCCAGAAATGAATAACACGGCCACCTGAACCAAAACTCGGACCAAAAGTGACTTCTCCAACAATTTCTAAAAATTATGAAATAAATATATAAACACTAACATGCTATAATATACACAAGTACGAAGGCGGAATTTCGGAATCGTTACTCAAAATAAATTCTGATCAACCCGAAGAGAAAATCTGATGACCGGAAAATATCTCCAGAAAAATCCGAAATTAATGGTCATAGACATATACACGCTGAGATACCATGTGGAGTAATCACCACCTCCAAACTCAGTTTCTACGCCCCGAAAATAAATTAAAACGGAAATATAACGGAAATATGCCCCGCAATTTTTCTTCTCAAAACCTTGCAATATATATACCTATGCGTAGGTATCGAAGCGCTGATCGTTTATATATATAACAATTGAAATTTGGATGAACGGTTTGTAAGATATGAATTTTTGAAAATTTAAAGTAAATAAATATACGGAGAAACAGAGAGACAGAGAATGGGGAGAGAGACTGTTTAGCTCAAATGTGTGGGGGGGGGTTTGTTGTTCACGGGTGGCAGGTGGGGGTGGTGGCCTCCTGCCACGTTTTCTTCTTTTGTTTTTTTTTTTGTTTTTTTTGTTATTTTTTGTTTTTTTTCAACAGATCACATCAACATATCCTTATTTATATCTGAAAATTTTGTTTTGCCCCGCATTTCTCAACTTATCGAATAAACGCGCTGGTAAATAAAATCAGAAAATTACCAAACAAATTCTAAAATTCTCAGAATAATTAAAAACTAATAAAATAAAATTTTTATAATTTTTAAAGCATTTTTGACTTGCGCGTTATACCCGCATTACACAATTTAATGAACCGAGCTGCACTTGAAACAAATTCAGAAAATCATAAAAATAGTCTTAAAATGTTACAAATATCCCGAAGTTTATAAAAACATAAATTTCGAAATTTTAAAATAATTTTTGAAATGCAATTTATACCCGCTTTTAGCAATTAAACGAATCAATGCGCCAGTGAAATTAATCCCAAAAATTTCCAAAATAATTTTAAAATTCTCAGAATATTCCAAACTTAAATAAATATGTGTTTCATAATTTTTGATGAATTTTGGAATTAAATACGAATTTTACAAATAAATGAAATCAGAAAATCACACAGGGCTAAATAATTGATGAAATAATGATTTCTAAATTTTATAAAATCCCAAAAATAATTATTGTAATTATAAAGTCATAAAAATATTTTTAAAAGATAATTTAAATATTTATGAAATTAGATTTTCAATAAAATCACTTTTAAGGACAAAAACAAAACGATACGACTCAGTAATTAATAATACAAATAATCCTCAATCACAACTAAGTCACACACAATTAATATTACATACAACACATAGCAGACATAATATCCATCCAATCCCTAATATTACTAAACGAACTCAATTTACCGATATCAATAAATGATCGGGTTTCAAATAAACTTTTGAAATTAATACATTTAAGGAAATATTTTCAGATATTAACAAGGACCGATATAACACTCAACAATTAGCACATTACCAATTAATAACACAAACTCGTCAAATAGGAATAAAATATCCACCATTTTATTCCTTCTAAATCAGAAAATCACATAAACATATTCAAATATTAATAATAATAATTTTGAATATACGGGATATCACACCACATATCTCCTGACTGCAAGAAAGGAAAGAGAGACAAAGGCAAGGCCCTTGTCACAAAGAAGAAAAGCTGGACAGACACTTCAGATTCTGAACATGAGGTGAACTATGCCTTGATGACAAATGTTAATAGCAGTTCTGATGCTATTGAGTTAAAGGTACCTCAAACAACTTATGCTTTTCATACTGATGATATTACTGAGTTGAGATCTTATCTTAAAACCATATTCATTAGCTATAGAGATCAGACTTTAACATGTGATAGGTTAACTTCTGAAAATCTGGCTTTTAAAAAAAGGAATGACTATTTAGAAAAAGAGTTAGTTATGTTCCATCAAACTCAGAAAGAAAAAGATGATGCTTTTTTATGTTAGAGATGAAGTGTTAAAATTGAATCAATCTCTAAAAACTGAACTAGAAAAGGAAAGAGAGATTATGAGGACTTGGATTAACTCTGGCAGAACAACTCAGAATTTGCTAAGTAGTGGAAACTGGAAAGAGGGCTTAGGTTATGGAGATGATAAAAGTGAATTAGGAACTGAACAAATTAAGCCAATCATTGTTAAACAGACTACTAAGCCAAAGGTAAATCCTGTTAAGTTTGTAGCTAAAACTGTAAAGTCTGATTCTGATAAGATGAAAGATATTGAGGCAAAATTTAAGGCAGAGTCAACTTCTGACAAATTAAAACATGATAAACTAGCTGAAGTTAACATAGGCTTAATGACTAAGAAGCAACTTAAGTATAAGCTGAAAGAGATTAAGAATGTAAACAAGGTAAATCCACCTAGGAAAAATAGGAATGGAAAGGAAGGTGTGAATAAAAGCAATAATTATAAGTCTGTTCCTAATGCTCCTAGAAAGAAATGCTATAACTGTGGAAACTCTAACCATCTTGCTTCTTTTTGCAGGAAGAATAAGGATGTAAACTCTTTACCTCCTAATTCAGGAGTTAAGAGTCAGATTGTTAGGTTTAAACCACAAAATCCTTGTTTTCATTGTGGTAGTTTATGGCATTCCATTTATACTTCTAAGGAATATCATAGTTTGTATTATGATTATTATCAAATAAAACCTTCTTTAAAGAAAGTTAGCACTATTCCTTCTAGTGTAAGTTCTGATACAAAGTCTGATACTGTAAAATCTGATAAGAAAAATGTTAGCATAAACTCTGAAGTTAAATCCGCTGTAAATGCTAACAAACTTAATAAGGCCAAAGGATCCAAGCAAGTCTGGGTCCTTAAAACTAATCCTTAGTGGTTTTTGTGATTACAGGGCAACAGGAAAAACATCCTAGTTCTGGACAGTGGATGTTCAGGACATATGACTTGAAATAATGCCCTGTTATCAGACTTTGTGGAGAAAGCTGGCCCAGGAGTTTCTTATGGAGATGGCAACAAGGGAAAAACTCTGGGATATGGAAATATCAATCTTGGGAATGTCATCATTGAAAAAGTAGCTCTAGTCTCAGGACTTAAACACAATCTGCTGAGTGTTAGTCAAATCTGTGACATAGGTTATCATGTGGATTTCTTTGAAGAACACTGTGAAGTTGTAAGCAAATCTACAGGAAAAGTTATTCTGAAGGGATAAAGGCATGGTAACATTTATGAAGTCAAGCTTTCAACAAGTTCTGATGGTTCTGCAATCTGTCTGTTAAGCAGAGCATCAATTGAAGAAAGTTGGGATTGGCACAAGAAACTCTCTCATATAAATTTTAACAATATAAATGAACTAGTCAAGAAAGATCTTGTGAGAGGACTGCCAAAATCAGTATTTGCTCCTAATGGCCTTTGTGATTCATGTCAAAAGGCAAAACAAAGAAAATCTTCATTCAAGAGCAAGATTGAATCTTCAATTCTTGATCCTTATCACCTGCTACATGTTGATCTATTTGGTCCAGTGAATATCATGTCTATTGCAAAGAAGAAATATGCTATGGTCATAGTAGATGAGTTTACCAGATACACATGGGTGTATTTCTTGCACACAAAAAGTGAAACTGCATCTATCTTGATTGATCATGACAAACAACTGGATAAATTGGTCAAAGACTCTGTGAAAATCATAAAAAGTGATAATGGCACTGAGTTCAAGAATTTGATCATGGAAGAGTTCTGCAAAGACCATGGAATCAAGCAGGAATTTTCTGCTCCTGGACCTCCACATCAAAATAGAGTTGTTGAAAGAAAGAATAGAACTCTTATTGAAGCTGTACGAACTATGCTTGATGAAGCAAAGTTACCAACCTATTTTTGGGTTGAAGCTGTGCAGACTGCTTATTTTACTCAGAATGCAACACTTATCAACAAGCATGGAAAGACACCATATGAGATGGTGAAGAAAAAGAAGCCAAATCTGAAGTACTTTCATGTATTTGGATGCAAGTGTTTTGTTCTTAAGACTCATCCTGAACAGCTATCCAAATTTGATCTAAAAGCTTATGAAGGAATTTTTGTTGGATATCCACTTTCCACAAAAGCCTTCAGAGTCTACAATTTAAGAACAAGGGTTGTTATGGAATCTATCAATGTCTCTTTTTATGATAAGAAGATTATTGGACTTGAAGATTTTATTGATCATGATCAGCTGAGTTTTGAGAATGAAGCTTTAAATTCTGATTCTGTAAATTATGATAGTCTAAATCCTGATACTGTAAACTCTGATGGGTTAAACTCTGATGTTATTGAAACTATGGTAACTACGTCAAAGGAAAATGCACCTGTGCAGGGGGAGCATATTGAAGATCCAACCACATCTCAGGAAGCATCAGAACCTAGAACAGGCTCTTCAAGTTCTGATTCATCAAGTTCTGATGGGCCAAGTTCTGATAATTCTGGAAAATCGAATTCTGATTCATCAAGTTCTGATGGGCCAAATTCTGATAATTCTGGAAACTCAAATTCTGAAGGATCCAACTCAGAGAGCATTATTGCAGGGAGAGCATCAGAAAATGTTGATAGAGACAGCATGGATCATGGGGGAGCATCCAGTTCTAGAGATAATCTTCCATCTGCAAGGAAGTGGACTAAAGCACATACACCTGACTTCATTATTGGAGATCCTGAAGCAGGTATAAGAACTAGAACAACAACATCAAATGAATGTCTCTATCACTCTTTTCTTTCTCAGACTAAACCAAAGAAAGTGGAAGAAGCTGATTGGGTGCAAGCAATGCAGGAAGAGTTAAATAAATTTGAAAGAAATAAAGTCTGGACCCTAGTGCCAAGACCAAAGGACAGATCAGTTGTTGGTACAAAATGGGTGTTCAGAAAAAAAACTGATAGTGATGGCATAATTACAAGGAATAAAGCAAGGCTAGTTACAAAAGGATATTCTCAACAGGAGGGAATTGATTAAGATGAAAAATTTGCACCAGTTGCTAGATTGGAAGCCATAAGGATATTTGTGGCTTATGCTGCTCACAAAAAGTTTACAGTCTTTCAAATGGATGTAAAAACTGCTTTTCTTAATGGAGAATTGGAAGAAGAAGTATATGTTGAACAACCTCCAGGTTTTGTTGATTCAAAATTTCCTAATCTTGTCTACAGACTTGATAAAGCAATTTATGGCCTTAAGCAAACTCCAAGAGCATGGTATGACATTAGCTCAGTTTCTTCTGGAAAGTCGATTTAACAGAGGGACTATTGACAAAACTTTATTCTATCTCAACCATGGAAAGGACTTACTTTTGGTGCAGATATATGTTGATGATATCATTTTTTGTTCTAGAAATGATAGACTTTTTAAAATGTTTTCCAAGCTAATGCAGTCAAGATATCAAATGAGTATGATGGGAGAACTTAGCTATTTTCTGGGCCTTCAAGTCAAGCAGAATGAAGAAGGAACTTTTATTTGTCTATCTACGTACACCAAAAATTTGTTGAAGAAATTTGGAATGCAAGACTGTTCAAGTGCATCCACTCATATGGCCACTGCAACAAAATTGGATAAGGATACTGGTACATCAGTAGATATTACTGATTACAGAGGTATGATTGGATCACTACTATATCTAACTATAAGTAGACCTGATATCATGTATGATACCTGTCTTTGTGCAAGATTTCAAGCAGATCCAAGAGAACCTTACTTAACAGCTGTGAAAAGAATTTTCAAGTACCTTAACGGTATAGCTGATCTAGGATTGTGGTATCATAGGGAATCAGACTTTAAGCTAATAGGTTACTCAGATGCAAATTTTGCAGGGTGCAAAATTGACAGGAAAAGCACAAGTGGAAGCTGCCAATTTCTTGGAGGCAGATTAGTTTCTTGGTTTAGCAAGAAACAAAAGTCAATTTCCACCTCAACTGTAGAGGCAGAGTACATTGCTGCAGGAAGCTGTTGTGCACAAATTCTTTGGATGAAGAATCAGTTACTGGATTATGGGTTAACATATTCTAAAATACCCATTTACTGTGATAATCAAAGTGCTATTGCTATGACACGTAATCCAGTTCAACACTCAATGACAAAGCACTTCAGCATTAGGTACCACTTCATAAGGGAATATGTGATGGAAGGTACATTGGAATTGCATTTTGTTCCAACAGATCAACAACTAGCAGATATCTTCACAAAACCACTATGTGAAGCTACTTTTACAAGATTGGTAAATGAACTTGGAATGGTTTCAGGTTCTTTCTCTAAATCTGTTTAGTTTATGTTCTGATACATCAGACCTTATAATCAGTATTTACAAATATTACTATCTTTATGTAATCTGTGCTTAAATTGAAATTTACCTAAGTGCTGATTGTTGTCTGATGTGAATTTCTAAACTCTGATAGTGATATGAATGTTTTTGTGACTATTCAATCCAATGAGGATAAATGTGCTAGATTCTGACCTAGTAGTCTCTAATATACTAAAGATCTCATGTTTGAAGTAATTGTTTTTGTGGAAATCTTTTAACACAAGCAAATTCTGATATTGAGCTTGGTTAGGTTTACTTTGTGTATCTTATTACTAAGTCAAAAACTAGAATAGTGCTTCTTATCTGTTAAGTTCTGATGTTGGTAAATCTTATGGATGTACTAAGTGCTGATAAACCTCACTTATCAAAAGAAAAAGATAAGAAAATAAATAAATATCAGGTACTCCTTTGAGATCTAGAGAAAAATATATGTGGAAGGGAAAACCCAAGTGCATTGCTGGTATTAAGTAGTATGCATTAGAAAAGCAAAATAAAATTTTCTTGGTGACTTTTCACATTCTCTGATTACTGGAGAAATACTCTGATAATAGTATAAATTCTGATAAGCAGTTGTGACTCACTTACACTGAGGAGCTCCTGTGAAAAAGAATATCAAAAGATGCATAAAATGAGCACAAAACAATAGAGGTGGACTCATGCATGAACTCATTCTATAGTAGACTTCAGACTAATGACATATTTTGAACAAATTTCTTAGTTATGCCTTATTTCTAAGATGTACTGAAGTGAATCAGACTTTACTCTTTGTCTGATATTTAGCTTAAAGCACACACTTACACTCCATATGAATGATTAAAATTAATGTGGTGATCAATGTTATTTTAGATGAACAGTTTAAGTGTCAGTTGCATAAATTCTGAGGACAAGTTCTGATGATTAAGTTCTGCAAAAACCATATCAGTATTTGTGTGAAGAATTACAGAAATAAACATTCACTTTTTGTGTACAGAAGCCATATTCTGATGACCTTTAAATTCTGATAATAATCAAGTTATGATGCTTATGTGGCAGTATTTATTTACTTGATTTATTTTTAGTCAATACTTGAACGGTTCTATTTTATCAGAATATTGGTTTCAGTGAGATAAAGACAGTCATAATCATTTGTATAGTGGGAACAATTTTTTTTATTCAAAAACTGTAAGTGCATAGTAATCATTACTTATTTCCCGTGCCCATTAACTATTGTCTTAACTACTGAATGGCTGACAGGTGTAAAGACTGTTCCAATTTTTCTTAACTGATGTCAAGTGGCGTGTATAAGTAAAAGAGAGAAAAGATTTTAAATCTTTTATCTACTTTTGTATTCTATACTCTCTCTCTTTTCTGTTATTCTCTCTATATTCTCTGACGGTTTTTACATAGGCATTTTACCAAACACCTTTCAGGCATTCTTATTTCTCACTTCTTTTTCAATGGCACCCAAGGATCTAATCTTTAATGGATCAAAGTTCGTCCCCAACAACTACAATGCCATTCTAACCAAGAGTGACGCTCCATCGGAACTTCATTTTGTTCAGGACTTCTTGGCTCAAAGTGAAATAGGGTTCGCTTTGACGCAACCATCCACTTTATCTGGAACTCAAGTCCTGACCATCTGGCGAACGGGACTTTATGATGATGGTGGTAAGGATGAGACTCCAAGCATCGTTTTTACAGCAAAGGAGGTGGAGTACGTTGTTACTCCGGCAACGGTCAGGAAAGCTCTACATCTACTTCAGAACTGCCAGTTTAGTTCTGCTGTTGAGGAGCCATTGCCACAATGGCTAATTTAGGGTATGAGGAGAGTTTGGAAAAGTTGGGCCAACTTAAATGCCCACATATTCGAAGAGAATGGAGATTTTTCTTCGATTGCATCACCAAGGCGTTCGCAAACAAATGCTCAATTTTGACGCCATTCCGATTCTGACTCAAAAAATTGGGTATGCTCTCTAAACTAGTCTCACTTTGATTATGCCAAGACTGTGTTATGTTTTATAGGAGATAGAATGAAAGAGGATAGGAATGTTATTTACTTTGCTAGGTTCTGTCAATTAATTTACAGTTACTGTATATCAGATGAACCACAACTAGCAAGTGAACACATAGAACCTTTTCGGTTAGCAAAAAGGGCTTTTACCGATCTTTTAATTGCTGATAACAAAAAGAAAGTTCTGAGGCCCTTTAGCATTCCTTTAGCAGTAAAGCAAGCCCTTGTAAATGCTGATGCTGATACTTACTCTGTATTATATCCTGATGTTCCACAACAACAACCACAACCACAATAGCCATCAGAACCTACTACTGCCACTCAACAAACACACACATCAGAACATGCCAACCAACCATCAGCACATAATCAGGTGAAGCCTTCTTCTTCTAGAGCAAAGAGGACTAAGACAGTACTTTAGGCAAAGCAGAAAAGAAGGAAGATGATTTTAAGAGATGAGTCTGATGATGAGGTACATGTTCAACCATTAAAACATGTTGCTGAAGTAGCTGAGAAGGTCTCTTCTCAGACAGCTCAAGAAACTGGGAGTTCCAGGCCCCTAAAAAGGCCTAGAAAGCTAAACTATGATGATGAAGCTCCCAGAGTCTCTCCACCAGCTAAGAGACTTAAAAAGCAAAGAGCAAGGAGGGCTGTAGAAGAATCAATCTCTGAAGAAGGAATGGAAGCAGTAGCTGTGGAAGGGGGTCAGGAATCTCTGATCCCACAAGAACCTACTGTAGTTGAATCTCTTCCAAGTGTTGAGCCATAACTTAATGAAGCTCATAAATCTCCAATCCAAGAGCCAGAGACTACTCCAATGCCTACACCTCCCGTGTCTCCAATAAACTCTCCAGTTCATGCTGACAACCCAGGCACAAGTGCTGAAATTGATATCAACAACTTGGATGTGCCTGTGGTCTTGTATCTGGAAGCTCCATCTACTTCACATCTTTCTCAGCACACTCCATCAACAACTCCATTGCTAGATGCTGATGTCCATGAAGATGAATCTTATATTGCTTCATATACAATCATTCTTTCAAAAGATGTTGATACCGAAGATTCTGCAAGTATAAATGCTGATGCAGCTGGTCCTTCTGGACATGCACCTCCAAAAACAGTTGGTAAAGCTGATTTGATTAAGAAGTTTGTGAGAAAGGATGCACCAGTTCCTTGAAGTGAAACTAACAGAGGAAGAGAGTGGATCAAGGAATGGAACAAAGTTGATTTTGTTCCTACTGCAGATGTTCTTGATGAGCACCTGGCTCAAGCTGATGAGATGCTAATGAATGATGATTTCAAAGAAAAGCTCAGAGTTACTGTATTGAGTACCAGGAACCTTCAAGGTCAACACTCAATAACTCAAGCCAAGGTGGAAAAACTTCAAGATACAGTGACTAAGCAAACCATGAATGTCACATTGGACAAGAAAAAGTTTTTTAAGCCATCCTTTGACCACATTGAGTATATAGAAAAGACTCAAGAAAAGTAGCAAGCTCAACTATCTGATATTTTAAAGAATCAAGCTGCTTAACAAAACCAACTCAATGAAATCCAAAACTCTGTGGAATTGCTTGTCTCTCTGCTTCTACCAGATGATGCCAAAAAGGCGGAGAAAGTAATTAAGTCCAAATGCACAATTGATCAACCACTGAAGGGTAAGGATGATGATAATGAAGACCAGGGAAACTCTGAAAGGAGTAGAGGTCTAAGTCAAGGCAGGGGTTCTTTATCAAGGGAAGCCAGAACTATAAGTCAAAGAACAAGTTCTGATACTAAAAGGATAAGTTCTGATGAACAAACTCTGAAACTTGATGAAGAGATCTCCAAAAGGTTGTTCTTAAAGGACAATCCAGGCATGGATATTGAAAGTCTGAAGGAAGAAGAGATTAGACTGAAAGCTGAAAATGACAAATCTAAGTCAAAGTCTAAAACTTAAGTCACAGCAAAGAAACCACCTAAGCCTAAGGGCATTATGATCAAAAAGAGGACAAATACTGAGGTATCTAAGGCCAAGTCCAAATCACAGGTGGAAGTTGATCCTAGATTCAAGGGTAAGGCAAAAGTTGATGAATCTGTAAAGATATATCTGCCAACCATGGACCTGGAAGTAAATGTTGATGAAGGTACAAGTATGATTTTGAAGGAGAAAAGGAATATTCAAGCAACCTCTGTGTTGTGAATATGTTGTGTACCTGATGATCACTTAAACAAAATATCTAAGTAGATTTTACTTAGTGAAATAATGTAGCACTCGACGGATAAGAATTATAGTCCCGACGGATAACTCATTATAGTCCCGACGGATGATTAACTTATTATCCATCGAGTGAGTAGCTTATGTAATAATAAGTTTGTAGCACAGTGATGTATGCTCCTTTGTATAGAATCTGTAGTAGCATATAAGTCATGTTGACTTTAACTAGATATGCAGAATAGGTTGATTAATTGTACATAAGTAATGTCTTGTAATTCTGTATAAGTGAAATGAAGTCAAGTGCCAAAATAGCTACCGACGGATGATTAACAAAGCCTTCGACGGATGATCAAATGACTATCAACGGATGTTTAACATAGCAGTCGACGGATGATAAATTAAGTCATCGACGGATGGTCTGAAAGTCGACGGATGATCATATCAAGAATTCAAACATAAGTTGAACAGTGAAAGCTGACACACAGCCGTCGAGTTGTACACAAACACATTGTGGAAGCCCATTAACTGGGTAGTAGAGGACGAAATATAGCAAAGATTAAGACTGTTAGATTTTATATTTGTTCAGTCTTTTTGACTTTGTAATCTTGGTATTATATAAACCAATACCAAGAGAGTAGCAAAAAGAAATATAACTGAGATAACTGAGAGAAACTCAAAAACAGAGAAATCTTTGTAAGCATAATCTTTAGCATTTCCTGTATTCTCAGTAGTTCTATTTTGTAAGCAGCTGTGAGCATTTCTGCACACAGAGTCCTCTCGATATATTATATATATCTCTGGTGGAATTGTTTAAATCCACCAGAAAGTTTTTAAAGACTCTTATTTTTAATTACTTGTGTTTTGATTCATTTAAGTTTATATTCCGCATTGTGCTAATCAAAACAAATATATCAATAATCGAGTTGAACATTTTTATTTCAAGAAAAAGGTTCAAGAATTCCATTCAACCCCCCTTCTGTAATTCTTGCTACATTGTTAAGGGACTAACAATTGGTATTAGAGCAAGCTCTTAATCTACAAAGAGTTTAAAGATCAAAATAATTCAGCAAGATGAACAAGAAAGATGTTGGAGTCAAGATTCCTTTTCTTGATAAAGATAATTACCATCATTGGAAGGTAAAGATGCATCTTCATATGCTTTCTCAAGATGAGGCCTATGTACATAGAAAGAGGACCTCATGTTCCAATGAGAGCTGCAACAGGAAATGAGCCATCTTTCCAAAGCCAAGGCATGAATGGTCTGATCCTGACATTGAACAAGTCTAGAAAGATAAAAAGGCCATGAACATTCTGTTCAATGGTGTTGATGCAGACATGTTTGATAACATCATCAACTGCAAGACTGCCAAGGAAGTTTGGGACACAATACAGATAATCTGTGATGGTACTGAGCACGTAAGAGAAAATAAAATGCATTTCCTGATTTAGCAATATGAGCATTTTCACAATGAAGAAAGTGAGTCACTCACTGACATTTTTAGTAGATTCCAAAAACTACTAAATGCTCTTAAGTTGCATGGAAGAGTCTATCAGACTAAAGACTCCAATCTGAAATTTCTCAGATCTCTTCCAAAGGAATGGAAACCAATGACAGTCTCATTGAGCAACTCACAAGATTATAAGGAGTTTACTTTAGAGAGACTGTATGGCATTCTGAAAACCTATGAGCTTGAGATAGAGCAGGATGAAAGAATGGAGAGATGAAAGAAGAAAGGA
Source organism: Apium graveolens (assembly GCF_009905375.1). Lineage (NCBI taxonomy): Eukaryota > Viridiplantae > Streptophyta > Magnoliopsida > Apiales > Apiaceae > Apium > Apium graveolens. The sequence goes on along the minus strand of NC_133649.1, from coordinate 247,905,596 downwards.
GGATCCATTGCACTAGTTGTTGATCTGGAAAAGGAGAAAGAAGTGAAGATGGAAGCTGTGGAATCAACTTCAAAGGTCTGTGAAAGCAAGGGTAAGGGGCTAGCTGCAGAAAGTGAAGAATCATTGAGCCAAGATGACATGGAGGACATTGATGAGCTCCTAGCATTCTTTTCAAGAAGATTTTCCAAGCTCAAGTTCAAAAAGAACTTTGGAGCAGCCAAGCCAAATAGAAACATGGTGGATAAGTCGAAATTCAAATGTTTTAAATGTGGCTTGGCAGGGCATTTTGCAAATGAGTGTAGAAAGTCAGATTCCAGTAAGAAAAGGTTTGAGTCTGTAGATTACAAGCAAAAATACTTTGATCTTCTCAAACAAAAGGAAAGGGCTTTTATTACACAAGAGAATGACTGGGCAGCTGATGGTTTGGATGAAGATGAAGATGTCAGCTATGTCAATCTAGCCCTAATGGCCAAGTCTGATGAAACAGAGACAAGTTCCTCAAGCAATCAGGTAATCACTACAAACCTTGCACATTTATCTAAAGCTGAGTGTAATGATGCCATAAATGACATGTCTACAGAATTGTATCATTTGCGTGTTACACTTAAGTCTCTCGCTAAAGAAAATGCTAAAATCAAAGAAAACAATTTGTTTTTAAGTGAGAGGAACAATGTGCTTGAGTCTCAGTTTGTTGAGTTTGAGAAACTAAAAATTGAGTGTAAGATTTCCAAGGAGGAATTAACAGAGTCCTTGAAAAAGGAAAGAAATTTTGAACAAGCAGCTCGAGCGTGAACAAGAGGTGATTAAAGCATGGAAAACATCTAGGGATGTTCATGCTCAAATCACCAAGGTTCAAGGAATTGAGTCTTTTTGTGATGAAGCCTGGAAAAAGAATAAGGAGAAACTAGAACCTATTTTGGTAGATGGGTTGCTGACAGATGTAGACTCGATGGATGATGAGAACTATCCGTCGGATAACAAAAAGTGTTATCCGTCGAATGATAAAAATCCTCATCCGTCGGCTATAAGCATACCCATTAGCAAAGCCAAATTAATCAAGCTAAATGAAAAGTATGGGTCTGTTTTCAAGAACTTTATTTGCAGGATAGTCAAGTCAAGCTAAGAAAGGGAAAAAGGCTAATGTTGGTCACATGACTATCAAATAGTTAAGTGACAGACTTGAGAAGATAGAGGTAAAAACAGAGACTAAAAGGAAAAATAATAGGAATGGTAAAGTAGGGATTAACAAACACAATAACTACACACCTGATAAATATGCTCCTAGAAAAATCTGTGTCAAGTGTGGTAGTGTAAATCATTTGTCTGTTAATTGCAAATCTGCCATGCCTACTTGATAAGTGGCATTTTATACCACTTAGAACGTCTTAAAATGGCTTAAATTGGTGTCTTGAAATCAAGTATTTTGTGTATTTGATGCGTTTTTCTAGTGTTTATGCATTTTAGGGTATTAGTTGCATTTCGGGGGAGGAATCATCAAGAATAAGCCTTGGCATGTGTTCACTATTGCGAGAGGAAAGGAATGGGCAGATTACGGCGAAGAAACGGAGCAAGCTTGGAATTTTTCAAGTAGGGTCCTGCGCGCCCGCGCAGCAATGCTGAGCGGCCGCGCAGCAGCCTACGCGCCCGCGCAGAAATGCTGAGCGGCCGCGCAAGGTCGGGGAAAAAGCTGAATTATTTTAGACTTCTACTTCTGTGTGGCTTCCAACTTCTATGTAATCTGAGTTTTATGGGACTATTATATAGGTAGATTTGAGACGTTTTCACAGAGAGTATTAAGGGGATTATGTTTTAGATTGTGTTTTACGCAGGGAGCGAAGGAGATAAGGAAGAAGACCGATTTAGCACACCGCAACGAAGAGGAAGCATATATTCTTGTGATTCTTGTTTCGTTGTAACGTTGGATGCTAGTTTTCTTGCTTTGACTTATTTACTCTTGTGACGTACTCTGTTTTAATATAATTAGTGTAGTTATTACTTTCTTGTGTTGTTTGTCATGATTTCATATGAACCCATGATGGCGATAAGTTCTATTATGGGCTAATCGTGATCATGGGGTTACAACGGATTTATTATGGAATTCTTTAGTTAATTGTTTAATACTTTAGTGTGTGATGATTGCATGATATCTAGTATTGGTTGTGCGTATTCGTCTTATGTGTGTCGCGAACATATAAGATAGGGTGTTAATCTCTTGTGAAGCGACGGTGGATCTTGAGATTTAGAACTTGCCATGCTAGCATAGGTTCATGTACGTTGTGCATGATTAGTGGGTAACTCTAACAGTTTTATTTGCCCTATGTAATCAAAAAGGGATAACTTGTGCTTAAATCGTTGTGTTGTCAATTTCTGTAGACATATAGGAACTCAACATAATTGATGACTATTCAACTTCTATCTTAATTGTGGATGTTTGGTAGAATGGTATTAGTACAACGAAAGTTGGCTTTTATCAGTTTTATGTTATTCGATTAATATCATCACTGTCACATGCTAAAGGTAATAACAATGGCTATAGAAGGAAGTAATAATGAAGTTGTGATCTCATGAGTGTTTTATTATTGATAAATTGAAGTGTTAGTTAAGTGGTTAATTGAGTAGTTAATTATAGTTAATATTTAATCAACAATTTTAAGTGTTATTATCTTAACATTGAGAAGTAATCATACATTGGTGAGTAAGTTTAATTAGACAATAATTTAGTCTGAGTCTCTGAGGGAATGAACTAGAAAGTATTCTATATTACTTGCGAACGCGTATACTTGCGTGAATATTAGTGCGTGTTTTCGCCCTAACAAGTTTTTGGCGCCGTTGCCGGGGACTCGGCGTATTTGTTTAGTTTATGTACTTACCATCATTGGTCATTGGGACTCAGTGATTAGGACGTAGTAGTTACTTACTCTTTTCGGTTGTGTTTCAGGTACTTTAGCAAGCGTTTATTCAACTCGTTCTCGTGCTCGCAAGAGGACTTTAGATACAGCTGAGGAGACAAACGAAGTTCTTGATATTCCGGAGAAGTTAGATTTTGAGGATTCGGATTTAGGAGCTGAGCAGAAAGAACCAGTAAACATGGGAGATCGTATTGTTCAAGCTGATCCAGCTCTTATGGATTTTTCTCGGCCTAAAATTGATGACATTCAGTCAAGCATCCTTCATCCGGCTATTCAAGCTAACACCTTTGAAATCAAGCCGAGCACTATTCAGATGGTGCAGAATTCTGTTTCTTTTGGAGGAGCGGGAACTGAAGACCCCAACATGCACATAAGGAATTTTGTCGAGATCTGCAGCACTTTTAAGTATAATGGCGTGACTGATGAGGCTATCAAGTTGAGGCTTTTCCCATTCTCACTGAGGGATAAGGCTAAAGACTGGTTACATTCTGAACCAGCTGGGTCCATCACTACGTGGCAAGATCTTGCGCAAAAGTTTCTGGTGAAGTTTTATCCAATGGCAAAGACTGCTGCTATGAGAAGTGCTTTTACTCAGTTTGCGCAGCAACCTACAGAATCTATGTGCGAGGCTTGGGAACGCTACAAGGAAATGTTGAGAAAATGTCCACATCATGGAATGCCAGATTGGATGGTGATCACTGGTTTTTATAATGGTTTGGGGGCCCAATCTCGGCCCATGCTCGATGCAGCAGCTGGAGGAGCCTTATGGGCTAAAAGCTATACTGAGGCATATAATCTTATAGAGACGATGGCTGCAAATGAGCATCAAAACCCAACTCAGAGGATGATGTCAGGCAAGGTAGCAGGTATTCTGGAAGTTGATGCAGCCACCGCTATTGCAGCCCAGCTCCAAGCGCTATCAATGAAGGTTGATTCTCTGGCTACGTATGGAGTTAATCAAATAGCTATGGTTTGTGAGCTTTGTGCAGGTTCTCATGCTACGGATCAGTGTTCTCTTGTCAACGAATCTGTTTAGTATGTGAATAATTATCAGCGACCACAGCAGCCTGTGCCAGCGACCTATCATCCTAATAACAGAAATCATCCAAATTTCAGCTGGGGGAATAATCAGAATGCTATTCAGCCACCATATCAGCAAGGAGTGAGTAAACAGTTTAACCCACCTGGATTCTAGCAACCACAGCAGTATGCTACAAGGCAATCATATCCTCAACAGGGAAGTGCAGCTGCACCCACTAGTGCTGATTTTGAGGAACTTAAGCTGTTGTGCAAGAGTCAGGCGGTTTTTATCAAGACCTTGGAAAATCAAATCGGTCAATTAGCCAATGCAGTGCTCAATCGTCAACCTGGCACTCTTCCCAGTAACACGGAAGTACCAGGCAGGAAGGAAGCTAAAGAGCAAGTCAAGGCTATTACCTTAAGGTCTGGAAAAGTAGCTGAGGCTGAAAAGGCAAAAGAAGTAGAAGCTGAAATTAGAGAAGAAGAATCTAAGCAAAAGGAGAAAGCGGCGGAACCAAGGAAGACTACTGTTCAACACACTCTACCTGAGGCTAATACAGGGGAGAAACAGCTCTATCCTCCACCACCTTTTCCTAAGAGATTGCAGCAACAAAAGCTGGATAGACAGTTCGGGAATTTCTGGAGGTGTTCAAGAAACTTCACATCAATATACCTTTCGCTGAGGCTCTGGAACAAATGCCTAGTTATGCGAAGTTTATGAAGACTATTCTTTCAAGGAAGGTGAAACTGGATGACCTTGAAACCGTTGCTCTCACGGAAGAATGCAGCGCTGTTCTGCAACAAAAGTTACCACCAAAACTGAAAGATCCAGGAAGCTTCACCATTCCTTGCACCATTGGCAATCTAACTTTTGACAAGTGCCTTTGTGATTTGGGAGCAAGCATTAATCTGATGCCATTGTCGACCTTTAAAAAGCTGGATCTGCCTGATCCAAAACCCACATACATGTCGCTACAATTGGCGGACCGTTCCATTACTTACCCAAGGGGCATAGTTGAGGATGTGCTCGTCAAGGTGGATAAGCTCTTCTTTCCAGCAGATTTTGTTATTATGGATTTTGAGGAAGATAAGAAGATTCCCATAATGTTGGGGAGGCCTTTCTTGGCTACTGGCCGTACCTTGATAGATGTGCAAAAAGGGGAACTTACTATGCGGGTCCAAGATCAGGATGTGACCTTCAACGTATTCAAGGCAATGAAATTCCCTACAGAAGATGAGGAGTGCTTAAAAGTGGATGTGATTGATTCCGCGGTTACTTCGGAACTCGAGCACATGCTAATGTCTGATGCATTGGAAAAGGCCTTCTTGGGGGATTTTGACAGCGATGATGAAGATAGCAACGAGTAATTACAATATCTGAACGCTTCTCCATGGAAGCGAAAGCTGGACATACCATTTGAATTTCTTGGTACTTCTGACCTTAAGAATGCTGAAGGGAAGCTCAAACCATCAATAGAGGAAGCACCTACCTTGGAGCTCAAATCATTACCTGAACACTTGAGGTATGCTTTTTTAGGTGATTCATCTACGTTACCTGTTATTATTTCATCTGACCTTTCAGGTAGTGAGGAAGACAAGCTCTTAAGGATTTTGAGAGAATTCAAATCGGCTATAGGATGGACCATAGCAGACATCAAGGGGATAAGTCCTTCATATTGTATGCATAAAATTCTGCTAGTGGAAGGTAGTAAGCCAACTGTGGAACAGCAATGAAGACTGAATCCCATCATGAAGGAGGTGGTGAAGAAAGAAATTCTGAAATGGCTAGATGCAGGCATCATTTATCCTATTTCTGACAGCTCGTGGGTGAGCCCCGTACAATGTGTACCTAAGAAAGGAGGTATCACTGTGGTCGCAAATGAAAAGAATGAGCTCATCCCTACTCGAACAGTTACAGGATGGAGAGTATGCATGGATTATAGGAAATTGAACAAAGCCACAAGGAAGGATCACTTTCCTCTTCCATTTATTGATCAAATGCTTGACAGATTGGTGGGACATGAGTATTTTTGTCTTCTGGATGGTTATTCCGGGTATAATCAGATTTGTATTGCACCAGAGGATCAGGAAAAGACTACCTTCACTTGTCCATTTGGCACATTTGCTTTTCGTAGAGTTTCGTTTGGGTTATGTGGCGCCCCGACCACCTTTCAGAGATGTATGATGGCTATATTCTCTGACATGATTGGAAATAACGTCGAAGTGTTCATGGATGACTTCTCCGTCTTTGGACACTCATATGATGAATGTTTGAATAATCTGCGCGCCGTACTCAAAAGATGCGTGGAAACTAATTTGGTGCTTAATTGGGAGAAATGTCATTTTATGGTGCGTGAAGGCATTATCCTTGGGCATAAGGTCTCTAGCAAGGGTCTGGAGGTGGACAAGGCCAAGGTGGAAGTCATTGAAAATCTTCCCCCACCCAATTCTGTGAAAGGAATCCGTAGTTTTCTTGGTCATGCAGGTTTTTATCGGCGATTCATCAAGGATTTTTCAAAGATATCTAAGCCGTTGTGCAATTTGCTTGAGAAAGATGTGCCTTTCAAATTTGATGATGAATGTGTGGCAGCATTCGAGACTCTCAAGAAGAGTTTGATCACTGCACCAGTTATTACAGCACCAGATTGGACAGAACCGTTTGAGATGATGTGTGATGTGAGTGATTATGCGGTAGGTGCAGTTCTGGGACAGCGCAAGAAAAATCTCTTCCATGTGGTCTACTATGCGAGTAAGACTTTAAATGGTGCCCAATTGAACTACACCACTACTGAGAAGGAGCTTTTGGCTATAGTCTTTGGCTTTGAGAAATTTCGATCTTATCTGCTTGGTACGAAAGTAACAGTATTCACTGATCATGCAGCTATTCGCTATCTGGTTTCTAAGAAGGATTTGAAGCCGAGACTCATTCGTTGGGTGCTTTTACTTTAGGAATTTGAGTTAGAGATCAAAGATAGAAAAGGTACTGAGAATCAAGTAGCTGACCATCTCTCTAGGTTGGAGAATCCCGATTCTACTTCACAAGATAGGACATCAATCAATGAATCTTTTCTGGATGAGCAGTTGTTTGCAATTCAGGAGGAAGAACCATGGTTTGCAGATATTGTAAACTATCTTGTCAGCAATATAATGCCTCTTAATTTGACATCCGCTCAAAAGAAGAAGTTTCTGCATGAGGTGAAGTGGTATATGTGGGATGAACCATATTTGTTTAGACAGGGAGCTGACCAGATCATCAGGAGATGTATCCCGTTCTGTGAGACGGAGGGGATATTACGAGACTACCATTCCACGGTTTATGGTGGACACTATGGAGGTGAGAAGACGGCAGCTCATATTCTGCAAGCAGGTTTTTTCTGGCCTACTTTGTTCAAGGATGCTCATCAGTTTGTTTTAAGGTGTGATCGTTGCCAAAGAGTGGGAAATTTGTCAAGGAAGGATGAGATGCCATTAAATGTGATGCTTGAAGTCGAAGTCTTTGATGTGTGGGGAATCGATTTCATGGGGCCTTTTATCGCGTCTTGCAATAATCAGTACATCTTGCTGGCAGTCGATTATGTCTCAAAATGGGTCGAAGTTAAAGCTTTACCGACAAATGATGCAAAGGTAGTGCTAAATTTTCTTCATAAGCAAATTTTCACATGGTTTGGAACACCTCGGGTAATCATAAGTGATGAAGGATCGCATTTTTGCAACCGTAAGTTCACTTCTATGATGCAGCATTATAATGTGAATCATCGAGTAGCTACTGCCTATCATCCGCAAACAAATGGTCAAGCGGAAGTGTCTAACAGAGAGATAAAGCGCATTCTAGAGAAGGTTGTTTGTCCGTCAAGGAAGGATTGGTCTTTAAAGCTCGATGAAGCTGTTTGGGCTTACAGAATAGCGTACAAAACTCCACTAGGGATGTCACCGTTTCAGTTGGTTTACGGTAAGGGATGTCATCTACCAGCGGAGCTTGAGCATAAGGCCTACTGGGCATTGAAGAAATTGAACCTGGATTTAGATGCAGCTGGTAAGAAAAGAATGCTTCAGCTTAATGAACTTGATGAATTTCGACTTCAAGCGTACGAGAATAACAAAATGTATAAGGAAAAGGTGAAGAGGTGGCACGATAGGAAGCTACATCCTAAGTTATTTGTGCCAGGGCAACAAGTTCTTTTATTCAACTCTCGGCTCCGACTTTTTCCTGGGAAGTTGAAATCAAGGTGGTCTGGACCTTTTATTGTCAAAACTGTGTTTCCACATGGAGCGGTGGAAATTTTTGAGAATGATTCGGACCAAGCATTCAAGTTAACGGTCAGCGGTTGAAGCACTACTATGGGGACATGGCAAACCGAGAGGTGGTTAGTGCCATTTTGTTGACTACTTGAGAAAGGTACGGAACGTCAAGCTAATGACGAAAAAGAAGCGCTGCGTGGGAGGCAACCCATGAATTGTTGTTACAGGAACCCTTAGAAGTTAATAACCTATCCAAAAACACAAAAAAATCAGAAAACAGGGGCTGAAATTTTTTTTTTCCAGAGACCCTCTGCGCGCCCGCGCAGCTATGCTGAGCGGCCGCGCAGCTTGCTGCGCGCCCGCGCAGAAATGCTGAGCGGCCGTGCAGGGGTCGAGTTCCAGAAAATTTTTTATAGTTCAGAAAAAAAAAAAAAACAAAAACACAAAAACAGTTTTAGCCCATAAACCCACGAATTATTCCCACTACCCCATCATTTTATCCCTTAATTCCCAAACCCTAATCTAATCCACACCCTATATATACATACACCTATCCTACAAATCTCTCACAAAACTTCCTACACTTAAACCCTCTCACAAACATCAAAAATCAGTTCTTATACACTTTTATTCACGAATCAATGGCACCCAAGAGAGCACGCACTATTGACAGCAGCAGCATAGTTCCTACTGCTGATTCATCGAGGGGTACTGCTGCAAGACCTCGGTTAACTGATAAAGCTGCGGAGGAGGAGTACACTAGGCTGTTGGGGAAGCCGATTCTGAAAGAGAGGGGGTTTTTACCATTAGGGAGGGATGGTGAGTTGTTGCCCATGATTGCAGAGAAGGGGTGGATAGCTTTTTGTGAGTCACCCGAAGCAGTACCGATGAGCGTTGTTCGCGAGTTCTACGCGAACGCGAAGGCTGAAAAGAATGGGTTTTCTGTAGTCCGTGGGCTGACGGTTGATTATCATCCTGCGGCGATTCGCCGTGTGATTGGAGAGAGGAAGCCCGAGGAGGAGAACTGGAATGAAAAGACTGCTGAGGATTTTGACTTGGATTTGATTTGTGCGACTCTCTGTCGACCGGGCACAGTTTGGAACCGCAGTCCAGCCAATAATGAGTATCGTCACTTTCCGGCGATCGCCATGAACAGGTATGCCCGTGCATGGAATGCATTTATATGTGCTAATATTTTGCCTTCTTCACATGCACACGAGGTCACAGTTGAGAGAGCACAGCTGTTGTGGGGAATTCTGAATGAGGAATACTATGTGGACCTTGGTGAGTTTATCTACCAAGGAATTCTGAAGTTTTTGAGGGGAGCAAAGCATATGAACATCCCTTATGCATCCACGGTTACGAAGCTATGCCGAGCAGTGGGTGTGAACTGGCCGGCTCATGAGCAGTTGCAGTTGCCAGCAGCTCTGATAGATTCTGGCACTCTGAATGGGATACAGGAGTGGACCGGTGGTGAGCCTGAGGAGCATGGGCTGGGTTATCGTCTTCCAGGAGGGCGTCCAGCACGAGGTGCTACTATGGCTAGGCCAGGGCGTGGTGAGGCTGGTTCTTCGAGAGCTCAGGAGGGTGCTGGGATGGGTGATGCCCAGTATAGGAGGCTTTCACGGCGGATGGATGCCATGTATGAGACGCAGAGCAGGTTTGCTCAGGAGCTCACCCTTGCGTTAGGGACTGCTTTTTGAGGCCTAGGAGCTGATATCCAGTGGCCAGTTTTTGGTGAGGACTCTGCATACCCACCGCCTGATACTCCACCCACTGAGGGTGATGATGATGATGACCCCGAGTAGGTATACCCTGTGTTCCTTTCTACTACTTTCACTGAGGACAGTGAAGATTTTTAGTTTGAGGGTGGTAGTTAAGGAATATTGTGTGTGTGTCATTTAGTTGCATATTCATGATAGTTTAGTTCATATAGTTGCATAATTTATGCCATATAGTTTTTTTATGAATGTCATGTAGTTCATGCATTTACTATGATCCCTTTTGCAATGATATATCGACTGAATTGTGATATTGATGCGAGTGTAGTGATAGCATTAAAGTGATATTAAGTTGTGTAGGTTGATATGCATGCTAGAAACAATTGTAAGTCCACTAAGTCTTAAAGAATGCGTAAGGGCTAGATTGTTGTTATGATTTGGTTGTTTTCAAGGTCAATCTATTTATTATGCTTAGAATTCGATTATAGGTTCTTAGTGATAAAAACATGAAAAGAAAAATTTTTGGAGAAAAAAAATATGGAAGTTGTTGCTAGTTGTGGCTAGGCGTCAAATGGCTAGTAGCCGGCTCGCTTATGCTGCGAGTAGTCTAGGGTTGAGTAAGATGGAGCGAAACGCACTTGCTCAGAAGTTATAAAAAAAAATATTTTTTGCATAATTGATCAAGAGTGGGCTCTTTGGTATTCGAGTTATTAAGTTCTTAGGGGACTTTGTGCCTAGTGACCTAAGGCTTTTAGAGTCTGGGATCCGCTAACCTAACGCTCGTTACATGGATACCATTGTATAAGTCTTTTGTGGACCTCACTCATTGCACGGTCAAATAAGCATTTGAGTTGTAAATAAAAAGCACGATTCTGTAGTAAGCTCCAGAGTTCTTGTAGTGTTGTATATCACTTTGTGCCTAGAATTTTTATTCTTTGTATAATCGTAGGATTGCCTTGAGGATAGTCTAGTCATAGTAATTGGTCTAGTTCCGAAGCATATCTGTTAAGCATTTGCACACACCACGTTTCTGGCTGTATGTCCGGTTGCATGAGTTTATTGATCTTTAGTTGTCTAACTGCATTCGTTGAGATGTGACAATTTGGTTGGTTAATTGTAGTAAGGGGGATCGTTGCATTTTCATATAGATTGCATTCATGCATATTTTTATTTGTTTTTTAGTCTGTGACGCTTGAGGACAAGCATCAATTTAAGTTTGGGGGTGTGATAAGTGGCATTTTATACCACTTAGAATGTCTTAAAATGGCTTAAATTGGTGTCTTGAAATCAAGTATTTTGTGTATTTGATGCATTTTTCTAGTGTTTATGCATTTCAGGGTATTAGTTGCATTTCGGGGGAGGAATCATCAAGAATAAGCCTTGGCATGTGTTCACCATTGCGAGAGGAAAGGAATGGGCAGATTACGGCGAAGAAACGGAGCAAGCTTGGAATTTTTCCAGTAGGGTCCTGCGCGCCCGCGCAGCACTGCTGAGCGGCCGCGCAGCAGCCTGCGCGCCCGCGCAGCAGCCTGCGCGCCCGCGCAGAAATGCTGAGCGGCCGCGCAAGGTCGGGGAAAAAGCTGAATTATTTTAGACTTCTACTTCTGTGTGGCTTCCAACTTCTATGTAATCTGAGTTTTATGGGACTATTATATAGGTAGATTTGAGACGTTTTCACAGAGAGTATTAAGGGGATTATGTTTTAGATTGTGTTTTACGCAAGGAGCGAAGGAGATAAGGAAGAAGACCGATTTAGCACACCGCAACGAAGAGGAAGCATATATTCTTGTGATTCTTGTTTCGTTGTAACGTTGGATGCTAGTTTTCTTGCTTTGACTTATTTACTCTTGTGACGTACTCTGTTTTAATATAATTAGTGTAGTTATTATTTTCTTGTGTTGTTTATCATGATTTCATATGAACCCATGATGGCGATAAGTTCTATTATGGGCTAATCGTGATCATGGGGTTACAACGGATTTATTATGGAATTCTTTAGTTAATTGTTTAATACTTTAGTGTGTGATGATTGCATGATATCTAGTATTGGTTGTGCGTATTCGTCTTATGTGCGTCGCGAACATATAAGATAGGGTGTTAATCTCTTGTGAAGCGACGGTGGATCTTGAGATTTAGAACTTGCCATGCTAGCATAGGTTCATGTACGTTGTGCATGATTAGTGGGTAACTCTAACAGTTTTATTTGCCCTATGTAATCAAAAAGGGATAACTTGTGCTTAAATCGTTGTGTTGTCAATTTCTGTAGACATATAGGAACTCAACATAATTGATGACTATTCAACTTCTATCTTAATTGTGGATGTTTGGTAGAATGGTATTAGTACAACGAAAGTTGGCTTTTATCAGTTTTGTGTTATTCGATTAATATCATCACTGTCACATGCTAAAGGTAATAACAATGGCTATAGAAGGAAGTAATAATGAAGTTGTGATCTCATGAGTGTTTTATTATTGATAAATTGAAGTATTAGTTAAGTGGTTAATTGAGTAGTTAATTATAGTTAATATTTAATCAACAATTTTAAGTGTTATTATCTTAACATTGAGAAGTAATCATACATTGGTGAGTAAGTTTAATTAGACAATAATTTAGTCTGAGTCTCTGAGGGAACGAACTAGAAAGTATTCTATATTACTTGCGAACGCGTATACTTGTGTGAATATTAGTGCGTGTTTTCGCCCTAACACTACTCCCATTTCTGTTCAGCCTCAATTTCCTAACATGAATGCCATGCCTCCCATGCCTGTTAATGCTATGCCTACACAGAACATGAATGCACAGTTTGCTAATATGCCATTTGCACCTAATCCATATTATGCTGCATACAATATGCCTCAAATGCCATTTAGCATGCCTTACTCGAATAACATGTTTGCACCAAGCATGCCATTTCCTGTTAGCCATAACATGCATGATAATTCTGTTACATTTAGTGGTTTCAAAGGTATAACCCAATTGACTAAGGAAGAATCAGAAATTCCTAAGTCAAATGAGATAAGGCCTAAAAAACAGAAGAAGAAAGCTAACAAGGCAGGACCCAAGGAAACTTGGGTACCAAAATCAACTTGATTTGATTTTGATGTGTGCAGGGAAACAGAAAGAATCTTTGGTACTTGGATAGTGGCTGTTCAAGACACATGACTGGTGATTCTACCCTGCTCACAGAGTTTAAGGAGAGAGCTGGCCCAAGTATCACTTTTGGAGATGATAGCAAAGGTTATACTGTGGGATATGGCTTGATTTCAAAGGACAATGTCATCATTGAAGAGGTTGCCTTAGTGGATGGTCTCAAACATAATATGTTGAGTATCAGCCAGCTTTGTGATAAAGGCAACTCAGTAACCTTCACCAAAGAAGCCTGTGTTGTGACTAACAATCAAAACAACAAAGTGGTTCTCACTGGTGTGAGAAGAGGAAATGTGTATGTAGCTGACTTCAACTCAACTAAAGCAGAATCTGTAACTTGTCTTCTCAGTAAAGCAAGTCAAGATGAAAGTTGGCTATGGCACAAGAAGCTATCCCATTTAAACTTCAAGACCATGAATGAGCTGGTAAAGAAAGAGCTAGTTAGAGGCATTCCTCTAGTGGAGTTTACAAAGGATGGACTGTGTGATGCCTGTCAAAAAGGGAAGCAGATCAAAGCATCATTCAGGAAGAAACTTGATTTAGCAATTGAAGAGCCTCTGCAGCTCCTTCACATGGATTTGTTTGGACCAGTCACTGTATTGTCAATTTCAAAGAAAAGATTTTGCCTAGTAATTGTAGATGATTTCTCAAAGTTCTCTTTGACATATTTCCTAAAGTCTAAAGATGAGGCTAGTGAAATCATCATCAATTTCCAATAATCCAGACCGCATAGGGATCTCAAACAGCTTTTCGGTACCGGCCCCGGTTGCGTTCACTTCTATTTTCATTTTCTCAAAATCTCTAATCAACTCTCTTAGAGACAATATCATCTTGAGTTTCTCCTTTCTACTAAGGGCATTAGTCACCATTTTGGCTTTCCCTGGATGATAAAGAATCTCATAATCGTAATCCTTGATTAGCTCTAACCACCTCATTTGGCGCATGTTGAGCTCTTTCTGCGTAAAAATGTACTAGAGCACTTATGGCTTGTGTAAATCTCGCACTTCTCTCCATACAAGTAGTGCCTCCAATCTTTAGGGAAAACCTATTGCCACGAGCCCAAGCTCATGGGTGGGGATATCGAATTTTATATTCCCTTAATTATCTTGACGCGTACGCGATTACCTTGCTGTGCTGTATAAGAAGAACCCTAATTCCTTATGCGAAGCGTCACTACAATTCACAAAATCTCCTTTTTCATCCGGCAACGCCAACATATGGGTCGCCACCAACCTTTGCTTTAGTTGTTAAAATCTTTTCTCGTATTTCTCTGTCCATTCAAACTTCTTAGTCTTACGAGTAAGCCGCTTCAAAGGGGCTACTACCTTTACAAACTTGAATGAACCTCCGGTAGTGACCGGCCAATCCTACCTCTGGTAGTTTCCCTAACCATGGTCATCAATTCCTCAATGGTCCTTTATTCATTCTTGTCAGGATCCTCCATAGGATCCTCCTCAGCAACTATCCCTTCTAGGACAACATCCTCAACCGCTACATCCTCAATATCAACATCATCCGGTCCTGTATTAGGACACTCTATCGGATCCACAATCCGATCTCCAATTAGTAATAAAAAATCATCGCGCTGTTGCTCCTCAACCTCAGGGTTCGGAGTCCCGCTACTATATACGATAACAAACTACGTTACTATCACGATACTTATAAGGGTTCCCGTAAGGGTTTTAACTGTCAGTACTACGTTAGGTAGCCCGACTATGAACTTGGCAAGAGTTCTTATTATCTTAGTGAACTTATTATCTTAACGTCACATCATCTCTGAGGTTTATAACGCTTAGCTCTGATACCACTTCTGTAACACCCCCAAATCCGGGGTCGGGGATCCGGGTTGTCACGAGTTCCATTTCCCTTAATAACACCCAATCTTAATACACAATCAACTACTCTGTACTGTGACCCCACAATAAACACACACACCACAAGTTATAGTCTCAGAGATGAATATCCAAAAATAATCACAAGTCGTTTTATTCCACAATTATATGTCAATATACCTTAAAAAGGTTTCTGAATAAATTTACATTTCTTTGCCATTATTACAATTCATAAATATACATAAATCTGGTACATCAAAAGTTGAAAGCCTAGCCTATTGGTAGCTCCTACCTCAGCTATAGCGACGTCAACGCCTATAGGAAACTGCGGAACGTTTCCTATCCGCTCGCGAATCGGGTGCTTGGTCCTGTTCATCTTGTCTATCTGATGTTGTGTGATGAAAGAAGAAGCAAGGGTGAGCAGCAAGCCCACCAAAATAATATGTATAATGATTAACAATATATGAGCCTTCTCATAGTACTCATGATAGTCTTGGTCAAAAGAAATGAACCAAGTTGATATCTTAATGCGATGAAGTCGCAAAATATTCAGTATATATACATATATACTTTTCAAAATATTGGAAGTCCTCTTCCATGCATAATACACACAGAGTTCCAGTATATAACTGTATAAAAATATCGTTGCAAGGTGATCTAATATATCTAACCTTGTCTCAACGTTTTTCTGAAAATCTTTGTCATACATAAGATAATCATTTACTAGATATAAGTTTAAAAGATTAAGTTACAAGATACTCCAATATACTTATATCTTTTTCCAAATACTACTTGAACTACCACCGTTCAAGTTATAATTAATTTCAAAAGTTCATCACACTGATGAGACTACAAGATAAGACTTTAATAGATTCAATCTTTGAAATATTTTGAAGGAAATGAAGTTATGATATACTTCATTAAGTCCCGATATATATATACACCTATATATATACATACGTTTCCTGAAATCCTCTGTCATGTAAAGTATGAACAGAATTGCAATATCCAATAAATTTGGAAAGGAAAGAATTTTGGCATAAACCTGATATCTTGCTGATCAGGCAAAGATACCAATAAGTAACCTTTTCTACTAGTAGATGGACGAATTCCCCACTGGTCATCACCCTGGTCGCAATAGGACCTTATGCTGGACTGCCACTCAGCCACTTATGCATTTGATGGACTCCCACTGAGCCACTTACACTATCATGGACGCCCACTAAGCCCATGTTGCTTATGCCGACTCAATAGATGGACTTACTTCCCGAACGTTGGGTAAGTAATCAATTCATTTACCAAAACAGCAACCTCGTTGCGAATATAAAATACACCACAGAGCCGGATCCCTCAGGTTTTGAGCGAGTATTTAAATCCCCTTTAAAAGGAAGATCTTAAATATAAAAATGAGTTTTGGGATCCGCTCTAACTTTTAAAAATCATTTTGAAGACTCGAAAACACTTTAAAGAGTGTTTGGAGTAATGCTGATTTAATGAAGTAAATCAGTCCCATTATATTTAGAAAATGTCTGAATATTATTATTTAAATAATATTCCCATAAAGAATAATCTTTATACAAATAAAGATTACAAATGGCTCGGGATGAGTCTGGTAACCTATAAACAACAAGTAAGTTGGAATTAAACCAAAGTTACTTGTAAATCTATACTTTAACTAACTTAGACTCTAACGCTTGTTTTGCGCTTACTGATTCTCTTAAGTCACTCGAGTACCCTCGGCTCCACCATTTTTAATAATTTAACCATTATGAGTTTTAAGGCGATTCCTTCGCGAGTGTCTTACCAACTGCCTAACACTCTTACCATAATTGTTTCATACTCTAATTAACCCTTTTTGGTCTTTAACCTATGTTTCAAAGTAAGGCGAGGGGAAAAGTTTTGTTCGCGAAACGTCGTTACTTAAAACGGCCGTTTCTCCTAAACCGTACATCGGAATCAAACGAACTACAAATCAAAACGAAGCTCGTAACATGAACTATCTAAACATGGAAATGGTCAAAATCTAGCAGGGGGTTCTCGGGTCCTAATGTTATGCACAAAACAGTCTAAAGAAAATCGGACGTTACGACGGCTATGTTTACGTGATTTCCCAAATTTAAACCATTCAAAACCAACCACAATTCAACCCCAAATCAATCATACAACCAACATCCATCCAAACCACATCATAACAGCCCCAAAAAATCCACATTAACCATTTATACTTATTCCCCACATGAACTAAAAGCTTTACTTAGGTTCTTTAACTAATTATCAAGATTTACAACTCCAACAATATCACAAAATCAACCAATCTCTAAACACACAATAATCATGCCTCTCACCAACTAAACTACTCATAACAAGCTCTAAACATGATTACACACCCATTACACTAACCCATCATCTAAACATTAGGAAATCTAAACAACAAAACTTAAAACTCAGACCATAAAGAGTTATACCTTCCTTGAAGCTTTTAATCCATGAAAGGTCCTTGGAATGCCCATGGAAGCCTTAATCTAACCTCCTACAAGCTTGTTCTTTCAAAGAAATCAAGAACACAAAAATTAATTTCAAGAAAGTACTATTCACCATCTTCTTGAATGATTTATAGGAAATGCTAGGAAAGGATTTTGAAGCTAAGATTTCTAGGAAGTATGTAACTTAACTAGGAGAAGCTAGGATAATTACCTTGTAAAATAGCAAGTGGAGGAGCTTGGACTTCCTAATTCTTAAGAAAGAAGCCGAGAGCTTCATGAAGAAATGGGGGGGGGTTTGTGTTTTTTGATGAAAATGAAATGTTTTGGCTTGGTTGGTTGCTTTTTGTCTTGTTTTTTGGTTAATTACCTTTCTAGCCTTGACTTTGTGTGGTTTTAAATCAACCATATCTCCTTCCCCTTATGTCATGCTTATGTCACATTGCTATGTCATCATCCCTTCTAATCTCTTTGATTAGCTTCTAATTGTTTGCCTAATGACCGCTGATCTGTTATACGGTTCGCTTAACTTTCGTTTTCGTTTATCGTTTGAGGGATCATACCCGGGATCTTATTACTTAGGTTCCCTTAACCTTTCTCAATATATTGTATTCCTTTTATGATCCTCTCTTATAATCCTTTAATTTAAATCCTTTTTATCATGTTACCTTATACTCAATTCTTTCCGTATCTAGTGGATTTCCGGGAAAAATCAAAGTGTTCAGAATTGGATTCTGACGATCTTTACATACACTTATATACCATATAGAGTGCCAATAAAATCTCAGAATATCCATAAAAGAACCCCTACCTAGTGTGGCATGAAAAGTTTTCTCATTCAGCAAAAACACTATTCATAAGGGTTTCAAAAATTTCCAAAAATTGGGGTTATTACAGTCTCCCCTCCTTAAAAGGATTCTGTCCCGGAATCAGATAAAAATGAATAGGGATACTTTCTTAGCATTGCACTTTCTAACTCTCAAGTAAATTTTTCCCACATTGTGGTTCTACCATCAAACTCTGACTAGTTTGATAACCCTTCTCCTAAGCACTTGTTCCTTTTCAATCTATAACCTTTCATGGTTGCTCCATATAGGTTACGTTGGGTTGCATATCTATGCGCTCCTATGCCCCTATTTATCTGGCATCCGAATTACACTTCCTTAATATTGATATGCGGAACACGTTATGAATTTGCTACAGGTTCGGGGGTAGGACTAGCTCATATGCTAACTTCCCAAACGTCTTTATATATCCAAGGGTCCAACAAATTGTAGACTTAGCTTTCCTTTCTTTCCGAACCTCATTAATCCTTTACAAGGGTTTCCAAGGGGATACCTATAACATTACTAGTCCCCCTATTTCATACTCTTTGTCCTTTTTGAGTCAAATCAGCATACCTCTTATGTCCATCTTGGGTTACTACCAGCCGTCCTCTGATTAGATCTATTATATCCCTGGTCCTTTGGACTACTGCGGGTCCGAGCATCTTGCGCTCTACAAATTCATCCTAACATAAGGGAGATCGACATTGTCTTCCCTCAAGGATCTCATAAGGCGATACCTCGATACTAACATACGATCGATTATCGTGAGATTACTTAATCTGCGTTAAGTGATCATTCCAAATTCTTTCAAGTCTATTGCACCGGCTCTCGTCATAGCCTCTAGCATTATATCTTTTGCTTCTCACTACCCATCCTTTTCCAGTTCGTAGTCGTTACTCTCTTCTATATATAATATTATACTGGTTACACTTTTGCTCGTTAGCGTTCTATAACCTTTTAATAACCACGTCAACCTTAGTATCACGAACGTGTTTCCATTCTGAATACCACCATAACTTTACTACTCCTTTTTCAGCTGCTTCTATCTTTGGAAGCTTGATCAATCATATAGAAGTAAAGGAATTTGTTGAGAGATCACTATGATCATGAACACTTGTTATATCACATAGTTAGTACAGAAGGTGGCCAGCCTTTAATACTTGACAAGCAATTAAACAATAGATGGTATCCTACTAGGCTTCTATCACACAGATAGATAGTCATTCGGCAATACCTCCCCTTCTGGAAGGGTTGTTCTTCTCAGCTTACATGAAATGAAAAGAAGAGAAAAGAGCGAACTGAAGAGAATTGTATATATATGTAAAAAAATATTGCCATAAAATATCTGGCTTGGAATCTACCTCTGAACTATAGAGGTTTGTCATAGGAGAACAAAACATATAAGTATTATAGCATCGTATTTCACATGCCTAAATATTTTCGCTATCCCGTCCATCATTCTATGGACCCATGCTCTTCCTCGAGCTTATACACAATTACCTTTGAAACTCCCTCGACATCGAAAATCGAATCTGGGATCTCATTCTATATATCACCGTTACTAGGATTCTATGCTCGCACCGCAACCTTCCTCATATAGTATTACGACTCTCTATTGATAAGAAGGAGTAAATATTCAATAGGTAGATACTCTACTTAATTAGTCTATCAATGATAACTTATACACTACCACGACCTGATTAGTTGTACTTAATCTCAACATCCATTCCAATACAACTCTCATGGTTGTAATCAGCTCGTTACTCGCAGAATCATTGATGCCTTACTATGGTCCACCACTGACCTACTGTCATCATTCACTTTCCATGAAATCTTAATATCTAACCATACGGAGTCCATATATGTCGTATCTAATTCTTCTAAGGAGTTAACATAATCACCGTTCTGGATTCATGAAGAACACTCCTGAACTTGACGTACATATGACATGAAGCAGATAAAATTGCAGAAGAGTTTCAATCAAAGCAACGATAGCAGGTTAATACCATTCTTAATCGTATGCCTTAAATAGAAGACTTAACTCAAAGGTTCGTTTAGTCCTTTTTGAAACATGATCCTGGATTATTCTCAAGATAGTACCTTATGAGATAGATAGCCCGCTCCTGGCGATTACACGAATTAAACCTTTACCGAACTACTATTGCGGTTGGGTATTGCACAGTCATCAGAAGGAATGTCAATCTTCCAAACCATAATACAACCTTCATAGCTTTAACCATCATCACTGCATTCCTCTGGCACGAGCGCCTATAATTATTCTCTTACCTTTAAAGTGTCGGCCACCTCTTTGGCCTTTCCTAATAGTAAAATTTCCTTACAATCAATGTTATTTTAACCACCTCCAAATAAATTCTCTACCTTATTTCAATCACTGCTTATGTGAAAATGTCTTCCTTAAAATCTGATGAGTAAGAAAAGAAATCACCATTTTTCCATAAGTTATTGCCTCAGTCTTTAGAGGTTAATCACTGTCGCGACTGACTCTCGATCGTACTTAGAACATCTTTTGTCTTAGGTCCTAATTGCCCTGAACAATTTCGACCTTTACTGGTTCGATCCATACTATCTCGTGGTTTAACACGTGCCCCACTTGGCATCATTATAATCACGTCATATTCCTTTTATCAACATTTTTATTCTTGAGAATTTTGAATATTACCTTTCTCCTTGTAAAACCTCTAGGGTTATCCTTGAATCGTTCCTCCTGTATTCCTTAGATACAGGGCATACCAAAATACCATTTACTAATACCAGAATCATTGTCTATATACTTCTGAAAAATTTCTCCACTGATCCTTAAAGGTTATTATTACCTTAATCCTTTCCAATTCATACTGTCAAAACTCATACTATCCCTATTAAGGGTGAAATGCCAACTTTTATGCATTCCCCTAGGATTCATTTTAAGTTACCGATGTTCTATCCTTAATTCCACCTTTAAAAGGTACCTGCATCCTTCCATGGATAAATCAAGTCATATATCCCTGATAAGGGTGTCTTATTCAATCATTCCCACCTCGATAGTATATTCCTAATTTCATAATAACATTTTTATTCAAAATGAGGTCAATCAATATAGCCTCCAAAAGATAACAACGGTTATCCGCTTGTCTTGCCTAATTTGGTAACGATAACAAGGATGTTCTGGAAGATATTGGTCGTGTTCAACGTGAACTTCTTCTTAATAATTCCTTATTTACTTTTGTTGTTTATCTCAACAGTCATCTCAATGTTGGGATATCTCTCATACCTGGCGTCTCCCTTTCTGGGTATCGAGCCACCGGTCTTACATTTCACATTCTTGAAGGTCACTTCCTTCATCCAATTTTCCTACCTTCTTACTTTCTTGTCTCCTTAGTCTATCCGCGTCTTATTATTTATCCTTCGAACTATCTCAAGGTTTCCTTGAATCCTCCCAACTTACAGGGGATAAACTATATGTATCTCTTATACCTTCAACCATCAACTTTAACTCATGGTGAATCACCCTCATCCTGACGATTACTTACTTTTCTATTTCTATTGCTATGAGTCTTGAGGGTTTCCTTATACCCAATTTCCTTATCATTCCTCAAACTCTATTGCCTTTATATTCCTTTCCACTTCAGTTTCTTTTTATTTTCCTTTCTCTTATCAGTATTTCATGAACCAACACAACATAAGCATTGATTTCAAATATCCCATCATTCTGGATTCGTGTCCTCAGAACGAATCTTGACAACTTTTACAATCTTAGATTCATAATTCATCATACTCATACGCCTTTGTTCTTGCTCTAAAGCTTTTACACTATCTCCATAACCTTGGTAATTACTTTCCCGAAAACAATTGACTGAACTTTAATCAGTTTATTCTAACCTCTGGCTCCGTGCCTTTCTTGGCCTTTCACCAGCGGGTGGTCTCTCTCTTAGGAGGGTAAGTGACAAAAATAGTCTTTTGTGGTTCATCAATCATTTTGAATCTCAAATGATTCCTATAATTCCTTTAGCCAGGCTCTTGCCTCGGCTGGGTCAGCTTGTTCCTTGGAACTCTGAGAGCTTAGAGACTTAAAGGTCATGAAAGAATTTCCTACCGCATTGTTTCCTCAAGGTGGTGGTTGGGGATAATAGTCTAAGTTCTGTCTGAACAGGTCCATAAATTGCCGTATAGGAGTACCGTCTCGGGTCTCCTTTCCTTACTCGACTTTCTGTTTCCTTAGTATGAAATGTTTCAACCTTCTCCCATAATCGGGGTTATCTTATAAATTAAAAACCTTGTTTTCCACTCAATTATGTTATGGGTTCTTTCTTTCTTGATGGCAACCTCCCTGACTATCACATTCAGGGTTTGCCCTAAATCCTATTCCTCAAACTATGGCTCTCATCTAAGTTCTCATCCTTAAGCTCTTGAACTTTCGGAACCCAAATTCTATAGGAATACCTCATTATTCCCTTATCATCTTTCTCGGTATTAATCTCATATTTATTTGTTGGCTCTCTGCCTTCATTCATCACCTTTTTCTGGCACAATATGCTCTTTTCCAATAATCCAGACCGCATAGCGATCTCAAACAGCTTTTCGGTACCGGCCCCGGTTGCGTTCACTTCTATTTTCATTTTCTCAAAATCTCTAATCAACTCTCTTAGAGACAATATCATCTTGAGTTTCTCCTTTCTACTAAGGGCATTAGTCACCATTTTGGCTTTCCCTGGATGATAAAGAATCTCATAATCGTAATCCTTGATTAGCTCTAACCACCTCATTTGGCGCATGTTGAGCTCTTTCTGCGTAAAAATGTACTAGAGCACTTATGGCTTGTGTAAATCTCGCACTTCTCTCCATACAAGTAGTGCCTCCAATCTTTAGGGAAAACCTATTGCCACGAGCCCAAGCTCATGGGTGGGGATATCCAATTTTATATTCCCTTAATTATCTTGACGCGTACGCGATTACCTTGCTGTGCTGTATAAGAAGCACCCTAATTCCTTATGCGAAGCGTCACTACAATTCACAAAATCTCCTTTTTCATCCGGCAACGCCAACATATGGGTCGCCACCAACCTTTGCTTTAGTTGTTAAAATCTTTTCTCGTATTTCTCTGTCCATTCAAACTTCTTAGTCTTACGAGTAAGCCGCTTCAAAGGGGCTACTATCTTTACAAACTTGAATGAACCTCCGGTAGTGACCGGCCAATCCTACCTCTGGTAGTTTCCCTAACCATGGTCATCAATTCCTCAATGGTCCTTTATTCATTCTTGTCAGGATCCTCCATAGGATCCTGCTCAGCAACTATCCCTTCTAGGACAACATCCTCAACCGCTACATCCTCAATATCAACATCATCCGGTCCTGTATTAGGACACTATATCGGATCCACAATCCGATCTCCAATTAGTAATAAAACATCATCGCGTTGTTGCTCCTCAACCTCAGGGTTCGGAGTCCCGCTACTATATACGATAACGAACTACGTTACTATCACGATACTTATAAGGGTTCCCGTAAGGGTTTTAACTGTCAGTACTACGTTAGGTAGCCCGACTATGAACTTGGCAAGAGTTCTTATTATCTTAGTGAACTTATTATCTTAACGTCACATCATCTCTGAGGTTTATAACGCTTAGCTCTGATACCACTTCTGTAACACCCCCAAATCCGGGGTCGGGGATCCGGGTTATCACGAGTTCCATTTCCCTTAATAACACCCAATCTTAATACACAATCAACTACTCTGTACTGTGACCCCACAATAAACACACACACCACAAGTTATAGTCTCAGAGATGAATATCCAAAAATAATAACAAGTCGTTTTATTCCACAATTATATGTCAATATACCTTAAAAAGGTTTCTGAATAAATTTACATTTCTTTGCCATTATTACAATTCATAAATATACATAAATCTGGTACATCAAAAGTTGAAAGCCTAGCCTGTTGGTAGCTCCTACCTCAGCTATAGCGACGTCAACGCCTATAGGAAACTGCGGAACGTTTCCTATCCGCTCGCGAATCGGGTGCTTGGTCATGTTCATCTTGTCTATCTGATGTTGTATGATGAAAGAAGAAGTAAGGGTGAGCAGCAACCCACCAAAATAATATGTATAATGATTAACAATATATGAGCCTTCTCATAGTACTCATGAAAGTCTTGGTCAAAAGAAATGAACCAAGTTGATATCTTAATGCGATGAAGTCGCAAAATATTCAGTATATATACATATATACTTTTCAAAATATTGGAAGTCCTCTTCCATGCATAATACACACAGAGTTCCAGTATATAACTGTATAAAAATATCGTTGCAAGGTCATCTAATATATCTAACCTTGTCTCAATGTTTTTCTGAAAATCTTTGTCATACATAAGATAATCATTTACTAGATATAAGTTTAAAAGATTAAGTTACAAGATACTCCAATATACTTATATCTTTTTCCAAATACTACTTGAACTACCACCGTTCAAGTTATAATTAATTTCAAAAGTTCATCACACTGATGAGACTACAAGATAAGACTTGAATAGATTCAATCTTTGAAATATTTTGAAGGAAATGAAGTTATGATATACTTCATTAAGTCCCGATATATATATATACCTACGGGGTGAGTTCTATGGAGTCCACCTTTTTATCGGAGTCCTCGGAGTCCATCTACGTTCTGCAAATAAAATATATTATAAAACGTGTTATTTTGCAAAACATGTTACACAAATAGCATAACTTCAACAAAATCATGCAAATCTCATATATTTACGGTACAATATGTATGTTCTGCAATATGTTCTGCAACATGAACATTTATGTTCTGCAAACTAAACATGTTTTGTAGAATATATATTTTTGCAATGTTCTGCTTGTAAAATGTATGCAATCTACAAGATTTTTGATAGAATAGTGATGTTTGTCGAAAAATAATATGTTTTGCAATATTTTAAGCTATATTTTATTTGCAGAACATATATGGACTCCGAGGACTCCAATTAAAGGTGGACTCCATAGAACTTTACTCTATACACCTATATATATACATACGTTTCCTGAAATCCTCTGTCATGTAAAGTATGAACAGAATTGCAATATCCAATAAATTTGGAAAGGAAAGAATTTTGGCATAAACCTGATATCTTGCTAATCAGGCAAAGATACCAATAAGTAACCTTTTCTACTAGTAGATGGACGAATTCCCCACTGGTCATCACCCTGATCGCAATAGGACCTTATGCTGGACTGCCACTCAGCCATTTATGCATTTGATGGACTCCCACTGAGCCACTTACACTATCATGGATGTCTACTGAGCCCATGTTGCTTATGCCGACTCAAGAGATGGACTTACTTCCCGAACGTTGGGTAAGTAATCAATTCATTTACCAAAACAGCAACCTCGTTGCGAATATAAAATACACCACAGAGCCGGATCCCTCAGGTTTTGAGCGAGTATTTAAATCCCCTTTAAAAGGAAGATCTTAAATATAAAAATGAGTTTTGGGATCCGCTCTAACTTTTAAAAATCATTTTGAAGACTCGAAAACACTTTAAAGAGTGTTTGGAGTAATGCTGATTTAATGAAGTAAATCAGTCCCAATATATTTAGAAAATGTCTGAATATTATTATTTAAATAATATTCCCATAAAGAATATTCTTTATACAAATAATTGAAGTAGAAGTTGGAAAACTTATACTTGAAATAAATAGCAAATAATCAAAGATATACTTATACGAAAGTAATATCTTTATTTGAATAATCAAAAATAAGTTTGATTATCGACACCTTATTCTTTAATACAATAAAGAATATTATTAAATAATAAGCGGAGTCATAATACCTCGAATGAATATTATAAATAATATTCATTAAATAAAATAAAGGAGTCATAAGTCCTCGGATGAATATTCGAAATAATATTCCATAATAAAATAAAGGAGTCATAAGTCCTCAGATGAATATTCGAAATAATATTCAAATAATAAAATAAAGTTATCGAATAAACCTTATTCGATTAATAGTTTTTGAAAATTATAACCATATATATATAAATATATATATATATAAAATCTACTCGGGATCCTCGACTCCCGGTTTTAGAAAATGTTTTCACCTTTGGGTCCCTATACTAAGGGTATATGCAAATTACCGCTATTCTCTAGCATAGGTATTATCAACTGAACCAACATATATATATGGCAAGAATACGAAACAGGCATGCATATGTACCATATCACATGCTACAATATATCGCAAGAATTTGCTAATATAACCATCATGCATCTATTACAAGATAATGCATATACAAGTGTATACATCACAACAACAGTATAACGGATAGAAAACTTGCCTGAGCGACTGGGGGTTACAAATGGCTCGGGATGAGTCTGGTAACCTATAAACAACAAGTAAGTTGGAATTAAACCAAAGTTACTTGTAAATCTATACTTTAACTAACTTAGACTCTAACGCTTGTTTTGCGCTTACTGATTCTCTTAAGTCACTCGAGTACCCTCGGCTCCACCATTTTTAATAATTTAACCATTATGAGTTTTAAGGCGATTCCTTCGCGAGTGTCTTACCAACTGCCTAACACTCTTACCATAATTGTTTCATACTCTAATTAACCCTTTTTGGTCTTTAACCTATGTTTCAAAGTAAGGCGAGGGGAAAAGTTTTGTTCGCGAAACGTCGTTACTTAAAACGGCCGTTTCTCCTAAACCATACATCGGAATCAAACGAACTACATATCAAAACGAAGCTCGTAACATGAACTATCTAAACATGGCAATGGTCAAAATCTAGCAGGGGGTTCTCGGGTCCTAATGTTATGCACAAAACAGTCTAAAGAAAATCGGACGTTACGACGGCTATGTTTACATGATTTCCCAAATTTAAACCATTCAAAACCAACCACAATTCAACCCCAAATCAATCATACAACCAACATCCATCCAAACCACATCATAACAGCCCCAACAAATCCACATTAACCATTTATACTTATTCCCCACATGAACTAAAAGCTTTACTTAGGTTCTTTAACTAATTATCAAGATTTACAACTCCAACAATACCACAAAATCAACCAATCTCTAAACACACAATAATCATGCCTCTCACCAACTAAACTACTCATAACAAGCTCTAAACATGATTACACACCCATTACACTAACCCATCATCTAAACATTAGGAAATCTAAACAACAAAACTTAAAACTCAGACCATGAAGAGTTATACCTTCCTTGAAGCTTTTAATCCATGAAAGGTCCTTGGAATGCCCATGGAAGCCTTAATCTAACCTCCTACAAGCTTGTTATTTCAAAGAAATCAAGAACACAAAAATTAATTTCAAGAAAGTACTATTCACCATCTTCTTGAATGATTTATAGGAAATGCTAGGAAAGGATTTTGAAGCTAAGATTTCTAGGAAGTATGTAACTTAACTAGGAGAAGCTA
Organism: Apium graveolens; assembly: GCF_009905375.1. NCBI lineage: Eukaryota > Viridiplantae > Streptophyta > Magnoliopsida > Apiales > Apiaceae > Apium > Apium graveolens. Next base: position 247,877,965 of record NC_133649.1, on the reverse strand, counting down.
GGATAATTACCTTGTAAAATAGCAAGTGGAGGAGCTTGGACTTCCCAATTCTTAAGAAAGAAGCCGAGAGCTTCATGAAGAAATGGGGGGGTTTGTGTTTTTTGATGAAAATGAAATGTTTTGGCTTGGTTGGTTGCTTTTTGTCTTGTTTTTTGGTTAATTACCTTTCTAGCCTTGACTTTGTGTGGTTTTAAATCAAACACATCTCCTTCCCCTTATGTCATGCTTATGTCACATTGCTATGTCATCATCCCTTCTAATCTCTTTGATTAGCTTCTAATTGTTTGCCTAATGACCGCTGATCTGTTATACGGTTCGCTTAACTTTCGTTTTCGTTTATCGTTTGAGGGATCATACCCGGGATCTTATTACTTAGGTTCTCTTAACCTTTCTCAATATATTGTATTCCTTTTATGATCCTCTCTTATAATCCTTTAATTTAAATCCTTTTTATCATGTTACCTTATACTCAATTCTTTCCGTATGTAGTGGATTTCCGGGAAAAATCAAAGTGTTCGGAATTGGATTCTGACGATCTTTACATACACTTATATACCATATAGAGTGCCAATAAAATCTCAGAATATCCATAAAAGAACCCCTACCTAGTGTGGCATGAAAAGTTTTCTCATTCAGCAAAAACACTATTCATAAGGGTTTCAAAAATTTCCAAAAATTGGGGTTATTACAATATTTCTGGGATGAAGCTGTAAACACTGCATGCTACACTCAGAATATCTCTTTGATTAATCAAGCAAGATGCATGACACCTTATCAATTGTTCAAGAACAAGAAGCCAACTCTAAACTTTCTTCATGTCTTTGGCTGTAAATGCTATATTCTGAGAAATCAAACTGATCAAAATGGGAAGTTTGATGCCAAAGCAGATGAAGGAATTTTTGTTGGATATGCTGTTGGTAAAGCATATAGAGTCTACAATCTAAGAACCAACATTGTTGTGGAATCTATACATGTTGTGTTTGATGATAAAAAGATTGAAGGACTGAAAGATGGAGATTACCATGAGAGTCTCAAATTCGACAATGTTGAGATGGTTAGTGATGAAAGTGATGATGAGAGTGATCAAGAAACAGTGTCTAAGGATAATACAGACAAATCTACCACCAATGAAGCACAAAACTCAACATCCGTCGAGTTACAAAATGCTTCATCCGTCGGAAGGCAATCTGTGTTATCCGTCGGTAGACAACCTGCCTCATCCGTCGGTACTCAAGATTCACCATCCGTCGGGTTATCAAAAGAAGCAGGAAGTCAAGGCAGATCACCCATAGAAAGTACCCCTTTCTCAAATCATAGATCCACAAACTCAGGGGGAGTTTCTAGCAATCATAACTCAATGATACATCAAGATAACATTGAGGTCTCTTCATCTAGAGCTAATCTACCTCAACCAAGGAAATGGACAAAAGATCACCCCTTTGAACTGATTATTGGTGATGTTTCTTCTAGAGTTCAAACCAGGAGAGCAACTCAAGAAGAATGTCTATACAACAGCTTTCTGTCAAAGGAAGAACCAAAGAAGGTAGAATAAGTCTTGTTAGATCCTGATTGAATTTTAGCTATGCAGGAGGAGCTAAACCAATTTGAAAGGAATAAAGTATGGAAGCTGGTACCCAAGCCTAAAGGAAAGAATCCAATAGACACCCAATGGGTATTCAGAAACAAGATGGATGAAAATGGCATAGTAGTAAGGAACAAAGCCAGATTGGTTGCTAAAGGTTATTGCCAGCAAGAAGGAATAGATTTTGATGAAACATTTGCTCCTGTTGCAAGACTTGAAGCCATCAGAATCTTCTTAGCCTATGCAGCCCATGCCAATTTCAAGGTCTATCAAATGGATGTCAAAAGTGCCTTTCTGAATGGAGATTTGGAGGAAGAAGTGTATGTTAGTCAACCTCCTGGCTTTGAAGATCCAAATTTTCCAGAGTATGTCTATTATCTATTGAAAGCACTTCATGGACTGAAGCAAGCACCTAGAGCCTGGTAAGACACTTTATCAAAGTTCCTTTTGGAAAATCACTTCACAAGAGGTACTGTAGATAAAACTTTATTTTTCAGAAATGTTAATGGCTCTAGCATACTTGTTCAAATTTATGTAGATGATATTATCTTTGGCTCTACAGATGAGAAACTTTGTAAAAAGTTTGTCAAACTGATGCAAAGTAAGTATGAAATGATTATGATGGGAGAAGTAACTTACTTTCTTGGTTTACAAGTTAAGCAAGTTAGTGATGGAATATTCATTAATCAAACTAAATATATTTTTGATCTTTTAAAGAAGTTTGATCTAATGGATTGCACATCTGCAAAAACTCTCATGGCCACTGCAACTAAGCTTGAACTAAACACTACTGAAAAGTCTGTGGATATTTCAAGCTATAGAGGCATGGTTGGCTCACTTCTGTACTTAACAGCTAGTAGGCCAGATATAATGTTTGCTACATGTTTATGTGCTAGATTTCAGGCTGATCCTAGAGAGTCTCACTTAATAGCTATTAAGAGAATTTTCAGATATCTCAAGGGAACACCAAAACTTGGCATTTGGTATCCTAGAGATTCTGGTTTTGATCTAACTGGTTATTCAGATGCAGACTATGCAGGTTGCAGAATTGACAGAAAAAGCACAACAGGAACTTGTCAATTTCTAGGAAACAAGCTTGTGTCCTGGTTCAGTAAAAAGAAAAATTCAGTTTCTACCTCTACAGCTGAAGCTGAATATATTGCTGCTGGCAGTTGTTGTGCACAGATTTTATGGATGAAAAATCAATTGCTAGACTATGGTTTGCAAGTTGAGAGGATTCCTATTTTCTGTGATAACACAACTGCAATTTCCATCATTGAAAATCCAGTGCAACATTCAAGGACAAAGCACATAGATATCAAGTACCATTTCATAAGGGAACATGTAATGAATGGTACTGTAGAGTTACATTTTGTTCCAAGTGAGAAGCAACTTGCAGATATATTTACCAAGCCACTGGATGAATCCACCTTTTCTAGGTTGGTAAGTGAGTTAGGTATGCTTAATTACTCTTGAATCCATCTGAGTTATTTTGCAAGTTAAAAAGTAGCCAGAAATTTAACTGATTTTTAGGCATGGATGAAATTTTGGCTAAGTCAAAATTTGCATCTCGACGGATGACCATTGTCCATCAAGTTAAGTCATCCGTCGATATACAATGTGCAAATAAAAATCAATTATTTTTCTGGAATCTTTTAAAACTCGACGGATAACAGTTTATCCTCATCCGTCGAAGTGTCTAAATCTTAACCGTTAATTCCCTGAACATTATCCATCGAGTATACTTACAGTTTGTAAGCATTACACGATGGATAATGAGTGGAATTTTTATAGTTTATTTTTAAAATGGCTAATTTAGGCAATTTCTATTGGGTAATTTACTTCTCTTTATTATTTTTATCCGTTGTTTTTGAGCAAAGTATAAAAGCTTATTTCATTCTAATCATTTTCTTTTATCATTCTCAAATTCAACTGTGTTTATTTCATTCTCTCTCAAGAAAAAATCCACTTTCTCTTCAAGCTTTCCTTCTCTAACAATGGCACCTGTAGTAAAGATTATGTCTCAGACTGGATTCATTTATGAGAAGAACAACTTCACTGCTTTAGTCAATAAGGGCATTCAGCAATCAGAAGACTATCACAAGATGATGGACTTTGTGAAGAACTGCAAGTTAAGTTTTGCCATGCTTGAATCACCCACAATCTTTTGTGAAGTTGTAGAAGAGATGTGGACCTCTGCATTTTACAACTCTACTGACAAAACCATCACTCTGACCATCAAAGGTAATGAATTATGTATCAATAGTGATGTGATAAAAGCATGTTTCAAGATTCCTGATGATAATGTAACTTCACCACACACTGACACTGATTTGATCAATATGCTTAATTCCATGCATTATGCACTTCCTACTAATAAGCTAAGTGATATTAGGAGATTAGGTCTTAGGAAGGAATGGAGTTTTATGTGTGATGTTGTAACTAAAGTTTTCTCTGGAAAAATCAGTAATTTTGATTCTGTGAACATTTCCATGCTTAACATGCTAGTTACAGACAAATTTTACAATTTCAGTGACCTTGTCATATATGAGTTAGGTTTTAAACTAGGTTAGTTAGCCAAAAGGGGAAAGAACATATATTATGATAGATTTTTTATGTTATTGGCTAACCATCTTTGTCAAGAAATTGCACTTGAGAACCCAAACAACAAATTAGCTTGTTGGGTTCAAGAGAGAAGAATCATTGCAGATTTGAACAGAGCCAACCACCATAGGGATGTGCCAATGTTCTATTTCCCGGTAATGCTGACACTTCAGGTAAGTGAGGTAAGTTCATCCATACCCTCAACTATTCCAATCTCCTCTATTTCTTTGACTTCAGGCATAGCTATGGCAACTGTGACAATGACCAAATAGTTGCCTACCAAAGCTGCCAAAACAACTGTAATTTCCAAATCCAAATCAAAGAAAACCCCCTCTGGTATCTCTCAAAAGGTACTAGTTGAAAAATATACCAAAGCCAAAGAGGGGAGTGTGAAGGAGGGTCAGATAGGTGAGGGAAGGGGTGAACATCAAAGAAACCCCAAGGATAAGTTGGAGAGTTGAGTGAATCCCAGCCTAGCCACACTGCAGTTTCCCAACAAACTGCAGTGCTTAAAAAGGACAAAAGCTCACTTCTAGCTGCATCCTCCTAAAAGGATGTGGCTATTGAACAAAGCTCTCATCCAAGAGAACAGGCCAAAAGGGTTAGGGACACAAGCTCACCCCAAACTTACACTAGAAAGAAGAAATCCAAAACAACTGGGGATGCACAGGGCACACACAAAGTGCAAACTGGTGCTAAAGACACAGTCTATGCACCTTCTCAAATTCAGATTGATGTGGCTCCAATAAATGTGGAGTCACAGCCAAAATCTCTTATAATAGAAGCCACTAAAACACCATACTCACCAACTAACTCTTATAATGAGACTCTCTTGGCGATGCAAGAAATGCTAGATCTCTCAGAATTTGATGAACTAGAATTCCACAGGCAGCTCCAGAATCAAATTGAAGAAAACAACAGAAAGCTTGGAAGAAGATCCAGACCTTCAAGAAACTAGAAAAACCTGCTCAGGCTAGAGGAGCATCTTGAACTGACTGTGAGCCAAACCTTGTATATTTTATTTAATTGAAGCACTTTCAGTTTTATCTACTTATCTTTAAAGATATATGTTTAGGATGTTTTGTTATCATCAAGTATCCTTGAATTTATGGCTACAATTCCAGTAGACATAAATTGGGGGAGATTGTTGTGAATATGTTGTGTACCTGATGATCACTTAAACAAAACATCTAAGTAGATTTTACTTAGTGAAATAATGTAGCACTCGACGGATAAGAATTATAGTCCCGACGGATAACTCATTATAGTCCCGATAGATGATTAACTTATTATCCATCGAGTGAGTAGCTTATATAATAATAAGTTTGTAGCACAGTGATGTATGCTCCTTTGTATAGAATCTGTAGTAGCATATAAGTCATGTTGACTTTAACTAGATATGCAGAATAGGTTGATTAATTGTATATAAGTAATGTCTTGTAATTCTGTATAAGTGAAATGAAGTCAAGTGCCAAAATTGCTACCGACGGATGATTAACAAAGCCTTCGACGAATGATCAAATGTCTATCAACGGATGTTTAACATAGCAGTCGACGGATGATCAATTAAGTCATCGACGGATGGTCTGAAAGTCGACGGATGATCATATCAAGAATTCAAACATCAGTTGAACAGTGAAAGCTGACACACAACCGTCGAGTTATATACAAACACATTGTGGAAGCCCATTAAATGGGTAATAGAGGATGAAAAGCATCAAATATTAAGACTGTTAGATTTTATATTTGTTCAGTCTTTTTGACTTTATAATCTTGGTATTATATAAACCAAGAGAGTAGCAAATAGAAATATAACTGAGATAACTGAGAGAAACTCAAAAACAAAGAAATCTTTGTAAGCATATTCTTTAGCATTTCCTGTATTCTCAGTAGTTCTATTTTGTAAGCAGCTGTGAGCATTTCTGCACACAGAGTCCTCTCGATATATTATATATATCTCTGGTGGAATTGTTTAAATCCACCAGAAAGTTTTTAAAGACTCTTATTTTTAATTACTTGTGTTTTGATTCATTTAAGTTTATATTCCGCATTGTGCTAATCAAAACAAATATATCAATAATCGAGTTGAACATTTTTATTTCAAGTAAAAGGTTCAAGAATTCCATTCAACCCCCTTCTGTAATTCTTGCTACATTGTTAAGGGACTAACACTCTGACGGAGCTCAAGTTGTCTTGACATCAGAAGAAAAGGAAACCTCTGACATTGCTCATGTTAAAACCTTCAACAGTTCTACTACCTGGGTTTACTAAAGCTCAACATTCTGCTCAACCTATGAAGACTTCAACAAATGTTTTTCAGGGTAGATTGATCCAAGGGAAGGAAGCTAGAGATAAAAAAGGACTGGGTAATGCTGATGAGAAAATGATAAACAATTCTACCTCAAATCCTACATCCCTTACTGAACCAGGAGTAGGGACAACTCCAGAAAGACTAAATCAATTAGATTCTGTACAGATGGTCTACAACTCCAAGCTGAAAGAAGACATAATGCTTTATTTTATGACAGATGGGAGAGTATTACAGATAAGAAAGGATGCAATTCGGTTGAAGTATTATGAAGAACTGCAACATGTTTTATTTCTACTTCAAGTGAAGAACAGGTCAACAAATGGTGCTTCCAGATACTTAATATCTGATATTCAGAGGCAGAAGAAACTTTACAGCTGTAAAGTCTGACAGACCATACTATCCAAAGTACAGAGCTCATAATGGTGATTTAGTTGAGATGAAGGGTATTAAGGGTGTTGAATTTAATCTGGAGTCTGACAAAGCTTATCTGATCAGACTGGATCAGGAGATAAGGAAAGTAAAGATTAATGATCTTAGGGCTGCTATCTTTCAGACAGGAGAAGATATAGTTGAACTTAAAGATGTTAAAAAGAGGATGATAAATGAACTTGAATATGCTGAGAGAACTCTTCTGAAGAACTATCTCAGAACAACACCTGACATTCAAGAGATCACACACTGAAGCTAGGTCGAGGACTACAACTGTTAAATTTTGAAGGATATACAGGCTAAAACTTATTTCAGACTTTAAGGATGGTAAAAGCTAGTCAAATTCTCATATGCATTTGTACTTAATGGTTTTGACATCATCAAATATCTATTGAACTTGTATATTATGCTAATTTACAAGTTGGGGGAGATTGTTAGATATATTTGTGATGTCATGTCTAATAATGATTTGTGTTTAGTTTTCAGATCTTGACTAACAGGACAAATCAGGACTTAACTGGAAATCAGTACTTATACTAAAATCAGAACTTAAGATATCAGAAGATATTCATCAGAAGATAATATCAGTATTAAGAAGACTTTCAGATAAGGAAGGCGGATGATTGAAGGGAAAGAAGATCAAGACTAAAACAAGAAGAGATATGCATGGAGAAGAATTCTATGAAGAATAGAAGACTTGGAGGAAAAGATAACTAATTGATATATTTTAGGATACATAATTATATTCGATATCAATTAGAGATTATCTTGTAACTGTGTGGTATATAAACACAGCATAGGGTTTACACTATTCATTGTAACCCTAGCAGCTCATAGTGATATTGCTCATCGCTGAGAGAGAACAGTTCCATTACAATACTAGTTTTATTAGTAAGATTATTCTCTGTTACATACTTGTGTTCTTAATTCGATTTGATTGTATTTTACACTGTATTCAACCCCCTTCTACAGTGTGTGTGACCTAATAGTACCTTACTTCAATTTTCTTTTCTTTTCTTTAGATAAGTGAGGCTTATCAAGCATGTGGTTCATCCTTCAGATTTACTGACATCCGAATTTGACAGATAAGAAATAAGAATCTAGTTTGTGACTTAGAAATAAGATACACAAAGTAAATTTGACTAAGCTCAACATCAAAATTTGCTTGTGTTCATGAATTTCCACATAAACAACTAATTCAAACATGGGATTTCTAGTATGTTAAAGACTACTAGGTCAGCATCTAGCATAGTAATCCTCATTGGATTGAATAGTCACAGAACATTCAAAACACTATCAGAGTATATAGAATCATATCAGATAACAATCAGTATTTAATATCTACAAAGCCTGAAGGTTGTAGATAACAATCAGTACCTTCAGGCCTTGTAGTTAAATAGAGTAAAGAGCCAATCATACCTCTGTAGTTAGTAATATCTACTAATGAACCAGTATCTTTATCTAACTTGGTTGTAGTGGCCATGAGAGTGGATCAGTTGAACTGTCTTGCATTCCAAATTTTTTGAGTAAATTTCTGGTGTACTTGGATTGATTTATGAAAGTACCTCCTTCATTTTTCTTGACTTGAAGTCCCAGAAAATAACTAAGTTCTCCCATCATATGTGGCGCCCTCCAAACCCGGGTCAGAAGTTTGGGGTCCACACACACACCTTAATAATAACCTGCTTATAACAATAATAAAGATAATAATAATATATGCAATGACCCTACTTACCAACCACCACGGACCGCAACAGGTTAAAGTATGCACACAAGCCAAACACACTAATATATTACAAACCGTTCAAATCCCAACTATATCAAATTTAAATGGAGTATTAAACATTATTACAAACTTTTATAAACTTAAATTATTCCAAAAGAAGCCTACTAGCTCAGCTTTCTCAACCTGAACCCCTAGCTCTCGCGCTGGACTGGGGATTCTCTTTACCAACTGGTTCTTTTTTAACTGGAAAGAATATAAACAACATCGCACAAATGAGCTAACTAGCTCAGCAAGTCACAATGACAAAACTGAGAATAATGATCATCAGGTGAATATGGTTATGATATCAAGTGAACAATGGATTATGATTTAGAATTGGATATTATACTTTTAATTTAAAACCAAGGTTAGGCTGCTGATCAGTCATGCACTAACCCCGAGCAAGTCACACAGCATTGCTCTAACTACTGGATCCAAGGCACACATTGGCCTAACTTGACCATTATATGGTCTGACCACGAATCTGGTCCATAATTTTATAAAAACAATCCAATTCTAACATAATAACAGAATATGCAATAATAAACAATAACCGAAATCATTAACAACAATAAATGTTTAACAATGAAAGGGTTTCAATCCTTGTAAGGATCAACAAGGTACTTTCAAAGCTTGAATGCTGGGTAATGAAAGAATTGGATAACAAAGGAAACAACGTTTCAGGGTTTCAAGGATTTGGTCTTTCAAAGCATAAGATATCATGGATTGAGTATATAATAATTCAGTTCAGTGTCTGGTATTTAGTTTGTATGTATTTGTGGAGTAGTATCGTAGATTTGTGGTTCATGTTTAGGTATACAATAATCAATGGTTTAGAAAGAATATGGTTCATAGCTCAAGAACAATAACGGAAATCAGGATTTAGGTTTCCGTGCTTCAAAGCACTTGCAATGTCAACAAGACTATCAAGAATTACAATATCTCGAGAAAGTTCAGAACACTTGCCTGATATTAGCTTACTATCCTGCACTTGCTTTCAATCACAATCAGTCTTACTCCTCAACTACCTGTTTCCCTTTCCTACGCCTTGCCTCTTCTGCTCACATATCATAAGCATCTATCAATCATCAACTCCCAGGATTCTATTCAACACATACTTCTATCTACCCTTCGTTTTACCCAAATCCGATTAACGGATTGAAATCTATGCAATAACCAAGTAAACACCAAATATATAGACCGATAGTCAAACAACAGGTCACGTATAACACATAATACATCACGTAATCAATGACATATCATCTATAAAGAAGTCTCGGGTCATAAATATGCTTTCGGGTATTTAAAATGATTTTTAAAACATTTTTCGGAATTAAAACGGGTCGTTGGATCAATTTCGGGTTAATAAACAGGGTTCGGTTGGCCCATTCTGGCTCCGAAATAATTTTAGAATAATTATCGAGCCTTGAAAATAATTTAGAATAATATTTTAAAGCTCGAAACTATTTTTCAGAATTTTTAAATCATTTTTAAATAATTAAATCTAATTAAATAACTAATTAAAATCAATTAATAATTAATTAAATCAATTAATTTTCGAATTAATTGACCAATTAATCAATTATAAATTAACTGAAATTAATTAACTAATTAATTCAGATTTATTTGTGAATTAAAAATAATTTTCGGAATTAAAATAATAATTTTTAGAATTTTCAGAAATTAAAAACGAATTTTTATAATAAAAATAAATAGGAAATATGATTTTTAAACATTTTATAAACAGGAATCCTATTTTTGAAAACTTTGCAAACTACAGGGACTAAACTTCACCATCTTCAAAAATACAGGGACTAAACTGCAATTTTGCAGTTTCAGTCGCCGAAAAATCAGGGGTGGCCGCAGAAGACGATCCCGGCGTCCTCACCCCATCAACACCTCCAGATTAACACTACACAACACCAGGAACTTGTTCATGCATTCAAAACATTCTAATCATCCCTGTTCTGGCCGGAAATTGGCCAAGAACATCGCCGGTTTCCGGCGAACATCGCAAATCTTTAAAACACAACTCCTTCGATTCAAGCATCCTCTGTTAACGAGCTATACATCAATCGATTGCTAAATTGTATAAGGAACACAACCCACTATAAATCAACAGCTAATAACCCCTGAATCAAAAACCCCCAAATTTCAATTGAAAACATTCATACGGGTTATAAACCCTCATTTTGAAATTCGAAAATTAAACTCAAATTTGAACATGTTATTGAACTCCAAATCAGACGTATGAGATATGAAAATCATCAGGAAAACAAGCTCTACAACATGCAATCATCAAATCATACAAACAATCATCCGAACAAAAATTCATATTTTTAATAAAATAAATTCAAAAATAAATAAATTTTTAGAAAAATACCCTTGATTTCTGCAGTGAAATAAAGCTCAGAATCTGATAGAACACCTCAAATCCTTCGTTTTGGTTACTCAAGCTTTAAAAACAGAGATCGGTAACGCCTTTGTTTTGCTGTTTGATTCTTAGAATAGTTTATGTAATTAGGGTTTTTCTTTGAAAATTATATAATTAACTATCTGCAAATGATTTTGATACGAAATAAAATACGGTAAAAGGCTATTTATAATTATGGAAAATTTGTATCCCGTCGGATCATTTCGGATATAAAACAGTATGTTTATCTGTAAAAATTGATCCAAACGGTATCGGTTTTCGGGATAATTATCCAAATTAGTACAATTTGTACTGCGGTCTTGATCTCAGCGCCTGGTTACACGTATTACGAAGTGATAATTGGGATAGTTTAATAAAAAGCTCCCGTTTATCGAAAATACGGGTTTTATTGATTTACCGAAACAAGTATTGTATCGAAAATGTTGCGCCGGGACCCGCGCAGGACAAACCGTAAGCCGGATCGAAAAAGTCGAAACATAAAAAATGCTCGGAATATTACAATTAGGTTAGGAAGGAGTTCTCGGAAGAGTTTCGGGTTCCAAAAACGTAACAACGGTTGACGTCGGTTGGTTCCCGTTTTTATAAAATAAATTTTAATTACCCGGAAAAAGATTTTAGAAATTTCATATGATTCTTATAAATCCATAAATCAACATAAAAATAATTAGGAAGATATGACAATTATCTATATTTTATTTTGGACATATAAAAATTAAAATACTCAATTAATATTATTTTGAATATTCAAGTACAGATAACACTTAACAATTAACTCACAGAATAGATACTGGGCACACATAATAATATCAAAAATAATTACACGATATATCCCGGATATTACATCCTTCCCCTCTTAAAAGGATTCTGTCCTCAGAATCTCCTAAGAAAACAAATGAGAGTATTTTTCTCTCATATCATTTTCTAACTCCCAGGTTGACTCTTCAACCTTTGGGTTTCTCCACAATACTCTTACTAACTTTACCACTTTATTTCTCAATACTTTCTCTCTTGCCTCTAGAATCTCTATCGGACTCTCTACATATGATAAATCTGCCTGAAGCTCTATTGGCTCATATTCTATTACATGTCTGGAGTCTGGATTATATTTCTTGAGCATCGATACATGAAAAACATTGTGAATGTGCTCCATGTGCGGAGGTAACGCCAATTCGTAAGCTACTTTGCCAACACACTTTAGGATCTCAAAAGGTCCGACATATCTTGGGCTTAGCTTCCCTTTCTTTCCAAACCTCGTTAGTCCTTTCCATGGTGATACTTTCAGTAATACCAAGCTTCCTTCTTCAAATTCCATGTTTTTCCTTGATTGGTCTGCATATTTCCTCTGACGATTTTGAGCGGCTATTAATCTTTTCTGGATAAGTTCAACAACTTCCTTTGTCTGTTGTACCAGTTCAGGTCCAAGTATCTTGCGTTCTCCTACTTCGTCCCAATATATGGGAGATCTACATTTGCATCCATAAAGGGCTTCATAGGGTGGCATTCCAATGCTGGCATGATAACTGTTATTGTAAGCAAACTCTACCAGAGGTAAATGTTCGTCCCAACTTCCTTTGAAATCAATAGCACAAACACGTAACATATCCTCGATTGTCTGGATCGTTCTTTCACTTTGGCCATCCGTTTGGGGGTGATAAGCTGTACTCATATTCAGTCTTGTTCCCAAACATTCTTGAAAACTCTTCCAGAATCTTGAATTAAACCTTGGATCTCGATCAGATACGATAGACACTGGAACTCCATGATGAAATACAATTTCTTTTAGGTACATATGGACCAACTTGTCGAGCGAAAATCTTTCATTTATAGGCAGAAAATGAGCTGACTTGGTAAGTCTATCCACTATAACCCAAATGGCATCATGATTAGCCCTTGTCCTTGGTAATCCAACTATGAAATCCATGGTAATATGTTCCCACTTCCACTCTAGAATCTCCAATGGCTGTAGCAATCCGCTTGGTCTTTGATGCTCTGCTTTAACTCTCTGACAGGTATAACATTTGCTAATCCATTCCACAATTTCCCTCTTCATATCTGGCCACCAATAATTTTTCTTTAAATCTCTGTACATTTTGGTACTCCCTGGATGGATGGAATATCTTGAACTATGTGCTTCTTATAAAATTTCATTCTTTAACTCCGTCACTGGTGGAATCCAGATTCTAGATGAAAATCTCAAAATGCCTTGATCATCCTTCTGCGTGCATAATTCTTCACCTACCAAACGATTTATATCTTGATCCATTACATCTTTCTGACATTTCTTTATTTTCTCCAACAACTCTGGCTGGAAAGTCATACTGTACACTTTCGCTTCCTCAGGTTCGCAAACTCTAATTTCCAATTCCAATTTCTGAAATTCCTTATATATATCTTCAGGTACTGATAACTCATTTAACTTTTCCTTCCGACTTAATGCGTCTGCCACCACGTTCGCCTTACCGGGATGATAATTAATCGAGCAATCATAATCCTTGATCAATTCTAACCATCTCCTTTGCCTCATATTAAGTTCCTTCTGGGTAAATATATATTTCAAACTTTTGTGATCCGTGAAAATCTCACACTTTTCTCCATACAAATAATGTCTCCAAATCTTCAAAGCAAAAACTATAGCTGCTAGCTCCAAGTCATGAGTAGGATACTTTTGTTTGTGTGGTTTTAATTGCCTTGACGCATACGCAATCACCTTGTCGTGCTGCATAAGAACACATCCTAATCCTTTGTAGGAAGCATCGCTATAAATTATGAAATTCCCTTGATCGTCTGGAAGTGACAAAACAGGTGTTGTGATTAATCTCCGCTTCAACTCCTGGAAACTTTCTTCGCATTTGTCGTTTCATATAAACTTTTCATTCTTTCGTGTAAGCTTTGTTAATGGTGTGGCAATCCTTGAGAAATTCTGAACGAATCGTCGATAATATCCTGCCAATCCCAAGAAACTTCTTACCTCAGTGGGTGTTCTCGGTCTCTCCCAATTCGTAATTGCTTCGATCTTTGCCAGGTCCACTTTGATCCCTTCGTTACTGACTATGTGTCCTAAGAACTGAACTTCTTGTAGCCAAAACTCACACTTCAACAATTTAGCATATAACTTCTTTTTCCTTAAAATCTCCAAAGTTGTCCTTAAATGTTCCGCATGATCCTCCTCCGTCTTTGAATAGATCAAAATATCGTCTATAAATACTATAACGAACTTGTCCAAATATTTCTTGAAAATTCTGTTCATCAGGTCCATAAACGTTGCTGGGGCGTTGGTCAATCCAAAAGACATCACTAAAAACTCGTAATGTCCATACCTTGTTCTGAAAGCTGTCTTTGGTATATCTTCTGGTTTGATCTTCAGTTGATGATATCCCGATCTTAAATCGATCTTGGAGAAATACTTGGCTCCCTTCAATTGGTCAAACAAATCATCAATTCTGGGTAACGGATACTTATTCTTGATTGTTAACTTGTTGAGCTCCCTATAGTCGATGCACAGTCTCATGCTTCCATCTTTCTTCCTGACAAATAATACCGGTGCACCCCACGGGGATACGCTGGGTCTGATTACTCCTTTCTCTAACAATTCCTGCAATTGCTTTGCTAGCTCTTTCATCTCAACAGGCGCCATTCTACGGGGCTTTGGATACTGGTTCTGTTCCAGGTGCTAAGTCGATCACAAATTCAATTTCTCTATCTGGAGGAAGTCCTGGCAATTCGTCGGGAAATACGTCTGGAAATTCATTCACTACTGGGATATCTTCAAGTTTTGCTGGCTCCTGACTTTTGTCAATCACGTATGCTACGAAATGCTCGCATCCTTGCCGTAGTAACTTCTTGGCTTGAATCATCGTTAAGAACTTCTTTACTTGTTTCTGACCTTTGAACGTTACTATTCTTTCGTCTGGCATTTTCACCATTACTTTCTTATTTCGACAATCCATCTGAGCATCATTCTTAGATAACCAATCCATCCCTAATATCATATCAAATTCTCCTAACTTAAATGGTATCAAATCTACACAAAACTTACTACCAGAATTCTCAATCTCACAATTTCCACAAACTTGGTTCACAGTTACACGTTCTTGATTTGCTAATTCCACAATCATTATTTCATTTAAGCACACAACTGGACAGTTTAATTTACTAACAAAATCTCGTGAAACAAACGATCGAGTTGCTCCCGAGTCTATTAACACTTTGGCACATAAAGAATTCACATTAAGCGTACCTGTCACGACATCCGTATCCTGGATAACATCCTTCACTGACATGTCGAAAACTCTAGCCCTTGGAGTCTCATTTACTGCTGGGGTAGATCCCATAATTCTCAATGCATTACTAACTGGGGCTGGTGTCTTGCAATCCCTGGCCATATGTCCTGGCTTCCCACATTTAAAGTATGTAAATCCAATGACTGGAACTTACACTGCTGGATTTCGGATAGGTTGATCTTTATTTGCTGACTCTCTTGCTGGCTGATTTCGGCACTCCCTCGAGTAGTGCCCTTTCTGGTTGCATTTAAAACATACTACATTCAACTTGTTACAAACTCCTCCATGCTTCTTTCCACATACTTGACAATCTGGAAAAGTTAATCTCAACTGATTTGGCTGATTCACATTAGCTGGACGATTGCCCTGGCCTCCGTCTCCTGCATTTTGTCTCCTGAAATTAAAATTTCTCCCTGGCTGAAACTTGCCCTTCTTAAAATTTGGAAACTTCCCTGTTTGTGACTGACCCTCACTTCCCTCAACTTTCCTTTTCTTGCTTTCCTTATCTTTCTGGAACATCTCACTCTCTGTCTCTGCGATCATAGCCTTCTGTACAACCCCAGCATAGGTATCCAATTCAAAAATAGCTACCTTCCCCCTGATCCATGGCTTCAAGCCTTGCTGGAATCTCTTAGCTTTCTTTCTATCAGTATCAACATACGACGGCACATACCTTGACAATTCCTCAAACTTCCCCTCATAATCTGTTATCGACATATTCCCTTGCTTTAACTCTAAAAACTTCAGCTCCATTTGATCCTGAACAAACTGAGGAAAATACTTTTCTAAAAACAATTCCTTGAACCTTTCCCAACTAATAACATCTGTGCTTTCCCATGTCTTCACCATTTCCCACCAATAGGTGGCCTCATTCTTCAGATAGTAACTTGCAAACTCAACCTTCTGTTCCTCTTTCACTTTCACTAAGGCAAATGCCTTTTCTGTTTCCTTTAACCAAACATTTGCTTCAATTGGCTCTAAGGAACCCTTGAATTCTGGTGGGTTTATTGCCTGAAAAGTTTTGAAAGTTACCTGGGGATTGGTCTGTCTTTGTTGTTGTTGTGCCAGGTGAACTATTTGTTGGGCCAAGATTTGAAGAATCTGGGCTATTGCTGGGTCCATGGGTCCTGGGTTCACATTCTGGGTTGTATCATCTTGGTTATTATTGTTGTTGGTTTCTTCATTCTGGGTGTTGGTACGGGTATTTCTTCTAGGAGGCATTCTCTGTAAAGAATCAATCAACTTATTTAGCTTTTGAATCAATCTTTTACATAAAAGAATAGTTTTGCAAAACAGAAATATTTCTTTTTGAAAACAGTTGTGACTAAATAAATTGCATGCTTCTTTACAGAATATAAACAGTTATGGAAAACAGGGCACATGGTATCACAGGGTATAACTGGTGCAATAAATAAGGTAAGGTAAAACAGGTGCGATAAAGTAAATGACAGTGTTGGAAAGGAAAAAGGTACTGATATATATAGATCAAAAGTTTTTTTTTAGGGTAGTACAAGCGTAAAGATGCTTTGAAAGTAAAAGCAAAAAGGGTACAACAACCTACTCACTAGTCAGCATCGCTAGTCTATAAATATAACTCAAAAGTCTTCTAATACACACTACACACTACTGTCCATACTACATAATCATAACAACACTACTCAGCATCTTCATCTCAAAATCTCTGGCTCATGGTAAATCTGGACCTCCTATCTCCTCAAGCTCCTCTAGAACCCACTTAGCCCACTCCACTAGGAAATCAGGGGTGATGTCCTCATGTGTAGCCTCAGCAATCCTCACAGCAGCTGCTCTACGAAATGCCTGGAGCCTCTCCCTAAGTCGCTTCTCACCCCTCCCCATCTCTCTGGTATGCATGATATGCAATAACTCCTGGATCTGACCCTGTAGGAATCGCTGCTCCATAAGGCAAGCCTCAAACTGATGATATAGGACAAGATAGGAAGAGAACTGGAAAGGTACTCCTGTGACTGAATGACTAGTAAAGCCTGAATCAGCAGGTGGGGGTCCTCTGACAGGTGGCCTCATGCCTGGAGGTGGAATAGCCTGCAATGGTACGGGCTGCAACACCGGTGGAGGTAGAATAGCCAATGCTGGAGGAATAACAGGATGTGGATCCGATGCTGGTGCTCCAACTTGAAGGCTCTGAGTGATCAGCTGATACGGGAATAAAAGAGTCGGCCATCTCTACTATCTGAAATCATATCGTAATATAAGAATCTCGTACCATAATGCAATTTACACTAATACCTGATATACCGAAACACTCAACCTCTCAATGTTCTATCATCCTATGCCTTACTTCTAATCCTAACCCTCTACCCATTCCCGTTAACCTAGGCTTGTGTCAGTGACTTATAACCTGTAGCTCTGATACCAAACCTGTGGCGCCCTCCAAACCCGGGTCAGAAGTTTGGGGTCCACACACACACCTTAATAATAACCTGCTTATAACAATAATAAAGATGATAATAATATATGCAATGACCCTACTTACCAACCACCACGGACCGCAACAGGTTAAAGTATGCACACAAGCCAAACACACTAATATATTACAAACCGTTCAAATCCCAACTATTTCAAATTTAAACGGAGTATTAAACATTATTACAAACTTTTACAAACTTAAATTATTCCAAAAAAAGCCTACTAGCTCAGCATTCTCAACCTGAACCCCTAGCTCTCGCGCTGGACTGGGGATCCTCTTTACCAACTGGTTCTTTTTTAACTGGAAAGAATATAAACAACATCGCATAAATGAGCTAACTAGCTCAGCAAGTCACAATGACAAAACTGAGAATAATGATCATCAGGTGAATATGGTTATGATATCAAGTAAACAATGGATTATGATTTAGAATTGGATATTATACTTTTAATTTAAAACCAAGGTTAGGCTGCTGATCAGTCACGCACTAACCCCGAGCAAGGCAGACAACATTGCTCTAACTACTGGATCCAAGGCACACATTGGCCTAACTTGACCATTATATGGTCTGACCACGAATCTGGTCCACAATTTTATAAAAACAATCCAATTCTAACATAATAATAGAATATGCAATAATAAACAATAACCGAAATCATTAACAACAATAAATGTTTAACAATGAAAGGGTTTCAATCCTTGTAAGGATCAACAAGGTACTTTCAAAGCTTGAATGCTGGGTAATGAAAGAATTGGATAACAAAGGAAACAACGTTTCAGGGTTTCAAGGATTTGGTCTTTCAAAGCATAAGATATCATGGATTGAGTATATAATAATTCAGTTCAGTGTCTGGTATTTAGTTTGTATGTATTTGTGGAGTAGTATCGTAGATTTGTGGTTCGTGTTTAGGTATACAATAATCAATGGCTTAGAAAGAATATGGTTCATAGCTCAAGAACAATAACGGAAATCAGGATTTAGGTTTCCGTGCTTCAAAGCACTTGCAATGTCAACAAGACTATCAAGAATTACAATATCTCGAGAAAGTTCAGAACACTTGCCTGATATTAGCTTACTATCCTGCACTTGCTTTCAATCACAATCGTCTTACTCCTCAACTACCTGTTTCCCTTTCCTACGCCTTGCCTCTTCTGCTCACATATCATAAGCATCTATCAATCATCAACTCACAGGATTCTATTCAACACATACTTCTATCTACCCTTCGTTTTACCCAAATCCGATTAACGGATTGAAATCTATGCAATAACCAAGTAAACACCGAATATATAGACCGATAGTCAAACAACAGGTCACGTATAACACATAATACATCACGTAATCAATGACATATCATCTATAAAGAAGTCTCGGGTCATAAATATGCTTTCGGGTATTTAAAATGATTTTTAAAACATTTTTCGGAATTAAAACGGGTCGTTGGATCAATTTCGGGTTAATAAACAGGGTTCGGTTGGCCATTCTGGCTCCGAAATAATTTTAGAATAATTATCGAGCCTTGGAAATAATTTAGAATAATATTTTTAAGCTCGAAACTATTTTTCAGAATTTTTAAATCATTTTTAAATAATTAAATCTAATTAAATAACTAATTAAAATCAATTAATAATTAATTAAATCAATTAATCAATTAATTTTCGAATTAATTGACCAATTAATCAATTATAAATTAACTAAAATTAATTAACTAATTAATTCAGATTTATTTGTGAATTAAAAATAATTTTCGGAATTAAAATAATAATTTTTAGAATTTTCAGAAATTAAAAACGAATTTTTATAATAAAAATAAATAGGAAATATGATTTTTAAACATTTTATAAACAGGAATCCTATTTTTGAAAACTTTGCAAACTACAGGGACTAAACTTCACCATCTTCAAAAATACAGGGACTAAACTGCAATTTTGCAGTTTCAGTCGCCGGAAAATCGGGGGTGGCCGGAGAAGACGATCCCGGCGTCCTCACCCCATCAACACCTCCAGATTAACACTACACAATACCAGGAACTTGTTCATGCATTCAAAACATTCTAATCATCCCTCTTCTGGCCGGAAATTGGCCAAGAACATCGCCGGTTTCCGGCGAACATCGCAAATCTTTAAAACACAACTCCCTTCGATTCAAGCATCCTCTGTTAACGAGCTATACATCAATCGATTGCAAATTTTATAAGGAACACAACCCACTATAAATCAACAGCTAATAACCCCTGAATCAAAAACCCCCAAATTTCAATTGAAAACATTCATACGGGTTATAAACCCTAATTTTGAAATTCAAAAATTAAACTCAAATTTGAACATGTTATTGAACTCCAAATCAGACGTATGACATATGAAAATCATCAGGAAAACAAGCTCTACAACATGCAATCATCAAATCATACAAACAATCATCCAAACAAAAATTCATATATTTAATAAAATAAATTCGAAAATAATAAATTTTTAGAAAAATACCCTTGATTTCTGCAGTGAAATAAAGCTCAGAATCTGATAGAACACCTCAAATCCTTCGTTTTGGTTACTCAAGCTTTAAAAATAGAGATCGGTAACGCCTTCGTTTTGCTGCTTGATTCTTAGAACAATTTATGTAATTAGGATTTTTCTCTGAAAATTATATAATTAACTATCTGCAAATGATTTTGATACGAAATAAAATACGGTAAAAGGCTATTTATAATTATGGAAAATTTGTATCCCGTTGGATCATTCCGGATATAAAACAGTACATTTATTTGTAAAAACTGATCCAAACGGTATCGGTTTTCGGGATAATTATCCAAATTAGTACAATTTATACTGCGGTCTTGGTCTCAGCGCCTGGTTACACGTATTACGAAGTGATAATTGGGATAGTTTAATAAAAAGCTCCCGTTTATCGAAAATACGGGTTTTATTGATTTACCGAAACGAGTATTGTATTGAAAATGTTGCGCCGGGACCCGCGCAGGACAAACCGTAAGCCGGATCGAAAAAGTCGAAACATGAAAAATACTCGGAATATTACAATTAGGTTAGGAAGGAGTTCTCGGAAGAGTTTCGGGTTCCAAAAATGTAACAACGGTTGACGTCGGTTGGTTCCCGTTTTTATAAAATAAATTTTAATTACCCGGAAAAAGATTTTAGAAATTTCATATGATTCTTATAAATCCATAAATCAACATAAAAATAATTAGGAAGATATGACAATTATCTATATTTTATTTTGGACATATAAAAATTAAAATACTCAATTAATATTATTTTTGAATATTCAAGTACAGATAACACTTAACAATTAACTCACATAATAGATACTGGGCACACATAATAATATCAAAAATAATTACACGATATATCCCGGATATTACATCATACTCATTTGATATCTTGACTGCATTTACTTTGCAAACCTTTCACAGAGTTTGGCATTTGTAGAACCAAATATAATATCATCAACATATATCTGTACCAAAAGTATGTCATTTCCATGGTTGAGGTAGAACTGTGTTTTATCAATTGTACCTCTGTGAAATCCACTTTCCAGAAGGAATTGAGCTAAAGTCTCATACCATGCTCTTGGAGCTTGCTTAAGGCCATAAAGTGCTTTATCAAGCTTGTAGACATGATTTGGAAATTTTGAATCTACAAAGCCTGAAGGTTGTTCAACATGTAACTCTTATTCCAATTCTCCATTGAGAAAAGCACTTTTCACATCCATTTGAAAGACTTTAAACTTATTGTGAGCAGCATAAGCCAAAAAGATTCTTATGGCTTCCAATCTAGCAACTGGTGCAAAATTTTCATCATAGTCAATACCCTCCTGTTGAGAGTAACCTTTAGCAACCAACCTTGCTTTGTTTCTTATAATTATGCCATTACTATCAGTTTTGTTTCTGAACACCCATTTTGTGCCAACAATTGATTTGTTCTTTGATCTTGGCACTAGGGTCCAAAATTTCTTTCTTTCAAATTCATTTAACTCTTCCTGCATTGCTTGCACCCAATCAGCATCTTGAAGAGCTTCTTCCACTTTCTTTGGTTCAGTATGAGACAGAAAGGAATGATAAAGACATTCATTTGATGTTGTTATTCTAGTTCTGACACTTACTTCGGTATCTCCAATTATTAAGTCAGGTGTATGTGCCTTAGTCCACTTCCTTGCAGATGGAAGTTGTTCTCTAGAACTGGATCCTCCCCCATGATCCATGCTGTCTCCATCAGCATTTTCAGATGCTCCCCTATAGTTATGCTCTCTGAGACTTCAGAATTTGAGTTGGAACCTTCAGGATTTGAAGAATCAGAGTTTTCAGAATTATCAGAATTTGGCTCATCAAAACTTGATGAATCAGAACTTGAAGAGCCAGTGACAGGTTCCGATGCTTCTTGAGAGTCTTGAGTTGAGGTAGGATCTTCAGCTTGCTCCCCCTGGACAGGTGCATTTTCCCTTGGAGTAGTTACCACAGTTTCAATGACATTAGAACTTAACCCGTCAGAACTTACAGGATCAAGATTTAAGTCATCAGAATTTACAGAATCAGAATTTAAATCTTCATTTTCAAATCTCAGCTGATCATGATCATTGAAATCTTCAAGTCCAGTAATCTTCTTATCATCAAAAGATACATTGATAGATTCCATGACAACCCTTGTTCTTAAATTGTAGACTCTGAAGGCTTTTTTGGAAAGTGGATATCCAACAAAAATTCCTTCATCAACTTTTAGATCAAATTTTGACAGCTGTTCAGGATGAGTCTTAAGAACAAAACACTAGCAACCAAATATATAAAAGTATTTCAGATTTGGCTTCTTTTTCTTCACCATCTCGTATGGTGTTTTTCCATGCT
Source organism: Apium graveolens (assembly GCF_009905375.1). Classification (NCBI taxonomy): domain Eukaryota; kingdom Viridiplantae; phylum Streptophyta; class Magnoliopsida; order Apiales; family Apiaceae; genus Apium; species Apium graveolens. The sequence goes on along the minus strand of NC_133649.1, from coordinate 247,855,261 downwards.
TGTTTATGAGTGTAGCATTCTGTGTAAAACAAGCAGTCTACACAGCTTCAGCCCAAAAGTAGGTTGGTAGCTTTGCTTCATCAAGCTTAGTTCGTGCAGCTTCAATGGAGTCCTGTTCTTTCTTTCTACAACTCCATTTTGCTGTGGAGTTCCAGGTGCAGAAAATTCCTGCTTAATTCCATGCTCTTTGTAGAACGCTTCCATGATTAAATTCTTGAACTCAGTGACATTATCACTTCTTATGATTTTAACAGAATCTTTGACCAATTTATCCAGCTGTCTGACATGATCAGTTAGAGTAGATGCAGTTTCATTCTTTTTGTGCAAGAAATACACCCAAGTGTACCTTGTGAACTCATCCACTATAACCATAACATATTTCTTCTTTGCAATAGACATGACATTGACTAGACCAAATAGATCAACATGCAGTAGGTGATAAGGCTTAAGAATTGAAGATTCAGTTTTGCTCTTGAATGAAAATTTTCTTTGTTTTGCCTTTTAACATGAATCACAAAGGCCATCAGGAGCAAATACTGATTTTGGCAGTCCTCTCACAAGATCTTTCTTTACTAGCTCATTTATGTTGTTGAAATTTAAATGAGAGAGTCTTTTGTGCCAATTCCAGCTTTCTTCAATTGATGCTCTAGTTAACATACAGATTGCAGAACCATCAGAATTTGTTGAAAGTCTGGCTTCATAAATGTTACCATGCCTGTAACCTTTCAGAACTACTTTGCCTGTAGAATTACTTACAACTTCACAGTGTTCTTCAAAGAAATCCACATGATAAGCTCTGTCACAGATTTGACTCACACTTAGCAGATTGTGTTTAAGTCCTGAGACAAGAGCTACTGTTTCAATGATGACATTCCCAAGATTGATATTGCCATATCCCAGAGTTTTTCCCATGTTTCCATCTCCATAAGAAACTCATGGGCCAGCTTTCTCCACAAAGTCTGATAGCAGGGCTTTATTTCCAGTCATATGTCCTGAACATCCACTGTCCAGAACTAGGATATTTTTCCTGTTGCCCTGCAATCACAAAGACCACTATTGGTTAGTTTTAAGGACCAAGACTTTCTTGGATCCTTGGGCCTTAGCAGTCTGTTTAACAGAATCAGACTTTGCAGTTTTTGCTACAAACTTAACAGGATTTACCTTTGGCTTAGCAGTCTGTTTAACAATAATTGGCTCAATTTGCACAGTTCCTTTCTCACTTTTATCATCTCCATAACCTAAGCCCTCTTTCCAGTTTCCATTACTTAATAAATTCTGAGTTGTTCTGCCAGAGTTAGTCCAAGTTCTGATAATCTCTTTTTCCTTTTCTAAGTCAGCTTTTAGAGATTCATTAACACTTCATCTCTAACATACAAAGCATCATCTCTTTCTTTCTTAGTTTGATGAAGACAAACTAACTCCTTTTCTAAATAGTCATTCCTATTTTTAAAAGCAAGATTTTCAGATGTTAATCTTTCACATGTTAAAGTCTGATATCTATAACTAATGAACATGGTTTTAAGATATAATCTCTACTCAGTAATATCATCAGTATGAAAAGCATAATTTATTTGAGGTACCTTTAATTCAGCAGTTTCAGGACTGCTATCAGCATTTGCCATCAAGGCATAGTTCACCTCATGTTCAGAATCTGAAGTGTCTGTCCATCTTTTCTTCTTTGTGACAAGTGCCTTGCCTTTGTCACTTTTTCCTTTCTTGCAGTCAGGAGATATGTGGCCTCTTTCACTGCAATTGTAGCATTTGATATTTGAGTTATCTCCTCTGTCAGACTTTCCTCCTTTGCCTTCATATTTTCTGAATCCTTTCTTATCAGAACTTCCACCTTTCTTGGAAACCTTCTTTCCCTTTCTGAATTTCCTGTAGGCTATCTTGGTGATACCCTTCACCAGAAGAGCACACAGTTGCATCACCTCTGCATCAGCATCCATTTCAGGTAAACTTTCAGTTTCTGAACCATCATCATCAGAATATGATGACTCTGAAGCAGACTTTATGATGAGAGCCTTTTCTTTGCCCCTTTTTGAGGCAACTACTTTAGGAGATTCCTTCTCAGCTTTAAGAGCAACTGTCCTTGACTTTCTTCCATGCCTCTTGCTCCTTTGATCCATCTCAAGTTCATAAGCCTTGAACATACCATAGATTTTATCAAGAGTAGTTTCAGTAAGGTCATAGTTGTCTCTTATGGTAGTAGACTTCAAATCCCAATTTTCAGGAAGAGCTAAAAGGAATTTTAGATTTGAATCTTCAAGATCATATTCCTTGTCCACCAGTGACAGATCATTCAAAAGTTTGACAAACCTGTCATATAAGTCAGTTAATGACTCATCACCTTTTGAGTCAAAGTGCTCATACTCTTGAGTGTGTATAGTCCTCCTGTTCTTTTTGATTGCATCAGTTCCCTGGCATCTTATCTCCAAAGCATCCCATATCTCCTTTACAGTCTTGCAATTAATTACCCTGTTTGACATGACATTATCAATGGCACTATGCAGCAAATGCCTTACCCTTGCATCCTTGGCAATAGATGAGATGTCTTCAGCTGTGTAATCACCTTTCTCCTTTGGTATGGACTTTGCTGGTTGATCAGCAACTGCAACAGAGAGCTTAGTAGGCTTATATGGTCCTTCATTAATCCTATCAAAGTATTCTGGATCTGTAGCTTCCAAAAAACATAGCCATTTTCACTTTCCATATGGGATACTCAAAAGGTCTCAGTATGGGAACCCTAATAGTCTCATATGGACTGTGGGTTTGGGTATCTTGAGTTTCTTGAGTTTTGGTGGGCTTAGTTGGGGTTTGTGCTTCTTCAGACATGATTGTTTGGATCTTTACTGTATGTGTGTTAACAGAAAAGCTCGGATACCAATTGTTAGGTCACACAACATTGTAGAAGGGGGTTGAATATAGTGTTTATACAATCAAATCGATTTAACACAAGTATGTAACAAATATCAAGTATATTTAATAAACTTTGTTACAATATGAACTGTTGTTCTCTCTCAGTGATGAACAATATCATTAAGAGCTGTAGGTTATAATGTATAATCTTCTCGATAATGATAACACATATAGTGTAAACCCTAAGTCTGTGTTTATATAGTACACAGTTACAAAATATATTCTAATTGATATGGAATACAATTCTGTCTCCTAAAATATATCAATCAGATATCTTCTCCAAGTCTTCTAGTCCTCTAACTCTTTCCATGCATATCTTCTATTGTTTTAGTCTCGATCTTCTCCTGTAAATCAGCTTCATTCCTTAACTGAAAGTCTTCCCGAACTTAAGTTCTGATATGACCTTAAGTTCTGATATTAAGTTCTGACTTCCGGTTAGTCCTGATTTGTCCTGTTGTTAAGTTCTAAAAACTAAACATAAATCATATTAGACATGACATCTCAAATATATCTAACATGTGCATATATATGTAAAGTGCAATAAATAAACGTGGTTGGTTATGGCTTTATCCTATATGATCTTCATCAAGCTAATGACAAAGATATAGGTCAATCTAAGGTGAAAAATAAATACAAGCTAACTATTACATGTCTTCTTTCTTGTATTGCTTCCTTGGATAGCCTCCATACGAGATTACCCTTCCTTGATCTTCAAATCTTCATGTCTTCATGTACATTACAAGAATGAAATATAAAAATAATCTAATGAACTTTCAAGAAGAACTCGAGTTACATTCGAGATTTAATAATTACAAGATCGAACGACATGCAAGCCGTATTTAAAAAATCAAAACTATTAACCTAAGGTCATAAGCCATAACCATCCACCATGCTCAATTAACCCATAAGAACATGTTAGAACACATAATCTGAACTTAACATATCATACCCATCATGATCTAATCATAAAAACCAAATATGGAAAAAATCATAAAATTCGAAATCAAATCTGATAACAGTAAATCGCATATTACAGGGCCTAAATGACGTCAAACGCCTTATAGATCAGTCGCTGATAGTTTTTTATCAGTTTCGTCCAGATGCTCGATTCCATATGAAATAGCGTATTCGTTCGTCCAAATCGGACACCAGACACAGATTTCAGTAAATCCGCTGCATCCGATTCAAAATCGTATCAATTACGATTCTTATAATAAGAACAAACACAAAAAATATATATATCAGTATATATACAGATTATATAATCATCATATGATTATACAACTCTCATGAACATCATATACTCAAAACATATACATATATAGGCATATATAAACATAACAACATGTAAAATATACAAAATCGCATACATAACAGTCATGAAATATTGTATACATGTTATCATCATAAAACCAGTAAACACATAAACCAATTAAACACTTTTCACAAGTATCATTGTTGCCATTGTTGGATTTCGAGCACATAAACGCAACAGAAACAGTAATTAAACCGTGAAAAATCAGAGTTTTCGAAACCCACCGCAGGATCCATGCGAAAAACAATTATTTAATTCATAGATAAGATTGTTTACCTTAAGAAGCTTTACGATTATGGTTGTCAAAAGGAGATCCTAGCTTTAACCGAACACCACGTATCCCGCCTTAACGATCTACGCTGTAGAGGTATCCACACGAAAGCTGGTACGGAGGAGGCGTGTACTAGCACCAAGAACTGACCGGTTTTCCCCTCTCTTATTCTCTCACCTTTAGCTGCTAGGGTTTTATGTTTTTATCTAATAAAAACGTAACCCTAATTTTAGCCTTAAGGATGTTTATATACAGAGGCCAAAAACAGTCCTAACCCTAATCCAAGTTAGAGTTTACTAAAATCTGAAATTCTATTTATTTAATAATTAAGTTTAACTCAATTACTAAATAACAACTGAATTTCGGATTTAATAATATACAAATTTGAAATGCATTTATCCTATTAATTAAGTCCAACTTAATTAATAATAAATAATTCAAATTTCCTTTTTAAATCAAATCTGAATTTGAATTAAATATTCCTCCATGATTTCTTTGTGCGACCCTATAGGTTATTATTATGTTGGCAATAATTTAAATATCTCATATTTAAATTATAAACAATGAGTGGCATCTAGTAATTCATCATTGCTACCCAAGTAATAATAATTAAATCGGTGATCGATTAAATCTTTCGTGAATAATGTACAATGTAATATAATCCCTTTAACCAAATATTATAGATTAAACTAAAGGAATATAATGTGTAATCCTCATCATAGTTTAATCCAAGTTTCCTTGATCAATGAGTAGACTATCATATCAAATCAACATTTGAGCATGGCCACACATTTCATAGTCTAGCTCACACAAGAGTCCAATAATATCACTCTTAAAATAGGAGGGTTAAATCTCATCTAGATCATTCATATTTCTCATACAATTAATAATATACCCAATGTCAACTTTTGTCATTACCCGGTCAAGGATAACTTTTAATGGAATCAATGTATATTAATTATCGTATAGAAATATAATGACTTCAGGTCTAAGGACCATTACATCATTATCATTGTGAGAATTACTTATGACACAACATACATGTAGAATCTCACATTGGGTCTGTCCAGCACCATGTACATATACATCTGCCTGTGTTTTTGACTTTAGTATCACTATATCTATGGTCAATGAGATGTGATCATCAGTCAACAAACACACCAGTCTTAATGCATTATTATTGTCCCTTAATAATAATACTCGACTAGGGACCTTTACGAATATTGATACTATTCTCATAATCTCATTTCTAAGTCACATACTTAGAGATATAGAATTTCATATCATATTCCAAGGACATTTATTAATCTAACATTTATATCGCAGTAAATTAAGAATTAATAAATTATAAAGGGAATAATCGATAGAACATAAACATTAATAATCCTAATGTCTTAAACTAAAACATCATAGTGTTGTCACTAGGGCACAAACACTAACATATAGGAGTTACTTTATAAAAGTTCTGAGTACGTATTAGTGTACTGTATTGAATTTGAGTGTATGTAAAGGTCGTTAGAATTAAAAAATGAGCACTTTAATTTTTCCCGAAAATCCACCATACACCGAAGGAATTAAGTATAAAGCGTTAAGATTCAAGGAATTAAATCAAAGGATTATAAAATAGGATGATTAAAAGAATAAAAGATATTAAGAAGGTTTTAGAGAAACCCTAACAACAATATCACAGATATGTTTCCTTGAACAATCAAATGAAATTAAACGATGAATGAATAATATAACAAAGGGAAGCCAGATAAGGAAGCAATACATGTGACAATTAGAAGAGCAAGGAATGCAACTTTTGGAGCATCAATGTGAAACCAAATCAAAGGATCAAGCTTGATGACATCATTAACAACTTAGTTAACAAACACTGGGAAAGAGGTGATGTAAGCTAGGTGATATAAGCACTTGATGAAAAGTAACCAAGGAAGATATTAACCAAGCACTTCACTTTATCATTTTCATCAACCAAGCAAACAAAAACCCCTTTTTCTACAAAGCTTTCGACTTCTTTTTACAAGGAAGAAATGAAAAAGTCAACTCAAGCATCCAAGCTCGTAATTTAGTGTTCTATAGTTAAAAAGCTTCCTCTTGATTAGATAAAGGTAATCACCAAGTTTCATAGCTTTTTATGTATGTTAACTTAATCAAACGTTCATAAGAAGATGATGATGAATAATAACTAACATTTGTCTTCTCTATTTTCATGGAAGATTAAGGTTGTTTACCAATATATCAAGGTTCCTAGAGGCTATACAAGATCTTGTCTTATGTAAAGAAGCTTCAAGAAGGTATAAATCTATTGAAACTTTAGAACTAAGTTGGTTTACTAAGGTTTTAAGCATGTTGTGATTGTTGCTAAAGTATGCTAGGATTTGGTATTGTTACGACCGATATTTTGTGTAATATTATTTGTGAACTTTGTATAATATTAGAGCCGATTATAAATATACGTAATAACTGTACGTTTGTGTGAATGTAATTTGCTGCGTTATAAGTTGCTTTATGTAGATTATAATTTTTTCAAAGCAAGAGTTTTATTATTTGCCTTTATTTTTGATTTATAAGGAATATTCTATACCTTGGAAAATTTTCTTTTAAAAATTATTTCATTCACAAATTTCAAAAGTGATCTCATAAAATTTTTAAAAATCCAAGTTACTTTATGGTACAACTTTTATAATTTTCGAATTATTAATTTTATATATAAAAATGATTCTTTACAACTATTTGTTTATTTAATTTTCATTTTACTCTTTTGCCCATGCATGCAAATCACTTTTAATTCAACTCAAGGGCACTAGAGTCAATAACCACCCCACTAACCACTTCTACCAAGGCCACTTTACCAAAACACCCATGCATGCATTTTTAATTTAATTAAGAGAAGGGAGATAGTGGTAAAAGCAAACTCCACTCACCAATTTGCATAAGTGTAATGATTTAACCTCAATCAACCTCACACTCAACCACATCCACTTCACTCCAACTCATCTATCTCTTTTTCTCTCTTCTTCCCCCTCCCTCTCATTGCTCTCGGCCGAAACCCCCATTCCCCACTCCCTTCCATTTTTCCATCCCATTTCTCATCTTCCCTAGTGTAATTCCCCTACCTACATTTATTTATATATTTCCCAAGATTTTTGTCATTGGGAGATGAAGTTTCATGGTTGCATGTGTAGCTTTTATGTGATCTCCAAAGAGAAACTCTTGATTCTTGTGAATTTAAGAGCTCTCTATGAGATACATTTCATATATGTTTTAACCAAGTGTTTTATGGAGAAAACATGCCTTAAAAACCTTTGCATGCTACTGAAATTTCACTATATAATCATGTTTAGCCATGCATGCTAGCTTTAAGATGTTAATATGATGATCAACCATGTTGTGTATGCTACTCTTCTCGAAATCATGTTTTCATGTTTAAAAGTCTATAAATTCGAATTATTTAAGCTTGAAATAGATTGTTTCCATGATATATTGCTTAATAATAGTTAAGAGAAGATACATTTCATGATTATTAAGGTTGGATAATTAGTTCAAGTCGAATTTACAAGAATATAAACTCCATGTTTAGCCGAACCCTTGTTAAGTATTTTCCTTGAGTTGCATGTTGTATTTTTTTTTATTTACATGTAAATGTTCTAGGGCATGGATGATCTCCACTCCTGTTGAGGCACTATTTTAGCATTTTTATGCACTTGGTTTGCTTTGGTAAAGGTTGGATGCTTGGTTAATTAGTGGGAGTTAAGGTGGAAAGGGTTTGGTTAGTGTTTGCATTTTTCCAGAATTTTGCACTAGTTTGTGGGGAAGTTTTGATTGGGCATTTGTTGTGCACTTTCAGACCCAAGCCACCAGACGTTATCACTAGGAGTATAAAATAGGTTTTAGGTGTTTGTTGGAGGTTTGTAAGATGTTTGGTTAGGTGCACGAGTGGAATCACAAAATCTGTCCAGCAAGGGATAATTTTGTTGCCACTTAGAAATGGGAAGTTTTGACCATGTCATAAGTAGGCCCTCATTAGGCCCTATTGGGCCTTAGTTAGAGGGAGTGTCAGAGGAGTTTTTCCAGCCATAGTTCATAGGATTTGAGTTAGAATAATGTGTCACAAGTTAGTTCAAGTCAGGACATTTTCTGCCCAGAAAAACAGGGGAACCTTGGACTTTAAGCTTAGGCCTAGGGAGGCCCAAGGTAGGCCCTTGATCCACATCAAGTTTGGGAGTTGCCTTTTGATCAGAAGAGTCTAGTGTATAAGTTTTGGAGGTAAAATTGTAGTGTAAGAGTGTCTAATGCACCCAAGAAACCTTAGATGTCATTCTGAAATTTACCATAGAAAGCACCTTCACTTACCACATAGTTTTAGAGCACTTATGAGTGATGCCTACGTTGACCACTATAGTTTAAAGATATCATAAATCCATTAGAGTGAAAATCCCAAGTAAGGGTCAATAGGATTTGGATGTTTTAGTAAAGGCACATCGAGTTAGGAGGTCAAAATTTGGAGATTTTGTCTAGTTTAGCGATCAAGTGACTTAAGTTGTGGAGCGAGATCATCCAAGCCTAGTGTTGCAATATGGTGTGTGTGATATTATTTGGTACTTAAATGTGGTATGTGAGTATATGTGGCTATGTGTACTATAATGTTTATAAGGTGATTATAAATTGCGTGCATATAGGACTAAGTGCCATTTGTGTTTAATTTCGGGTTGTAAATAGGTTGAGTTGGTGAGAATATATTATAATGAGGTTCTTATTAATTGTGTAGGATCTCGAGACGAGGGTAAACTTGCCATAAAGGTCGAGTAAAGCTTCCAGTTGCTCCTACCTGCTAGTCCAGTCCAGCCTTTCTCAAGGCAAGTGAACCAACCTGCTTTTTCGTTTACACTGCAAATGTGTGATAACTAGTTCCTATATATATGATGCAAGTATCCTGATTTATCTTGTTATACCTGAATCAAGTGATTCTCAAATCTATCTTCGTATTATATAGAAATGCCATGAACCCTCAAGTATTTATTGCAAGTTGATCAAAAGTCATACCATGCTAGTATACCAAAGTAATTGTGATGCCATGATAAAATAGAGATTTGTTATAATACTTTATTGATCCTTTTGATTAACATGCTATTGATTCCTGAGAAATCTTGATATTTCACCCTGATGCTTTGATTCAACTCTTGTAAGAAACTAGATATAAACTTTATCTTGATACCTAAAAGCCAATCACTCCTTAAAGTCGTTCATGATTGTTTGATAACCCTATTCTTACCTTAACACATGATACCCTGTTATACTTTGAATTAATGCTCACCTTCTTTGTATTTTAATACCAATACCTTATCTGGAACCATTACCTTAAGCCTAATAAGGCTTTGTTCTTTCATATTATCCGATAGCCTTGCTAAATCTCCTTGTCAAAGTCCTTGTAAATAGAAACCTTTCAATTACCCTGATAGAGTAAAGTCTAGTGGATCATGGCCCTGAGATTTAGTGATCATATTTCCAGTGTTTCAAAGTTGATCTATAATCCCTTGATAAAGATGTTTACTGTTTAAGAAATATATTATCAATCAGCATCAGTTTTTGAAATGATTAAAAAATTGGATTTTTAGTCCCAAAGGGGGATAAATGTTTTCTTTAAATGGTGGATCTGGACTGAGATGCAAGTCCTTTCCACACTTAAATTTTAGGCTTAAAAGTTGCCTAGTGATCCCATTAATATTTTAGAACCCAACGAGGTTCGGGATTACTTCACGGCTGATCACCGACTGTAATCCGTAGCGTATAAAATGGTTTTTGATTAAGAAATGGTTTTGGAGATGTTTTGATACAAATAAATGATGCCACCACCCAAAAGTTCATTTCTTGTTATTATTAGCTCTATCTTCACATTGTTATTCCTTTAAATATATCTCGATTTATGTTTTATACCGTATTGTTTAGCACTTGTTGAGCATTTGACTCACTACTTGCTTTCACCCTGATATTACAGCTAGCAGATATGGTTAGATTCAAGCAGACAGCGTGTAAGACTTATGATGTCGATTCGTATGTTCGAGCTCAGGTAGAATAGGAGATAGTTTTGTGTGAGGACTCAATATTAAAACCAGTTGTAATTGTTAGTAGTGTTGGGCTGTTCCAAACCCTAAACTGTAAGATCTTGGATTCGGTTGTACTTACTTTCTTTTAATTATTGTAATAGTTTTATATTATGTATTGTTAAGTTGGGGGTGTGACAGGTTTTAGTATCAGAGCTACGGTTTAGAGTCCGTGGACAGCCTAATAGGTTATACGATATATATATAAGTTATAGATATTATGCGATAGAGTAGGTTAAGTAAATTTATTACTAATACTCCTCTTATATATCTATGTATGGTTTGTCAGCAAAGGGCGCACTCCTCGTCATCCTTTGGGTTGGACGACACTATTGCTTTCTCCGTGTATACTGAGTTGAGGCACAAGTTTGACATGCTTCAGGGCAAGTACGACCGACTGATAGACCGATTGAAGAACGTGTATCCAGACAGCCGAAACTATGAAGGGAAGCCTAAGGAGCAGATGACTGCGAGACTTGAGACTTTGGTTTAGTACGTCAACACTAAGCTTGAGGAGATGCCATTGCACCGAGACCGTACCAGCCAGTATATCATCCAGATGGTGGTGGATGAGCTCCAGAGTATTGTGAACACGCTTTGAGAAGAGAAGACTACCAAACCCCGTTCCGATGGAGTGGAGCCTTAGTTCTTTCCATTATCTACCTTTCATGTTGTTGTATTATCGGACTAAGTAGAACTCCCTGTTGTTCCTTTAGATAAGCATATTATTCCTAAATTCAGACCTTATTCTAATCTTGATGTATTATGACCTTAAATTTCAATGCACCATCGTTCCGTTTGCTTTCAATTGTTTATTTTACGCCTTTATATGCATCATCCTATTTGATTAATTTGAAACTTGACCTCATTTATGAATAAGAATGCCATGCGACACCCTCGAATTATTTCATTATTCATACCTGTTTTGACGTAACTCTTATTTCAGGATCATGCCACCCAAAAAGAAGAACCCAATAACCACATCCACCACAGATCCAAATATTCTTCGATTACTGGAAACCTTACAACATCAAACAAACGCTATAGCTCAACAACAACTAACTCTTCAACAACAATTTGAAAACCAAGATAACCATGAACCACACCAACCACCTGATCTACCAGTACCACCTCGACAAGTTGTTACTTTCAAGGCTTTTCAGAATGTGAATCCACCTGCATTTTATGATACCACTGATCCAATAATAGCAAACACATGGATTAAGGAAATGGAAAGAGCTTTTGAATTGGTACAGTTAGGGGACGATCAGAAGACACCATATGCAACTTACTTCCTGAAGGGCGAAGTCATCTATTGGTGGGATTCAGTAAAAGCTATGGAAGCGATCAACAAGTTTCTTGGGAAAGATTTAAGAAGTTATTTATGGAAAAGTATTACCCTAAGTACATGCAGAATCAGATGGAGCTTAAATTTCTTGAATTGAAGCAAGGGAGTATGTTTGTACTGGAGTATGAGAAGAAGTTCATAGAGTTGTCAAGGTTTGTGACAAAGTATACCAGCAGTGAGGAAGAAAAAGCAAAGAGATTCCAACAAGGATTAGAGTCTTGAATCAGAGATAGAGTGGCTATGTTTGAGCTTGATATTTATGCAGGCGTAGTACATAAGGCTGCTCTGATTGAGAGTAATGGGATGCAATCAAGGAAGGAAAGGGATAACAAGAAGAAAAATGTTCCATTTTATGGAGAAAAGTCTGAAGCCGGAAATTCACAAGATAGGAATATGAAGAAGATTGGATTCCATAAAGGCGAAAATTTTCAAAAGAAAGGGAATTTGAGCAGAAGAAAAGAATCCAAGGGGAACAACCAGGCAAGCCAAGGACAAGTTGGAGAAAACAGATTTCAGAGACCAGAATGCAAGCATTATGGAAGAAGGCACCCCAGAGTGTGTAATAAGTTGAGCATGACATGCTATAGGTGTAACCAGAAGGGACATTTGGCAAACGAGTGTAAGATGCTGAAGCCGGGAGTTACATGCTACAAGTGTGGAAAGACTGGACACATAGCTAGAGAGTGCAAGTCAACCGGACCAGTCAAAGCTTTGATGAATGTGGCAAGTACCACTGCAAGCATGCCAGCTGAGGTATTGGCCTTACCTCCACCACCTACAACAACTCCGCAAGCAACAACAAGGACATTTGATTTAAAAATGAAGGACGTTGTTCAGAACTCTGAGGTGATAGCAGGTACACTTTTACTAAATAATGTCGAAGCTAAAGTATTGATTGATTCGGGAGCGACGAGATCTTTCATATCAGAAACTTTTGTTGATAAACTTCAGTGTGATAAAATGATTATGAATGAGGTAGTAGATGTGGTAATTACAAACCAAGCGAAGATTCATGTGAGTCAACTCTGTCCAAAGTGTGAGATTGATATATCGGGGTATAAATTTTCAGCCGACTTGATACTCTTCAAGTTGGGAGAGTTCGATATAATTTTAGGTATGGATTGGTTAGGGAAGAATAACGCCCAGATTAATTGTAAGTCCAAGTAGGTGTATTTAAAGACGAAGAGTGGAGAGAAAGTAGTATTTAAGGGACAGAGGCAAGAGCAACTATTTCTTACAATTGTTCAGGATAAGAAGTTACTTAGGAAAGGTTGCGAGTCGTTCCTAGCTTATGTAGTGGATTTAGAAAAGGACAACCCCATCATAAAAGATATTCCCGTAGTCAACGAATTCCCAGATGTGTTTCCAGAAGAACTACTAGGTTTACCGCCAGATCGATAAATCGAGTTCGAGATCAACCTTGCTCCGGGCACAGAACCAGTTTGGAAGGCCCCATATAGGATGGCACCAGCAGAAATGAAAGAGTTGGCGAGTCAGCTACAAGAATTGTTGGACAAGGGAGTGATACGGCCAAGTATGCCGCCATGGGGAGCACATGTTCAGTTTGTAAAGAAGAAAGATGGAAGTATGCGGTTATGTATAGATTATCGGGAGTTGAATAAGATGACGAACCGTTACCCGCTACCAAGAATAGATGACCTATTTGATCAGCTGAAAGGAGCAAAGTACTTTTCAAAGATTGACTTGAGATCAGGTTACCATCAATTAAAGATCAAAGAAGAATATATTCCAAAGACAGCATTCGGGACAAGATACGGACATTATGAATTCTTAGTAAGGCCTTTTGGATTGACTAACGCCCCAGCAACATCTATGGATCTGATGAATCGGGTATTTAAAAAGTATTTGGACAAGTTCGTAGTGGTGTTCATTGATGACATCCTTATTTATTCAAATTCGGAAGAAGAACATAAGAAGCATCTATGGATAGCATTGGAGATACTCTGACAGGAGAAGTTGTATGCCAAGTTTTCTAAATGTTAGTTTTGGTTAAAGGAAGTTCAATTTTTGGGACACATCATTAGAGATGAAGGAGTTAAAGTAGATCTGGCAAAGATTGAGGCGATTATGAGTTGGGAAAGGCCAAAGACACCTACGGAAGTGTGAAGTTTTCTAGGATTGGCGGGATATTATAGAAGATTGGTCAAAGATTTCTTGAAAATCGTCACGCCATTGACTAAGTTAACCAGGAAGATCAGAAGTTCGAATGGAATGCAGAATGTGAGGATAGCTTTCAAGAGTTAAAGCTGAGGTTGGTAACAGCTCCGGTGTTAGTACTACCAGACGACCAAGGAAACTTTGTGATTTTCAGTGATGCTTCACATAAAGGATTGGGCTGTGTGCTGATGCAACATAATAAGGTGATCGTGTATGCGTCAAGACAATTAAAACCACATGAATTGAAGTACCCTACGCATGACTTAGAACTACCCGCTATAGTATTCGCACTTAAGATTTGGAGACATTACCTCTACGGAGAAAAGTGTGAAATCTACACGGATCACAAGAGTTTAAAGTATATTTTCACTCAGAAGGAGCTCAATATGAGGAAAATGAGATGGTTGTAATTGATTAAGGACTATGATTGCTCGATAAATTATCATCCTGGAAAGGCGAACGTGATAGCTGATGCTTTGAGTAGGAAGGAAATATTGAATATGATAGCAACACCAAAGGAATTATCTGAAGAGATTAAGAGGTTTGAATTGGAACTTTGTGATTGTGGAATAGTTGAAGAGGTTTGTCGTACAATGACTTTTCAGCCAACGTTATTGGAAAAGATAAGGAAATGTCAGGAAGAAGTGATGAAGAAAGAGAAAAATCAGCTAACTAGAGAAGAGATTGGTACTCAAAAGGATGAGCAAGGTATACTAAGGTTTTCCTCAAGAATTTGGATTCCTCATGTACCTGAATTGAAGAATAAGATTTTGCAAGAAGCCCATAATTCAAGAATTTCAATCCATCCGGGAAGCACCAAGATGTATCGAGACTTGAAGCAAAACTTTTGGTGGCCAAATATGAAGCGAGAAGTGGCAGAATGGGTTGCGAAGTGTTATACTTGTCAGAAAGTGAAGGCAGAACATCAACGATCAAGCGGATTAATTCAGCCCCTAAAGATTCCAGAATGGAAATGGGAAAATATTGCTATGGACTTTATAGTGGGTCTACCGCGAACGAAATCCGGACATGACGCTATATGGGTTATAGTTGATCGCCTTACAAAGTCGGCGCATTTTCTTCCAATTAATGAGAAGTCGTCATTGGACAAATTGGTTCATCTGTATGTATATGAAATCGTACTAAGACATGGAGTACCCGTATCGATAATTTCAGACAGAGATCCCAGATTTAACTCGAGATTCTGGAAGCAATTTCAAGAGAGTCTTGGAACGAAGCTGAACATGAGTACGGCGTATCACCCGCAGACTGATGGTTAGAGCGAAAGGATAATTCAAACAATCGAAGACATGTTGCGCAGTTGTGCAATCAATTTTGCAAGAAGTTGGGACGACCACCTGCCATTAGTAGAATTCTTATATAACAACAGCTATCGCTCCAGTATTGGCATGCCACCATACGAAGCTTTATACAGATGAAAATGTAGATCACCAACAAGTTGGGATGAAGTAGGAGAAGGAAAGATTCTAGGCTCAGAATTGGTACAACAGTTGCATGAGACAGTAAAATTAATTCAGAAAAGGTTGCTTGCTGCTCAAGATAGACAGCGAAAGTATGCGGATCCAGCGCGTAAGGATGTTAGATTCCAAGTAGGCGAAGCCGTTTTGCTGAAGGTGTCACCAAGGAAAGGGTTGTCTAGATTTTGCAAGAAAGGGAAGTTAGCACCTAGATATATAGGTCCTTTTGAAATTTTGAGTCAAGTGGGGGAGGTGGCCTATGAGTTAGACTTACCACCTCAGTATCAACATGTGCATAATGTGTTCCATGTGTCATTACTTAGGAAGTATAATCCTGATGCCAACCATGTGATATAATATGAACCTGTAGAAATTCAGGAAGACATGTCATTTGTGGAGCAACCTGTCAAATTACTCGACTGGCAAGTAAAGAGTCTTAGGAATAAGTCGGTAAAGTTAGTGAAAGTACTTTGGAGGAACCTCAAGGTCATAGAATCAACCTGGGAGTTAGAATCTAATATGCGTTCCCGGTATCCACATCTGTTCTCTTAGATTCTGGGGATAAAATCCTTTAAGGGGGAGAGGATATTACGACCGGTATTTTGTGTAATATTATTTATGAACTTTGTATAATATTAGAGCCGATTATAAATATACGTAATGACTGTACGTTTGTGTGAATGTAATTTCCTGCATTATAAGTTGCTTTATGTAGATTATAAATTTTTCAAATCAAGAGTTTTATTATTTGCCTTTATTTTCGATTTATAAGGAATATTCTATACCTTGGAAAATATTCTTTTAAAAATTATTTCATTCACAAATTTCAAAAGTGATCTCATAAAATTTTTAAAAATCCAAGTTACTTTATGGTACAACTTTTATAATTTTCGAATTATTAATTTTATTTATAAAAATTATTCTTTACAACTAATTGTTTATTTAATTTTCATTTTACTATTTTGCCCATGCATGCAAATCACTTTTAATTCAACTCAAGGGCACTAGAGTCAATAACCACCCCACTAACCACTTTAACCAAGGCCACTTTACCAAAACACCCTTGCATGCATTTTTAATTTCAATAAGAGAAGGGAGATAGTGGTAAAAGCACACTCCACTCACCAATTTGCATAAGTGTAATGATTTAACCTCAATCAAACTCACACTCAACCACATTCACTTCACTCCAACTCATCTCTCTCTTTTTCTCTCTTCTTCCCCCTCCCTCTCATTGCTCTCGGCCGAAACCCCTATTCCCCACTCCCTTCCATTTTTCCATCCCATTTCTCATCTTCCCTAGTGTAATTCCCCTATCTACATTTATTTCATATATTTCCCAAGAGTTTTGTGATTGGGAGATGAAGTTTCATGGTTGCATGTGTAGCTTTTATATGATCTCCAAAGAGAAACTCTTGATTCTTATGAATTTAAGAGCTCTCTATGAGATACATTTCATATATATTTTAACCAAGTGTTTTATGGAGAAACCATGCCTTAAAAACCTTTGCATGCTACTGAAATTTCACTATATAATCATGTTTAGCCATGCATGCTAGTTTTAAGATGTTAATATGATGATCAACCATGTTGTGTATGCTACTCTTCTCGAAATCATGTTTTCATGTTTAAAAGTCTATAAATTCGAATTATTCATGCTTGAAATAGATTGTTTCCATGATATATTGCTTAATAATAGTTAAGAGAAGATACATTTCATGATTATTAAGGTTGGGTAATAGGTTCAAGTCGAATTTACAAGAATATAAACTCCATGTTTAGCCGAACCCTTGTTAAGTGTTTTCCTTGAGTTGCATGTTGTATTTTTTTTATTTACATGTAAATGTTCTAGGGCATGGATGATCTCCACTCCTGTTGAGGCACTATTTTAGCATTTTTATGCACTTGGTTTGCTTTGGTAAAGGTTGGATGCTTGGTTAATTAGTGGGAGTTAAGGTGGAAAGGGTTTGGTTAGTGTTTGCATTTTTCCAGAATTTTGCACTAGTTTGTGGGGAAGTTTTGATTGGGCATTTGTTGTGCACTTTCAGACCCAAGCCACCAGACGTTATCACTAGGAGTATAAAATAGGTTTTAGGTGTTTGTTGGAGGTTTGTAAGATGTTTGGTTAGGTGCACGAGTGGAATCACAAAATCTGTCCAGCAAGGGATAATTTTGTTGCCACTTAGAAATGGGAAGTTTTGACCATGTCATAAGTAGGCCCTCATTAGGCCCTATTGGGTCTTAGTTAGAGGGAGTTTCATAGGAGTTTTTCCAGTCATAGTTCATAGGATTGGAGTTAGAATAATGTGTCACAAGTTAGTTCAAGTCAGGACCTTTTCTGCCCAGAAAAACAGGGGAACCTTGGACTTTAAGCTTAGGCCTAGGGAGGCCCGAGCTAGGCCCTTGAGCCACATCAAGTTTGGGAGTTGCCTTATGATCAGAAGAGTCTAGTGTAGAAGCTTTGGAGGTAAAATTGTAGTGTAAGAGTGTCTAATGCACCCAAGAAACCTTAGATGTCATTCTGAAATTTACCATAGTAAGCACCTTCACTTACCACATAGTTTTAGAGCACTTATGAGTGAGGCCTAGGCTGACCACTAAAGTTGCAAGATAGCATAAAGCCAGTAGAGTGAAAGGTCCAAGTGAGGGTCAATAGGATTTGGATGTTTTAGTAAAGGCACATCGAGTTAGGAGGCCAAAATTTGGAGATTTTGTCTAGTTTAGCGATCAAGTGACTTAAGTTGTGGAGCGAGATCATCCAAGCCTAGTGTAATAATATGGTGTGTATGATATTATTTGGTACGTAAATATGGTATGTGAGTATATGTGGCTATGTGTACTATTATGTTTATAAGGTGATTATAAATTGCATGTATATAGGCCTAAGTGCCATTTGTGTTTAATTTTGGGTTATAAATATGTTGAGTTGGTGAGAATATATTATAATGAGATTATTATTAGTTGTGTAGGATCTCGAGATGAGGGTAAACTTGCCATAAAGGTCGAGTAAAGCTTCCAGTTGCTCCTACCTTCCAGTCCAGTCCAGCCTTTCTCAAGGCAAGTGAACCAACCTGCTTTTTCGTTTACACTGCAAATGTGTAATAACTAGTTCCTATATATATAATACGAGTATCCTGATTTATCTTGTTATACCTGAACCAAGTGATTCTCAAATCTATCTTCGTATTATATAAAAATGCCATGAACCCTCAAGTATTTATTGCAAGTAGATCAAAAGTCATATCATGCTAGTATACCAAAGTAATTGTGATGCCATGATAAAATAGAGATTTGTTATAATACTTTATTGATCCTTTTGATTAACATGCTATTGATTCCTGAGAAATCTTGATATTGCACCCTGATGCTTTGATTCAACTCTTGTAAGAACCTCGATAGAAACTTTATCTTGATACCTAAAAGCCAGTCACTCCTTAAAGTCGTTCATGATTATTTGATAACCCTATTCTTACCCTAACACATGATAACCTGTTATACTTCGAATTAATGCTCACCTTCTTTGTATTTTAGTACATATACCTTATCTGGAACCATTACCTTAAGCCTAATAAGGCTTTGTTCTTTCATATTATCCGATAGCCTTGCTAAATCTCCTTGTCAAAGTCCTTGTAAATAGAAACCTTTTAATTACCCTGATAGAGTAAAGTCTAGTGGATCATGGCCCTGAGATTTAGTGATCATATTTCCAGTGTTTCAAAGTTGATCTATAATCCCTTGATAAAGATGTTTACTGTTTAAGAAATATATTATCAATCGACCATCAGTTTTTGAAATGATTAAAAATTGGATTTTTAGTCCCAAAGGGGGATAAATGTTTTCTTTAAATGGTGGATCTAGACTGAGACGCAAGTGCTTTCCACACTTAAATTGTAGGCTTAAAAGTTGCTTAGGGATCCCATTAATGTTTTAGAACCCAGCGAGGTTCAGGATTACTTCACGGCTGATCACCGTCTGTAATCCGTAGCGTCATAAAATGGTTTTTGATTAAGAAATGGTTTTGGAAATGTTTTGATACAAATAAATGATGCCACCACCCAAAAGTTCATCTCTTGTTATTATTAGCTCTATCTTCACATTGTTATTCCTTTAAATATATCTCGATTTATGTTTTATACCGTATTGTTTAGCACTTGTTGAGCATTTGACTCACTACTTGCTTTCACCCTGATATTACAGCTAGTAGATATGGTTAGATTCAAGCAGACAGCGCGTACGACTTGTGATGCCGATGTGTATGTTCGAGCTCAGGTAGAATAAGAGATAGTTTTGTGTGAGGACTCGATATTAAAACCAGTTATAATTAGTTAGTAGTGTTGGGATGTTCCAAACCCTAAACTGTAAGATCTTGGATTCGGTTGTACTTACTTTCTTTTAATTACTATAATAGTTTTTATATTATGTATTGTTAAGTTGGGGGTGTGACAGGTATGGTTAGTGATAATATTTGGATGAGTTAAGGCTTGATTATTGTCATTGGTTGGTCTTGTTTAATGCTTAGGGTTAGGAATGTTGTTCTTGAATGATTTGACTTAGAATTGGTGTATTAGGATGTTGTATTGATTGTGGATGATGTTTGGGTAGTTGTTAGTTGGATTGAGGATGTTTTGGTATAGTTAAAAATTTGGAAATTGTTAGTTTATAGTCGTCGTAATGCCCGATTTTATACTACCCTGTTGGTGTGAAACTTTGGAGTTGATAAACCCCCTGTTGAAAATCACCAATACCATGATCTGTTAATTCTTGTTTTAAGCTTCATTTTGGTATATAGGTATCGTTAATCGGATTTACAGTTTAGGAATGATTATTTTAAATAACGATGTTTTGCAAAACCACTCTTACCTTATATATAACTTTGAAACTGTTTTTGAGACCCCTAAAAGATTCGTGCGATCATAAAACTTTATGTAAAGTGTAAGATGCAGTTAGTAAGGCCCTTGCGAAGTTTTCGCATTAAAAAGATTATTTTTTAATTTTATAAAAATGATGGAGCCGAGGGTGTGCAAACACGAATAATAATCAATAACTTGAAAATGAGGGTTAATATACATGAGAGTTAAGGCTTAGTTGCATAAGATCAATGACTAATCCCGAGTTATGTTATTGTTAATAGATTATCAGACCAACCCAGTATCCAGGACCACCCCTGGACAATCAGGCAAGTTTTCGAACATTAATTACTGTTGTTGTTATGATCACAAGTATATGTAATTTAAAGCGATATAAATGCATGTATGTTTTGAAAACATGATCTTACGAATTAGATACATGCATGTTTTAAAATAAAGTTGCTGAATAGATAAATAAAGAGAGTTTTGATTACTTGCCCAACATTCGAGAAGTAAGTCATAGAACAAGTTTAATCCATTAACAAGCATCACTTGGAAATATGGGCGAGTTTCCCCTTTTTGACTAGATACGACTTCTTGGTGGAGTCCTGTAACAAGTTTTTACTTCGGGAAAAGATAGGGGAAGTTTATATTTTAGGATCATGGATTTTATTTGAACTAGGAGGGGCGTAAGTGGCCGAGTGGTGCTGGTCCAGCAATATTTATTATTCCCAAATGGCCAGGAAGTTCCAAAAAGGCGGTTCATTCCTTAGGAGTTCAGCGTTCAGTCGACAAGTAAATCCGACTGTTCTCCTCTACGTGTAGGTAAAAAGTGGGGTTGTACGACTGCGACTGATCATCGTAAGTTGTACACCTTGGCGCGACACTATCCCAGAAATTAGTTCATCATCCAGATTGGATATTTTCTACAACATCATCAAGAGCACCCAATGAGAGAAATCTATGATTGGGTGAATGGTGAGTTTTGGAAGGGTTGAGCGTTCAAAATGATGTTTCGAAATGAAGTATCTTGTAACTTCATCTTTTAAATGACACTTTGAGACTTTTGTTTTAGAAAATATAACAAAAGTTCTCAGTGGTTTTCACGAAAAAGAATATAGTTGGATTATCTTGTAACATTTCTTTATATGTTACATATGTTGAGATTTCGTTTGTACTTTATGCTACAAAAATTGTCAGAAAAATGTCAAGGCAAGGTTAGATATATGAGATCACCTTGTAACATTATATTATACATTTTATGTTTTGAAACTCTGTTTATACTTGCATAACAGAGATTTTCAGTGATTACGAAAAGGTATATGTTGAAGTAACTTGTAAATTCATCTTTTAAAATATATTGGAACTCTGTTTATATTATGCATAACAGAGGATTCCAAAGATTTATGAAAAGGATATATATTGAAAGTTTTTGCGACTTCATCGTGTTAAGATATTGAACTTGGTTCATTTTTGCATGGAAAATACTTTCAAAAATACTATGAAAATGTTCATATAATGTTGATCGGTTATATGTTATTGTAGTGGGCTGTGTTGCTCACTCTTGCTTTATTTTTTCTATCACACAACTAATGTTAGACAAGATGAACATGACCATGCTCCCAATTCATAAACGGATAGGAAACGTTCTGCAGTTTTCTGTAGACGTTGATGCTGTCATAGTTGAGGTAGGAACTACCATAGGCTAGGCTTTCCACTTTTGGTGTACCAGACTTACGTATAATTATGAATCATGTTATATGATGGTTAGAAACATGTAAACTTATTAAGAATTTTTTTTGAGTTGTAATAACTTATAATTTGTGGTTTATAAGACTTGTACTTGTTTCGGTTTCATCTCTAGGACTATAACTTGTTGTATGTGCGTGTATATTGTAAGGTCACCGCATGCAGTAGTTAATTGTTGATTCAAGATTAAGTGTTATTATTGAAAATGGAACTCGTTACAACCCGGATCCCTGACCCTGGATTTGGGGGTGTTACAAAAATTATATTAGAGCCCTTAGTTATAAACCCAGAGATGATGTGACATTTAAAATAATTTCACTAAGATAATAAGAACTCTTGTCAAGTTCATAGTTGGACTACCTAATGTAGTACTGATAGTTAAAACCCTTATAGGAACCCTTATTATATCATGATAGTAACATAGTTCGTTATCGTGTAGGGTAGCGGGACACCGAACCTTGAGGTTCATGAGCAACAACATGATGATCTTTTACTACATGCTGGAGATCAGATTGAGGATACGATGAAATACCCTAATGAGGGATCAGATGATGTTCATGTTAAGGATGTAGCGGTTGAGGATGTTATCCCAGAAGAGATTGTTATGGAGGAGGATCCCGTGGAGGGTCCTCACGAGAATGAGGAGATGATCGCTGGGGAATTGATCAGATCAGATCAATTCCTTTCATGTGTTTAGTTGTTGTACCCTCAAACTAATGGTTATGTATATATGTTCAATTGAGTTCATATCAGTTCTTTTATGATAAAATCGCATGTTTATTCATAAAGTTATATGCACTGTTAACACTTAAGAGTGTCATGAATATATAGAAACTGGGAAATTCATATTTTTCGACCATGTAATGACTGTAAAAGGGAAAGAGTTAAGAAAATTAAGTAAAATCCAATATAAAAGGTTTTTCAAAAAATTTCCAAGCATTACGCCACCACGAGGAATAAGATTTAGGGCGAACCCTAAGTTTGATAATTAGGGAGGTCAAAATCAAGATAGAAGGAACCCAAAACAAAATGAAGTAAAAAATGAGGATTATAACGTACAAGATGACCCCGATTATAGGGAGAAGGATGAAACCTTTCATATTGAGGAAATAGAAGTCGAGCAAGAAAGGGATAATCGAGACGGTACTCCTACGGGGCAATTCATGGACCTGCCTAAATAGAACTTAAATTATTATCCCCAACCTCCATCCTGAGGAAACAATGCGGCGAAAAATTCTTTGAGGACCTTTAAATCACTTAAGCTCTCAGAGTTCCAAGGAACAACTGACCCTAGTCGAGGCAAGAGCCTGGCTAAAGGGAATAGAGGAATCATGTGAGATTCTAAATGATTGATGAGGCGTAAAAGCCTTTTTTCACTTATCTTCCAAAGGGAGAGGCCAGCCACTGGTGGGATTCCAATAAATATGTGGAGACAGATGTTATAATAAACTGGTTAAGGTCTAGTCAATTATTTCGGAAAAAGTACTTGCCAATGTATATGGAAAAATGGAGACAATATAGAAGTTTTAGCGCCAGACCAAAGGCGGACGAGTATGATGAATCATGAATCTAATTTTGTGAAAGTTGTCAAGGTTCATTTTCGAGGACATGAATCCAGAATGACGGGACGTTGGAATCAATGATTATGCTATGTTGGTTCATGAGATAAATGTAATAGAAATGAAAATACAAAGACTGAAAAGGAAAGAGAATATAAAGGAAATGGGGTATGAGGAACGATAATGAAGTTGGGAATGTGGAAATCCTAAGAACCCTAACAATAAAAAAGATAGAGAAGTATTTAATCATCAGGGTGATGGTGATTGATTTGAGGTAAAATTGAGGTTAGAAGGCATACGCGTTACATATATTTTTATCCCCTTTAAATTGAGGGAATACGATGAAACTTTGAGATAGACTGATAGAGGAATAATAAGATGCGGATGGAGTGAGACAAGAAAGCAAGAATTAAGATTATTGAATGAAGGAAGTTGACCTCCAAGGAGGTGAACTTTATTTAACAAATGTGAATCGATACCCAAAGGGGAGATGCCATGTATAAAAGATATCCCAATATTGAGATTACTGTTGAGATAAATAACAGAAGTAAATGAGGATTTAGAAATATGAAATTCATGTTGAACATGACCAATATCTTCCATAACATCCTTGATACCATTACCAAATCAGGCAAGAAAAGCGGATAACCGTTGTTATCTTTTAGAGGCCATATGTATTGACCTCAGTCTGAAGAAGGATGTTACTATTAAACTATGTATAGACTATCGATGTGGGAATGATTGAATAAGATACCCTTGTCAGGGATATATGACTTGATTTACCAATGAAAGAACATAAGTACCTTTTTAAAAATGGAATTGAGAATAAAGCATCGATAACTTGAGATGAACCCTGGGGGGATGAATAAAGGGTATCATTTCACCCTTAATAAGGACATTATGGGTTTGGACATTATTCATTGGAGAGATTAAGGTAGCAACAACCTTTAAAGATCAGTGGAGAAAGTTTTCAGAACTATGTAGACATAATGGTTATAATATTAGTAAATGGTATCTTGATATGCACTGTACCTAGGAAATATAGGAGGAATAATTAAAAGATAACCTTGGAGATTTTACCAGAAGAAAGGTAATATTTATGTTTTCAAATAGAAATTTTGGTCAAGGGAATATGATATAATAATAATGATGGCAGGTGCGGCACGTCTTAAACCATGAGAAAGTACAGATTGAACCAATAAAGGTTGAAATTTTTTAAAGCAAGAAGGACCCAAGGTAAGAGATGTCCTAAGTATGATCGAGAGTCAGTCGTGATAATGTTCACATTTAAAAACTAAGGCAAGAACTTATGGAAAAATGGTGATTATTTTTCTCACCAGAGCTTAAGGAAAACATCTTCACATAAGCAATGATTAAAAATGAGGTAGAAAATCTAGTTGAAAGTGGCTCACAAGACATTGATTGTAAGGAACTATTATTAACAGGAAAAGCCAATAAGGTGGTTGACACTTTAAGTATAAGACAGTAATTATAAACGCTCGTGCCAAAGGAATATATTAATGTTGGGTGAAACCATGAATGTTATATAATGGTGTGGAAGATTTACATTCCATCTGATCATTGTGCACTACTCAACCGTAATAGTAGTTTGGTAAAGATTTAATTCCTGTTATCGCTGTTAACAGGCTACCTACCTTAGATGGTCATATCTTCAGATAAGCCAAGACCATGTTACACAACGGACTAAATAAACCTTTGAGCTTCAAGTCTCCTATTGAAGACATATGATTAATAATGGTATTAACCTGCTATAGTTGCTTTGATTGAAACTCTTCTGCAATTTTATAAGTTCCAGAAACATTCTTCATGGATCACGAATGGTGATTATGTTGCCTTCTTAAGAGATTTCAATACGAAAGATATGGATTCCGTATGATAGTTATTAAGATCCCGAGGAAAACAAATGACTGCAGTAGATCAGCGATGGACTATAGTAATGCAGCAATGGTTCTTTGAATAATAAGATGATAGAAACTGTGAGAGATATATTTTAATGGATGTTGAGACATGATTACCAATCATTGGGCCATGAAGAAGCATAAGTTATCGGTGATAGACTAACTAAGTCGATTATTTACCTGTTAAATATTTATTCCTTCTTATCGACAAAGAGTAGTATTAATATACGAAAGAGATTGTGGGGCAACGCAGGATTCTAGTAACGATGATGTCGAGTATGAAATACCAGATTCAATTTTTGATATTGAGGGAGTTTCAAATATTATTGTTAATAAGATCGAGCAAGTGCATGAGTCCATTGAATGATGAACGGAGTAGCATAAATATTTAGACATGTGAAAATACGATGCAGTAATAGTTGATATTGATATATATATATATATATTTTGTTCTCCTTTGATAAACCTCTATAGTTTAAATGTAGATATCAAGCCAGGTATTTTATGACCATATATATTTTTATAATTCTTTGAAATTATTTCTTTCCTCTCCTTTTCATCATCTTATGAACTGAGAAGAACAACCCTTCTAGAAGGGGAGGTATTTCCGAATGACTATCTATATGTGTGATAGAAGCCTAGTAGGATACCGCATGTTGTTAAATTGCTTGTCAAGTACTAAAGGTTGGCCCTCTTCTATACTAACTATGCAATGTAACAAGTGTTCATTGATCATAGTGATCTATCAATATATTCTTTTATAACTATATGATTAATCAAGCTTTCAATGATAGAAGTGGCTAGGAAAGGAGTAGTATAAGTGCGGTTGTCTCCGATACTAAGGTCGACGCAAATATTAAAAAGTTATAAAACGCTAACGAGTAAAAGTATAGCCATAATAATATTATGTACAGAAAATAGTAATGATTATGGACCCGGAAAGAGTGGATATTGAGAAGCAAAAGCTATAGCGCTAGAAGATATGTTGAGAGTCTGTGCAATAGACTCTGAAGGAAGCTGGAATGATCATTTATCACTGATCAAGTTTTCTTATAACAATAGATTTTATGTCTGTATTGGAATGTCGCCTTATGAGGCCCTTTAGGGAAGAAGATGTCGATCTCCCTTGTATCGGGATGAAGTTAGGAGAGCGCAAAATGCTCGGGCCAGAAGTGGTCCAAAGAACCGAGGACGTGATAGATTCAATCTAAGGACGGCCCGTAGAAGCCCAAGATCGACAGGAGAAGTACGCTGAATTGGCCCTGAAGGGAAAGGAGTATAAAGTAGGGAACCTAGTGCTGTTAAAGGTATCCCCTTGGGAAGGACTCATGAGGTTTGGTAAGAAAGGGAAACTAAGCCCGAAATATATTGGACTATTTGAGATTTTGAGACGTATTGGGAAGTTAGCTTATGAGCTAGGCCTACCCCTGAACCTGCAACACATTCACAATTTGTTCCGTGTATCAATGTTAAGGAAGTAAAATCTGGATGCCAGACATATATAGGAATACGAGCACATAGACGTGCAACCAGAGTTAACCTATATGGAGCAAACAGTGATAATTATGGATAAAGAGGACAAGTGCTTCAGAACAAGGTTATCAAGCTAGTCAGAGTTTTGTGGAAGAACCACAATTATATGGAAGAATCCACTGGAGAACTTGAAAGTGCAATGCTAGGAAAGTATCCTCAATTATTTTCTACCTGATTCCGGGACGGAATCCTTTTAAGGAGGGGAGACTGTAATAACCCCAATTTTTGTAACTATTGAAACCTTGATGAATAGTGAATTTTTATGATTGTGAAATTTTATCAGACGACCATATATAAGAGTTCTTTTATGAAAATTCTGAGTACGTATCAGTGTTCAGTAATGAATTTGAGTGTATGTAAAGGTCTTCAGAATTCGAAAACGAGCACTTTGATTTTTCCCAAAAATCCACCAGACACCAAAGAAATTAAGTATAAAGCTTTAAGATTAAAGGAATTGAATCCAGGGATTATAAAATAGGATGATCAAAGTAATAAAAGATATTAAGAAGATTTTAGAAAAACCCTAACAATAAGATCACGGATATGTTTCCTTGAACGATCAAAGGAGATTAAACGACGAATGAATAACGTAACAAAGGGAAGCCAAATGAGAAAGAAATACATGTGACAATTAGAAGAGAAAGAAATGAAATATTTGGAGAATCAATGTGAAACCAAATCAAAGGATCTAGCTTGATGACATCATTAACAACTTGGTTAACGAACACTTGGAAAGAGGTGACGTAAGCACTTTATGAAAAGTAACCAAGGAAGATATTAACCAAGAACTTCACTTTATTATTTTCATCAACCAAGCAAACAAACCCCCCTTTTTCTTCAAGCTACCGACTTCTTTTTATAAGGAAGAAATGGAAAAGTCAACTCAAGCATCCAAGCTCCTAATTTAGTGTTCTATATGTCAAAAGCTTCCTCTTGTTTAGATAAAGGTAATCACCAAGTTTTATAGCTTTTTATGGATGTTAACTTAGTTAAAAGTTCATAAGAAGATGATGATGAATAGTGATGAATAGTAACTAATATTTGTTTTCTTGATTTTCATGGAAGATTAAGGTTGTTTATGCATAGATCAAGGTTCCTATAGGCTATACAAGCTCTTGTCTTGTGTAAAGAAGCTTTAAGAAGGTATAAAGCTCCTGAACCTTTAGAACTAAGTTGGTTTAATAAGGTTTTAAGCATGTTGGGATATTTTTTAAAGTATGCTAGGATTTGGTATGGTTAGTGATAGGATTTGGATGAGTTTAGGCTTGATTATTGTCATTGGTTGGTCATGTTTGATGCTTAGTGTTAAAGATGTTGTTCTTGAATGATTTGACTTAGAATTGGTGGGTTAGGATGTTGTATTGATTTTGGATGATGTTTGGGTAGATGTTAGTTGGATTGAGGATATTTTGGTGTAGTTAAAAATTTGGAATTATTAGTTTATAACCGTCGTAATGCCCGATTTTATACTACCCTGTTTGTGTGAACATTTGGAGTTGATAAACCCTCTGTTGAACATCACCACTTCCATGATTAGTTAATTCATGTTTTAAACTTCATTTTGGTATATAGGTCACGTTAATCGGATTTACGGTTTACGAGAAATGATTATTTTAAATAACGATGTTTCGCGAAATCACTCTTACCTTATATGTAACTTTGAAACTGTGTTTGAGACCCATAAAAGACTTGTTGGATCATAAAACCTTTATGTAAAGTGTTAGAGGCAGTTAGTAAGGCCGTCGCGAAGGTTTCACGTTAAAAAGATTATTTTTCAATTTTATAAAAATGATGGAGCCGAGGGTGTGCAAATGAGAATGATAATCAATGACTTGAAAACGAGGATTAATATACATGAGAGTTAAGGCTTAGTTGCATAAGCGATCAATGACTAATCCCTATTTATGTTTTTGTTTATATATTATCGGACCAATCCGGGACCCACGACCCCCTAGACAATCAGGCAAGTTTTCGAACATTAATTACTGTTGTAGTGATGATTACAAGTATATGTAATTTAAAGCGATATAAATGCATGTATATTTTAAAAACATAATCTTACGAATTAGATACATGCATGTTTTGAAATTATGATATTTTGATATTGAAATATGATTGTTCAAAGTTGAGCTTACGAGCTATACAAAACCTATGCTAGTGATAAGCTATGTTTTACAAATACCCTTAGTATTTGGCATATGATTTGAACATTTTACTTGGAACCGGGAGACGATGTTCTCGATTATGTTACATATGGTTTTCGATAACTAATATTCGAATAAAGTTTGTTCGATAGTTTTAAATTATAATGAATATTATTTCAAATATTTATTTAAAGTTTTATTTACAATCAATTATTATTAAATAATTATTATATTAATTATTCAATCAAAGTTTTGACTTATAAATATTCATATTAATTATTAAATGGATATTAGTTTCAATTATTCATTTAAGGATTTAATTTCAATTATTTTATTGAAATATATTCTTTAATCAATGATTATTTTAGGAACGATATTTTGATATTCCTTTAATTTTTTTAAACAAGTTTTAAAAATGATTTATATTAGTTACTAATCATCTTTACCTTAAATATTGAAAAGTATTTTCAAACTTTATTAGATGGTTTTAAAAGTAAAGAAAGGATCCCAAACTCCATTTTTAAATTTAAATCTTTCTTTACGAATGAGATTTAAATACTCGCTCAAAACATAGGAGATCTTGCACAGCGATGTATTTTGTATTCGCAATGAAGTTGCTGAATAGATAAAGAAAGAGAGTTTTGATTACTTACCCAACATTCGGGAAGTAAGTCATGGAACAAGTTTAATCCATCAACAAGTATCACTTGGAAAATATTGGTGAGTTTCCCCTTTCCAACTAAATATGACTTCTTGGTGGAGTCCTATTAACAAGTTTCTACTTGGGAAAAAGGGAGGCGAACTTTACGTTTCAGGGTCATGGATTATCTTCAAACTAGGAGGGACGTAAGTGGCCGAGTGGTGCCGGTCTAGCATTATTTATTAGGCCAAAATGGCCAGAAACTTCCGGAAAGGCGTTTCATTCCTTAGGAGTCCAACATTCAGTCGACAAGTAAATCTGACTATTCTCCCCTACATGTAGGTATAAAGTGGGGTTTTTTTAGGGCTAAAACACACGCTAATAATACACGCAAGTATACGCATTTGCAAGTAATATAGAATTAATTATAGTTCATTCCCACATAGACTCTTTTGGTTAACTTAAGATTTATGCGCGTATGCAACAATGATATAGTTATTATTCAATGCTAATACGAATAACAAATTGAGATTGTTCCTAACTAAGATATTAACTATCATGCAAATAATTAAATATAATAAAGGGTTGATTTATTATATGAGACAAACATGAGATTCTAACTTCATTAAATACTTCATTCAAAGCCTTCTTGATCTTAACCTTAGCATGCAATGGTGATGACACTAATCAGATAACACGAAACTGATAAACGCCAACTTTCGTTGCACGAATAACATACTACCATACATCCACAAAAGAGATAGAAGCTGAATAGACACCAAGTATGTTGAGACCCTATATGTCTATAAAATTTGACAACACAAAGGTTTAATGCAAGTTATCTATCGTCATTACATTGGGCAAGTAAGATGGTTAAAATTACCTATGAATCATGCATAACAAATACATGAACCTATACTAGCATGACAAGTTCTAAACCTCTAAATTCACTGTCACTTCATTAGAGGTTAACACGCTATCTTATATGTTCGCAACGCACATAAGACGAATAAGCACAACCAATACTAGGATATCATACAATCACCACACATAAGATATCAAAACAAGATTAACTACTAAAATCCATAAATAAATCCCTTAGAACCCCACGATAACGATTAGCCCATAATCAGACTCATCATCAACGTGGGTTCCGATGAAAGCATGGTATCATGAATATAGTCTTTATACTGAATAAATAATAAACCAAGTACGTTAAACAAGAGTATAGGGTCAATGAATAAGAAAAATAGCATCCAAGATTACAACTTAAAATAAAGAATCACAAGAATAAACTAGATCCTCTTCGCCTTGGTTGAATTATGATATACGGTCTTCTTACGCCTTCTCCATAAGCTCTGATATGTCTTGTTTTGAAAAACAACCTTAAGTTATTATTTTATAGCAGTCCTGATCAGTAGAGAAGTCCAGAAATCACAAATTGTAGTAGAAACAGGATTCTTGAAACCCGCGGTCGCGCTTCACCAGCGCGGGCGCGTTGTCTTTGTGGATCTTCGGCACGTCCGCGCGCGACTACAGCGCGGGCGCGCTGACCTTCTAGAAAAAAAATCTGATTTCTGCTTTTCTTGCTGGTTTGAGATGGCGATCCACGTGCAAACTTCCTAGACACATTCCTAGCACCAATTTAGCACCAAAACCATGCCAAATCGCCTGGATTCTTTATATATGTCTGAAATGCAAAACACTACAAAAATACATCAAAAACACAAATAACTTGAGTACAAAATATCAATTCGAAGCTTTACGAAGCGTTATAAGTGACATAAATGCCACTTAACATACCCTCAAACTTGAATCGATGCATGTCCTCAAGCATAAACAGACTCAAAGAACAAGAAATAAAAATGCATGAATGCAACCTACATGAATGCAACGATCCCAATATAATAACTTAACCAATCGACAAGCAACATCTCAACAAATGAAGTTATTCACACAAATTCAATCAAATCTCACAAATCAACTCACAAACCAGAATCGTGCGTGTGTGCAATTAGCTTACTAGATATACTATCGCAACTAGATCAATAATAATGACTCACTACTCATCAAGGCAATCACATGGTTATAAATAGAATAAACGCTAAACTCAAAATGACTTATAACACTTCAATTTTATTTATCAGGAGTTATACATGGATCCATGCTTTTATTGCTAACACATAATAACACAAATATGCTTATTTGATCATGTAATGAGCGAGGTCCATAAAAGACTTATACAATAGTACCCATGTAGCGAGCGTTAGGTTAGTGGATCCCAGACTATGAAAGCCTTAGGTCAGTAGGCACAAAGTCCCCTAAGAACTTAATAACTCAAGTACTAAAGAGCCCACTCGTGATCAATTATACATAACACATTTTTTCTCTTCTTTCTTTTTCATTTTTTTTCATTTTTTCTTCTTCTTCTTCTTCTTCTTTTTTTTTAATTTCTGAGCGAGTGCTTTTTCGCTCCATATCGCTCAACCCTAGACTACTCATATAAAATGAGCCGGCTACTAGCCATTTGACACCGAACCACAACTAGCATTGGAATCCTATGTTTTTCTCCAATTTTTTTTAAACATCCATATTATTTTACCATTAAGAGAATATCATAAATTCTAACTATAAACATGTGATTAAACTTCAACAAACAAACAAACCATGATCATGATCTAGCACGCAAACAACCTATAAGATTTAGTGAAAAGATCTTGCTTCTAGCATGTAAATCAACTCGATAAGACTTAACCTTCCTAAATACGACATCACCACACTTGCATCAATATCACAAATAAATCGGCAAATTAACTAAGGGATCATGTTATAATGCAAATGCATGAACTATATGCAACATACTAACAACAAAAATAAAAAACTACATGATAAATATGTAACTATATGAACTAAACTATCATGAATATATAAATTATATGGACTCACATAAACATATTCCTTACTCTATCACCCTCAAACTTAAAATTTTCACTGTCCTCAATGAAGGCATAATAAGGAATCAGGCATACCTACTTGGAATCAGGATCCTCACCCTCAACGGGTGGAATGTCAGGAGTGTCTAGAGGTGGATACATAGAGTGCTCATAAAAAAATTGGGCACTGGATATCAACTTATGTGGCTCTGAATGCAGTCCCCAACACCTGGGTAAGATCATGTGTAAACCGACTGTGGATGTCATGTATCGCATCCATCCTCCTTGATAAATGCCTATACTGCGCTGAACTCAAACTAGCACTGCCCTGTGCTTCCTCCTGCTGCCACCGCCACTGTGAAGGATCGGCTTCCTCACCCAACTGAGCTCTCCATGTTGCTCTGCTTGCCTAAGTCGTACCACCAGCATACATCTGATCTACCGGACAGCCACCTGACAAGTGGTCATAAGAATAACCAAGCCCCTTCAGATCAGGCATACCTCATCCCCATTCATGCATAGTCAACAGCGTAGTATTGTCGATAGTAGCACTAGAAAGCTGAAGTTGCTCGTGTGCGGGCCAATAAACTCCAACCGCCAAACACATCTTCGTCACAATGGACGCATAAGGTATAGAACCCGTAGTACTCCCACAAAGAAATCTTAAAATCCCCTGATGAATAACCATGCCAGGATCCACATAGTCCCCTTGAAGAATGCCCCACAACAAACGTGTACGATCCATAGTAACATCATGCACATGAGAAAATGGCATGATGTTGGCACAATTAAAAGAATTCCATGCATGTGCAAACCTGTTAATGCACGAGGCAGGAAAGTGGCATACTCGTTCGTGCCCCTCTTGAACTTCCAATGATTCTCAGGCATACATAATGTAGCAACGATCAAATCTAATTTAAATTCCTCCCCCGTCTTCTCGTTCCAGTTATCCTGATCGGGCCTCCTCTCGGGCTGCTCAATCACCCTCCGAATTGCCTCAGCACTATACTCTACAGTCAACCCCATCACCACAGAAAAACCGTTCTTCTCCGCCTTTGTATTCACGTAGAACTAGCGCACCACACTCATGGGCACAGCAGGGGGTGCCTCGCAAAAAGCAACCCATCTTCAAGATCATCTCCAACAACTTACCATCTTTCCCCGATGGCATAAAACCTCGCTCCTTGGCTATGGGCTTCAAAAGCAGCCTCGTACACTCCGCCTCAGCCTCGGGAGTTGCATACCTTGGCTTAACACCCCCAGCACTTGAAGAATCATGGTGCTGCTGCTAACTTGAGTTCTTTAACTTTTGGGTGCCGTTGAGATTGAATAAGTTGAGAGAAAAGATAAGTGTTTAAGAGAGATTTGTGTTTCAGAATTTGAAAAGTGATGGAGAAGTTTATGTATAAGTGTGTGTATATATAGGATTTGGGAGAGAAGTAGTTATAGAAAAGAAGTGGGATTAATGGGAGTAATGGGGGTAATGGAATTGATTGGAATAGAAATTATAGGAAGTGGAGGAGGGAAATTCTGGTAGGAATTGATTTTGTAATTAAAGTCTCGATTATCTGTTGCTTTATGTCTCTTTTTTTTTACTACAGGGGTGTAGCACGGCCGCCCCGCCTGACAGCGTGGGCGCGCCGTGCTACTGGAAATCCAGCGCGGCCACCCCGCTTCTCAGCACGGGTGCGTCGTGCTTCTAGAATTTCAGCGCGGTAGCCCCGTTTCTCAGCGCGCCGTGCTACTGTAGTTGGCACTGAATTTTTTTTGGTTCTCTGATTTTTTTGTGTATTTCTCCTTGCTTTCTTCTTCCTCTATCTACTAATGTACAATAAACTTGGGTTGCCTCCCAAGAAACACTTGATTTACGTCGTTAGCTTAATGTAGATTCGCGAGATCAAATTGCCAACAAAACGGCACTAACCACCTCGCGGTTTGCTGTGTCACCATAGTAATACTTCAATCACTGTCCATTTACTTTGAATGCTTGGCCCGGATCATTCTCAAAAATCTCCACCGCTCCATGTGGAAACACAGTTTTGACAACAAACGGCCCTGACCACCTCGACTTCAACTTTCCACGAAAAAGACGGAGATGAGAGTTGAACAAAAGAAATTGTTTCCCCGACACAAATGATTTGAGCACTAGACCCCTATCGTGCCACCTCTTGACTTTCTCCTTATACATTTTGTTGTTCTCATACGCTTGAAGTTGAAACTCGTCGAGTTCATTCAATTGAAGCATCATTTTCTTACCAGCTGCATCCATATCAAGGTTCAACTTCTTCAAAGCCCAATACGCTTTGTGCTCTAGCTCCACAGGCAAATGACAACCTTTCTCATAAACCAACTGAAATGGCGACATGCCTAGCGGAGTCTTGTACACTGTTCGATATGCCCAAACAGCTTCATCCATCTTCAAAGACCAATCCTTCCTTGATGGATACACAACTTTTTCTAAAATGCTCTTGATCTCTCTGTTAGATACCTCATCTTGACCATTAGTCTAAGGATGGTAGGCTGTAGCGATGCGACGATTCATATTATCCCTTTACATCATAGCAGTGAACTTGCGATTGCAGAAATACAATCCATCATCACTGATTAAGACTCTTGGAGTCCCAAATCTTGTGAATATCTGCTTGTGAAGAAAATTTAGCACTACCTTTGCATCATTCGTCGGCAAAGCTTTGACTTCCACCCATTTTGATATATAATCAACCGGCATCAAGATATACTAATTATTACAAGATAAGACAAATGGCCCCATGAAGTAAATTCCCCAAACATCAAAGACCTCGAGAAGCATATTAAGAGGCATCTCATCCCTCTTGGACATATTACCCACACGTTGACATCAATCATATTTCAAAATGAACTGATGAGCATCCTTAAACAAAGTCGGCAAAAGAATCCTGCTTGAAGGATACGAGCTGCTGTCTATTCTCCATCATAGTGTCCTCCATAAGTCGTTGAATGGCAATCTCGCAAGATTCCCCCCGTTTCGCTGTACGGAATACATCTCCTGATGATTTGGTCAGCTCCTTGCCTGAAATAGGAACGGCTCACCCCACATGTACCACTTTATTTCATGCAAAAAATTCTTCCTTTGAGCATAAGTCAAATCTGGAGGCATAACATTGCTCATAAGGAAGTTCACAATATCAACGAACCTCGGTTCTTCTTATTGCACTCCAAACAATTGCTCATCGGGAAAAGACTCATTGATCAAAGATTTATCCTGTGAAGTTGCACGTGGATCCTCTAGAAGAGAGAGATTATCGTCGACTTGATTTTCAGTCCCTTTCTTATCCTTAATCTCCAACTCAAACTCCTGAAGTAAAAGAACCCATCGAATCAATATAGGCTTCAAGTCCTTCTTTGAGATGAGATAGCGAATGACAGCATGATAATTGAAAATTGTCACCTTCGTCCCAAGTAAATAGGATCGACACTTCTAAAAACCATTGACAATAGTTAAAAGTTCTTTTTCAGTAGTAGTGTAGTTTAATTGAGCACCATCAAGGGTCTTACTAGCATAGTAGACCACATGAATTATGTTGAGCACCTATGATCGGTGCTGTAATCAAACTCTTTTTAAGCTGTCAAAAGCAGCAAGGCACTTGTCATCAAACTTGAAAGGAACATCTTTCTCTAGAAAATTGCACAACAGCTTCGAAATCTTAGAGAAGTCCTTGATGAAACGCTTATAGAAACCCGCATGACCAAGAAACCTGCAAATTCCCTTAGCATAAATTTATGGAGGAAGGTTTTCAATGACCCCCATCTTGGCTTTATCCACCTCAAGACCCTTACTAGAGACCTTGTGACCAGGAATGATGCCTTGGCGCACCATAAAATGACATTTCTCCCAATTGAGAACCAGATTGGTCTCAACGCACCTTTTCAGCACTAACCCAAGATTGCACAAGTATTCATCATAAGAAGTTCCTAAGACCGAGAAATTGTCCATGAACACTTCTACATTATTTCCAATCATATCAGAGAAAATAATCATCATGCATTTTTGAAATGTGGTTGGTGCACCACATATCCCAAAAGAAACTGTCCTAAATGCAAAAGTACCAAAAAGACATATGAATGTAGTCTTCACTTAATCTTCTGCAGTGATACAAATCTGATTATAACCCGAATAGCCATCTAGAGGGTCAAGCATCTGATCAATAAAAGAAGAGGGAAGTGATCTTTCCTTGTAGATTTATTCAACTTCCTGTAATCCATGCAAACTCTCCACCCCTTGACTGTTCGAGTAGGAATGAGCTAATTCTTTTCATTCGCAACCCCAGTGATACCTCCTTTCTTTGGCACACACTGAACTGGGCTTACCCAAGAACTATCATAAATGGGATAGATGATCCCTGCATCTAGCCACTTGAGGATTTCCTTCTTCACAACCTCTTTCATGAACGGATTTATCCTTCTCTGTTGCTCAACAGTAGGCTTGCTTCCATCCTCTAGTAGAATTTTGTGCATGCAATAAGAAGGGCTAATTCCCTTGATATCTGCTATAGTCTATCCAATTTCCTTCTTGAACTCCCTAGGAATTCTCAAAAGATTTTCCTCATCTCTACCTGAAAGGTCAGATGCAATAATAACAGGCAAAGTAGATGCATCACCTAATAACGCATACCTCAAATGTTCAGGTAAAGGCTTAAGCTCAAGAGTAGGAGCTTCCTTTATAGATGGCTTAAGGTGCTTTGCAGAACTTTTCAGCTCTTCCAATCCAAGAGATTTAAACGGAATTTTCAATCTTTGCTTCCATATAGAAGCATTCAAATATTGTAACTGTTGGTCGCTTTTATCATCTTCACTATATGAATCCCCCAATAAGGTTTTCTCTCAGGCGTCTAATTTTAGCACATGATCCAATTCTGAAGTAACCACAGATTCGACCAACTCCACCTTAAAGCATTCCTCTTCATCAGTAGGGAATTTCATGGTATTAAAAACATTGAAGGTGACATCCTGATCCTGAAATTGCATAGTAAGCTCACAATTCTACACATCAATAAAGGTTCGACTAGTAGCCAAGAAAGGTCTTCCCAAGATTATGAGAATCTTCTTATCTTCCTTGAAATCAAGAATAACAAAGTCAGCAGGAAAGATGAGTTTGTCCACCTTGACCAATCCATCTTCCACAATGCCTCGTGGATATGTAATAGAGTGATCGGCCAACTGCAAGGACATGTATGTAGGCTTTGGATCAGGTATACCCAACTTCTTGAAGATAGACAAAGGCATCAAGTTGATGTTAGCTCCCAAGTCACATAAGCATTTGTCGATTGATATTTGTCCAATGATGCACGGAATAGTGAAGCTTCCAGGATCTTTAAGCTTTGGAGGTAGCTTTTATTGCAACACAGCACTACATTCCTCTATTAGAGCAACGAACTCTAAGTCATTGTTAGGACGTTAACACGCACTAATAATACACGCAAGTATACACGTTCACAAGTAGTATAAGATTTAGATCAAATTCGTTCCCACATAGACTCTTTGGTTAATTTAAGAATATGCACCTATGCAACAATGATATGGTTATTATCCAATGCTAAGATAAATAACAAGTTGAGATTGTTTATAACTAAGAATTAAACTAACAATTATAACTAAGAGAACAAGAATGGTTGAATTATATATATGACAAACATGGGATCCTAACTTCATTAAATACTTCTTCAATAGCCTTTTTGTTCTTAACCTTAGCATGTAATGGTGATGACACTAATCAAATAACACGAAACTAGTAAACGCCAACTTTCGTTGTACGAATACCATACTACCAGACATCCACAAAATAGATGGAAGGTGAATAGACACCAATTATATTGAGACCCTATATGTCTATAGAATTTGACAACATAATGGTTTAACGAACAAGTTAACTATCGTGATTATATAGGGCAAGTACGATGGTTAAAATTACCTATGAATCAGCATATCAATAATACATGAACATACGCTAGTATGGCAAGTTCTAAACCCTTAAATTCAATTTCACTTCATTAAGAATTAACAAGCTATCTTATAAGTTCGCGGAACTCATAAGATGAATACACACAACCAATACTAGGTTATCATACAATCACCACACACTAAGGTATCGAAACAAATTAACTAAAGAAATCCATAAATAAATCCGCTAGAACCCCACGATAACGATTAGCCCATAATCGGACTCATCATCAACGTGATGAAAGCATGGTATAATAAACGTAGTCTTTATAAAAGATTAATAAACAAAGTATAACACAAGAGTATAGGTTCAAGAATAAGAAAAATAGCATCCAACGTTACAACTTAAACAAAGAATCACAAGTTATAACTAGGTCTTCTTTGCCTTGATTGAATTGTGCTACAACGGTCTTATTTCCTCTTTCTCATTGCACTCTGATGTCTCGTTATGAAAAATGACCTTAAGTTATGTATATATAGCAGCACATGCTGATTAGAAGTCTTCTGGATCAAAATCAGAGTAGAAACAGGATTCTTTGAATTCGACTTGGCGCGGCCGAGCGTTTGACCAGCGTAGGCGCGCTGAGTTTCTAGACTTTGGGTGCGGCCGCGCGCAGTCAAAGCGCGGGCGCACTGACTCCCTGGATCAACTTCTAATTTCTTCATTTTTCTTGCTGATTTGAGCCGGCTTTCCAAGAGCTTTTATTCCAACACCACCTTAACACCAAATTAGCACCAAAATAATGCTAATTCACCTGATTACCTAGATAATGCCTGAAATGCAAAAACACTAGAAAACACATTAAAACTCCAACAACTTGAGTCCAAAACACCAAATTAAGCTTGTAATGAAGCATTCTAAGTTGATATAAAATCCACTTATCACACCCCCAAACTTGAATCGATGTTTGTCCTCAAGCATAAACAGACTCAAAACTACAAAACAAACCTAATGCATGAATGCAACTACGTGAATGCAACTAAATTATAATGCAATCGATCCCCTCAGAATAACCATAACCAAATGAATAAGCCAATGCCTCTAAGAATGCAATGACTCAAAACAGAGTTCGAATAAATCTCACAAATTAACTCACAAACCAGAACGTGTGTGTGTGGATGCTTAACAGATATACTCTTGAAACTAGATCAATAACCATAACTTATCTTTCATCAAAACAATCACAAGTTTATAAACAGAATAGATGTTAAACGCATAATGGCTCTCAACACCTTATTTCTACTAGAGTTATACAAGGATTCACGCTATTATTGAACACATAACATATATGCTTTTTTGATCGTGCAATGAATGAGGTACCAAAAGACTTACACAATAATACCCATGTAGCGAGCGTTAGGTTAGCTGATCCCAGAGTATGAAAAGCCTTAGGTCACTAGGCACAAAGTCCCCAAAGAACTTAATAACTCGAGTATTAAAGAGCTCACTCCTGATCAATTATGCATAAACACATACTTTTTTTTTCTTTTTTCTTTTTTTTTTCTTCAACGATTTCTGAATAAGTGTGTTTCGCTCCATCTCATTCAACCCTAGACTACTCATATAAATATGAGCCGGCTACTAGCCATTTGACGCTTAGCCTTACAACAACTAGCAATGAAATCCAAACTTTTCTCTAGTTTAAAAATTCAGTGTTCTTTTGTCATTACGAGAATAGAAAAAATTCTAAATATAAACTAGTGATTAAATTTCAACAAATAAATAAGTATAATTATGATCTAGATAAAAAACAATCCTATAAGACTTTGTGAAAATTTTCTTCTGGCATGCAAATCAATTTCTTTAAGACTTAAACATCCCTCTATTCATTATCACCACACTCAAATCAACATCAACTTATCAAATAGCATAGTTCATCTTAAGAGATCATGCTAAATATGCATGCAAATGCAACTATATGAAATCACATAAAAAAACAAAAAAAATATATCCTATATGAACAATCATGTAACACTATGAATGAAATACAACTATATGCAACATGAATCTATATGAAATATATGGATACACACAAAATAATCCTTACATTATCACCCCCAAACTTAAAATTTTCAATGTCCTCATTGAAGGTAATAATAAGGATTTCAGGCATACTTATTCGTCAAGAGGATCATCCTCCTCGGGTGGAGGATCAGGTGGCCAATCAACCTCGTCACCGGTGTCTTGGAAAACAGTACCGAGAGCATGTGTCAAATCTTCAGCAAAATATTCGTGGATGTCATGCATGGCCTCAATACGCCGAATCAACCTTCTATACTGCACATCACCAATACCAAACCTATCAACTGTCTGTGGTGCACGAGAGGTACCATCTCTAAGCATGGGAGGAACCAGCTGGCCACTCTCTACATCATCAAAAATATATCCCAACCCCTTATCAGGGGGTATACTTAAGAATGCATAACTCAAGTGATCTGGAAGTCGGTTAAGCTCAAGTGTTGGAGCTTCTTCAATAGATGGTTCAAAACGCTCCTGAGAAATTTTCAGCTCTGCTAATCCAAGAGAATTGAATGGCATATCTAATTTCCTCTTCCACGAAGGTGCATTCAAAACCTGCATTTGCTCTGCTCCTTCTTCATCTTCAATAACTGATTCCCCTATTAAGGATCTCTCTAAGGTATCTGACTTTGGATATTGCTCCGGCTCTGAATTCATGATAGAGTTGACCCACTCTACTTTAAAGCACTCCTCTTTAGCTGTGGGTAACTTTATTTCCTTGAACACATTAAAAGTGACCTTTTGATCATGACCCTTCATCGTAAGTTCTCATTTTTGCACATCGATCATAGTTCGGCCAGTACCTAAGAATGGTCTCCCCAAGATAATGGAAATCGTCTTACCCTCATCAAAGTTAAGAATTACAAAGTCAGTTGTCCACCTTGACCAACACATCCTCCATAATGCCTAGTGGATATGTAATAGAACGATCGACCAACTGCAAGGACAAATATGTCGGCTTCAGATCAGGTAGACCAAGCTTCTTGAAGATAGACAAGGGCATCAGATTGATGCTAGCTCCCAAATCACATAAACACTTGTCGAACGATAAGTTTCTGATGGTGCAAGGAATAGTGAAGCTTCCAGGATCTTTAAGCTTCGGAGGCAACTTCTGTTGCAGCACCGTACTGTATTCCTCCGTAAGAGGAACGGTCTCTAATTCATCGAGCTTCACTTTCCAAGAGAGAATATCTTTCATAAACTTCGCATAACTAGGCATCTGTTCTAGAGCTTCAACGAAAAGTATGTTGATGTGAAGTTTCTTGAAACTTCCAAAAACTTAGCAAATTGCTTATCCAACTTCTGCTTTTACAACCTTTTAGGAAAAAGAGGTGGAGGATAGAACTGTTTTCCCCTGTATTACCCTCATGAGGAGTGTTGACAATAGCTTTCTTCCTTGTTTCCACCTCAGCGTCCTTCAGCACCACTGTTTCAACTATAATCTCATTTTCTGGAATTGGTAAGGGTGTAGACGCACCTACATTCTGGACAGAATTTTCAGACTCTTCATCTTGCTATATTTGGGGGCTTGCGACCCTTACAGACCTTAAGGTGATGGCGTTCACCTGTTCTTCAACTTCCCTCTCGCCTGGATTGGCTTCTGTATCACTAGGAAGTGTTCCTGGTGGTCGATTCAATAAGGCGTTAGCAATTTGCCCTATTTGGTTCTCCAGATTCTGGATAGAAACAACCTAGCTTTGGCATATAAGAGTCTGGTTTTTGCACATAAGCCGCAACTTCTCCACTTTAGATTTTTCATTTGAGGATAAACCTGCACCATGAGTTTGTTGTTAAAGTTGGAGTTGTTGTCGTGGTGCAAATTGATGCTGAAAACTAGGAGGATTGAATTGCTTGTTTCCAAATTGCTAACGGCTGTTGCTATCACATTCTGATTGTTGCTCCAGCTGAAGTCAGGATGATAAGTGTCTGGAACTGGTTGCTACGATCTCTGAAAGTTGCTCACAAACTGAGCTTGATTCACTAGATATAGCACATTGCTCCGTCGTATGCGAACCTACATATAGCTCACAAACACTGGTTATCTGATTAACACCATAGTTAGCCAGAGAATCGATCTTCATAGACAACTCCTTTAGTTGAGCAGTGATAGCCGTAGTTGTATCCACTTGAAGAACTCCTGCTACCTTGCCATGTGGCAATCTCTGGGTTGGATACTGATATTCATTAGCAGCCATCAGTTCAATTAGATCATAAGCTTCCTTAAAGCTCTTTGCCGATAATGCTCCACCTGATGCTGCATCGAGCATGGGTCTTGAATGTGCTCTCAAACCGTTATAGAAGCAATTGATGGTCATCCAATCAGGCATTCTGTTGTGTATATGTTGTGAACTTGATGATTTCATTAAAAAACACCTTGATAGATTTTATATAGTGAAAATTGGAGCACTCGACGGATAAGGATTATAGTCCCGACGGATGACTCAATATAATCCCGACGGATGATGACTTATTATCCGTTGAGTGAGTAGCTTATGTAACAATAAGTCTGTAGCACATTTCTGCATACACCATTGTTTAGATTCTGTAAGTAGTACTCAAGTCATGTTGACTTTATCTAGATATGCAGAATAGGTTGATTAATTGTACATAGATGATGTCTTGTAATCCTGCATAAATGAAATGAAGTCAAGTGCCAGATTGCTACCCGACGGATAAACAATGACATTCGATGGATGATCAACTAGAGAACTTGACGGATGATCATGAACCCGACGGATAAAGAATACAAATATCTGTTGACAGTGACAACACAGTCACATGCGTCGAGTGTATGCAAATGGAATGTGGAAGCCTATTCAACTGGGTTTTAGAGAATAAAGAAGCATTGCCATTTCCATGCTATTATGAAGATATTCAAAGATGCTGGAATAGAGTAATGAAGTAGCATAGTATTAGACTTGATAGTTTTTGTTTTATTATCCTGTCTTATTACTTTGTAATCTTGGTGATATATAAACCAAGAAGCAGCAAATAGAATAACTAACTAAGCAACCAAGAGAGATTCATTTTGTAAGCTGTATTCTTAGCATTTCTCTGCATACTTAGTTGTTCTACATTTGTAAGCAGCTGTGAGCATTTTGCTACACAGAGTTCTC
Source organism: Apium graveolens (assembly GCF_009905375.1). Lineage (NCBI taxonomy): Eukaryota > Viridiplantae > Streptophyta > Magnoliopsida > Apiales > Apiaceae > Apium > Apium graveolens. The sequence continues at coordinate 247,811,212 of NC_133649.1, read as the reverse complement.
TCGATATATATTATATATCTCTGGTGGATACATTCAAATCCACCAAAAAGTTTTTAAAGACTTGTTTTTTTAATTACTCGTGTTTTGATTCTTTTGAAGTTATTATTGCGCACTCTGTAAATCAATTCACACTGATATATATATATATATATATATATATATATATATATATTAAGTTAGAACAATTTTATTTAAGAAAAAGTTTCAAAAATTCCATTCAACCCCCCTTCTGTAATTCTTGTTGAATTGTTAAGGGACTAACAATTGGTATCAGAGCAAGCTCTTGATAAACAAAGAGTTTAAAGATCAACAAAATAGCAAGATGAACAAGAAGGATGTTGGAGTCAAGATTCCTTTTCTAGATAAAGATAATTACCATCACTGGAAGGTAAAGATGCATCTTCATTTACTTTCTCAAGATGAGGCCTATATAGATTGCATAGAAAGAGGCCCTCATGTACCTATAAGAGCTGCAACTGGAAATGAGCCATCAGTCCCTAAGCCAAGGCATGAATGGTCTGATCCTGATATTGAACAAGTCAGGAAAGATAAGAAGGCCATGAATATTCTGTTCAATGGAGTTGATGGTGATATGTTTGACCACATCATCAATTGCAAAACTGCCAAGGATGTTTGGGATACTATTCAGATTATCTGTGATGGCACTGAGCAAGTTAGAGAAAACAAGATGCAACTACTGATTCAGCAATATGAGCATTTTCATAGTGAAGAAAGTGAGTCTCTCACTGATATCTTTAGTAGGTTTCAAAAACTACTAAATGCTCTGAAGCTGCATGGAAGGGTCTATCAGACAAAAGACTCCAATCTGAAATTCCTTAGATCTCTTCCAAAGGAATGGAAACCAATGAAAGTCTCATTAAGAAACTTTCAAGATTATAAGGAGTTTACTTTGGAGAGACTGTATGGCATCCTGAAGACTTATGAGCTTGAAATAGAGCAAGATAAGAGGATGGAGAGAGGAAAGAAGAAAGGAGGATCCATTGCACTAGTAGCTGAGTTAGAAAAAGAGAAGGAGATGAAGATGGAAGTTGTTGAATCAACTTCAAGGGTCTGTGAAAACAAGGGCAAGGGGCTGGTAGCTGAAAATGAAGATTCTTTGAGCCAAGATGACATGGAGGACATTGATGAACATCTAGCATTTCTTTCCAGAAGTTTTCCTAAGCTCAAGTTCAAGAAGAACTTTGGAGCAGCCAAGCCAAATAGAAACATGGTGAATAAATCAAAATTCAAATGTTTTAAATGTGGCTTGGCAGGGCACTTTGCCAGTGAGTGTAGAAAGTCAGATTCCAACAAAAAGAAGTTTGAGCCTGTGGATTATAAACAGAAATACTTTGAGTTGCTCAAACAAAAGGAAAGGGCTTTCATTACACAGGAAAATGATTGGGTAGCAGATGGTCAGGATGAAGATGAAGATGTCAACTATGTCAATCTAGCTCTAATGGCCAAGTCTGATGAAACAGAGACAAGTTCTTCAAGTAATCTACTAATTACTACAAACCTTGCACATTTATCTAAAGCTGAGTGTAATGATGCTATAAATGACATGTCTATAGAGTTATATCATTTGCGTGTTACACTTAAGTCTCTTACTAAAGAAAATGCTAAAATCAAAGAAAACAATTTGTTTTTAAGTGAGAGGAATAATGTGCTAGAGTCTCAGTTCATTGATTTTGAAAAATTAAGAATTGAGTGTAAGATTGCCAAGGAGGAATTAACTGAGTCCTTGAAGAAAGAAGAAATTTTAAAGAAGCAGCTTGAACGTGAACAAGAGGTGATTAAGGCATGGAAAACATCTAGAGATGTTCATGCTCAAATCAACAAAGTTCAAGGGATCGAGTCCTTTTGTGATGCAGCCTGGAAGAAGAACAAGGAGAAGCTAGATCCAAATTTAGTGGAAGGAGTGCTAATAGATGTAGACTCGACGGATAATGAGGGTCATCCGTCGGATAACAAAAAGGGTTATCCGTCGAGTGATGTAAATCCTCATCCATCAACTGTGAGTAAGCCTATCAGTAAAGCCAAACTCGTTAAGTTAAATGAAAAGTATGGATCAATTTCCAAGAATTTTGTTTCAGGAGAAACGATTCAAGTTAAGAAAGGGAAAAAGGCTAATGTTGGTCATATGACTGTCAAGCAATTGAGTGACAGACTTGAAAAGATTGAGGTTAAAACAGAGACTAAAAAGAAAAATAATAGAAATGGTAAAGTAGGGATTAACAAACACAATAACTACACACCTGATAAATATGCTCCAAGAAAAATCTGTGTCAAGTGTGGTAGTGTAAATTATTTGTTTATTAATTGCAAATCTTCCATGCCTATTTCCATATATGTGCCACCTTAATTTCCCAACATTAATGCCATGCTTCCTATGCCTATGAATGTTATGTCTACACAGAATATGAATGCACAGTTTGCTAATATGCCATTTGCACCTAATCCCTATTATGTTGCATTTAGTATGCCACAAATGCCATTTAGCATGTCTTACTGGAATAACATGTTCACTAGTAGCATGCCATTCCCTGTTAATCAAAGTATGCATGATAATTCTGTTATGATGAATGGTTTCAAAGGCCCAACTCAAATGACTAAGGATGAATCTGATATCCCCAAGTCAAATAAAATAAAGCCTAAGAAACAAAAAAAGAAAGCTAACAAGGCAGGACCCAAGGAAACTTGGGTACCGAAATCAACTTGATTTGATTTTGATGTGTGCAGGGAAACATAATGAATCTATGGTACTTGGATAGTGGTTGTTCAAGACACATGACTGGTGATTCTACCCTGCTCACAGAGTTCAAGGAGAGAGCTGGCCCTAGTATTACTTTCGGAGATGAGAGCAAGGGTTAGACTGTGGGATATGGCTTGATTTCAAAAGACAATGTCATCATTGGGGAAGTTGCCTTAGTGGATGGTCTCAAGCATAATTTGCTGAGTATCAGCTAGCTTTGTGATAAAGGCAATTCAGTAACCTTCAACTCGGAAGCCTGTATTGTGACTAACAAGAGGAGCAACAAAGTGGTTCTCACTGGTGTGAGAAAAGGAAATGTGTACCTAGTTGACTTCAACTCATCTAATGCAAAATCTTTTACTTGTCTTCTCAGAAAAGCAAGTCAGGATGAAAGTTGGTTATGGCACAAGAAACTATCTTATTTAAATTTCAAGACCATGAATGAGCTAGTAAAGAAGGAACTGGTTAGAGGCATTCCTCTAGTGGAGTTTTCTAAGGATGGATTGTGTGATGCCTGCCAAAAGGGAAAGCAGATCAAAGCATCATTCAGAAAGAAACTTGATTCAATAATTGAAGAACCTTTGGAACTGCTACACATGGATTTGTTTGGACCAGTCAATGTGTTGTCTATTTTAAGGAAAAGATATTGCCTAGTAATTGTAGATGATTTCTCAAAGTTCTCTTGGACATATTTCCTAAAGTCTAAAGATGAGGCTAGTGAAATCATCATCAATCACATAAGGCAAGTCAATAACCATCCTGATATCAAAGTTAGAAGAATCAGGAGTGACAATGGAACTAAGTTCAAGAATTCTGTCATGAAAGCATTCTGTGAAGAGAATGGAATTTTGCATGAATTTTCAGCAGCAAGAACTCCACAACAAAATGGAGTAGTGGAAAGGAAGAACAGATCACTTATTGAAGCTGCCAGAACAATGCTTGAAGAATCCAAATTGCCAACATATTTATGGGCTGAAGCTGTAAATACTGCATGCTACACTCAGAATATTTCTCTTATCAATCAAGCAAAATGCATGACTCCTTATCAATTGTTCAAGAACAAGAAGCCAACTCTAAATTTTCTTCATGTCTTTGGCTGCAAATGCTATATATTGAGAAATCAAACTGATCAAAATGGGAAGTTTGATGTTAAAGCAGATGAAGGAATTTTTGTTGGATATGTTGTTGGTAAAGCATATAGAGTCTACAATCTAAGAACCAACATTGTTGTGGAATCAATACATGTTTTGTTTGATGATAAAAAGATTGAAGGACTGAAATATGGAGATTACCATGAGAGCCTCAAATTTGACAATGTGGAGATGGTTAGTGATGACAGTGATGATGAAAGTGATCAAGAAACAGTATCAAAGGATAATGCAGTAAAATCTACTACTAATGAAGCACAAAATTCAACATCTGTCGAGTTGCAAAATGCCTCATCCGTCAGCAGACAATCTGCGTTATCCGTCGGTAGACAACCAACTTCATCCGTCGGAACTCAAAATTCACCATCCGTTGGGTTATCAAAAGAAGCTGGAAATCAGAATAGATCACCTATAGAAAGTTCCCCTTTCTCAAATCAAAGATCCACAAACTCAGGGGGAGTTTCTAATAATCAAAACTCAATCACACATCAAGACAACAATGAGGCCTCTTCATCTAGAGCTAATCTACCTCAACAAAGGAAATGGACAAAGGATCACCCCTTTGAGCTCATCATTGGTGGTGTTTCTTCTAGAGTTCAAACCAGGAGAGCAACTCAAGAAGAATGTCTATACAACAGTTTTCTTTCCAAGGAAGAAACAAAGAAGGTAGAAGAAGTTTTGTTGGATCCTGATTGGATTTTAGCTATGCAGGAGGAGCTAAACCAATTTAAGAGGAATAATGTATGGAAGCTGGTGGCCAAGCCTAGAGGAAAGAATCCAATAGACACCAAATGGGTATTCAGAAATAAGATGGATGAAAATGGCATAGTAGTCAGGAACAAAGCTAGATTGGTTGCTAATGGATATTGTCAACAAGAAGGAATAGATTTTGATGAAACATTTGCTCCTATTGCAAGACTTGAAGCCATCAGAATTTTCTTAGCCTATGCAGCCCATGCCAATTTCAAGGTCTATCAAATGGATGTCAAAAATGCCTTTCTGAATGGAGATTTGGAGGAGGAAGTATATGTCAGTCAACCTCCTGGTTTTGAAGATCCAAATTTTCAGAACATGCCTATTATCTTCTGAAAAAACTTTATGGACTAAAGCAAGCACCTAAAGCCTGGTATGACACTTTATCAAAGTTCCTTTCGGAAAATCACTTCACAAGAGGTACTGTAGATAAAAAAACTTTATTCTTTAGAAATGTTAATGGCTCTAGCATACTTGTTCAAATTTATGTAGATGACATTATTTTTGGCTCTATAGATGAGAAACTTTGCAAAAAGTTTGCCAAATTGATGCAAAGTAAGTATGAAATGAGTATGATGGGCGAACTAACTTACTTTCTTGGTTTGCAAGTTAAGCAAGTTAGTGATGGAATATTCATTAGTCAAACTAAATACATTTTTGGTCTTTTAAAGAAGTTTGATCTAATGGATTGCACATCTGCAAAAACTCCCATGGCTACTGCAACTAAGCTTGAATTAAACACTACTGAAAAGTCTGTGGATATTTCAAGTTATAGGGGCATGGTTGGCTCACTTTTGTACTTAACAGCTAGTAGGCCAGATATAATGTTTGCTACATGTTTGTGTGCTAGATTTTAGGCTGACCCTAGAGAATCTCACTTAGTAGCTATTAAGAGAATTTTCAGATATCTCAAAGGAACACCAAAACTTGGCATTTGGTATCCTAGAGATTCTGTTTTTGATCTAACTGGTTACTCAAATGCAGATTATGCAGGTTGTAGAATTGATACAAAAAGTACAATAGGAACCTGTCAATTTCTAATAGACAAGCTTGTGTCCTGGTTTAGTAAAAAGAAAAATTCAGTCTCTACTTCTACAGCTGAAGCTGAATATATTACTGCTGGCAGTTGCTGTGCACAGATTTTATGGATGAAAAATCAATTGCTAGACTATGGTTTGCAAGTTGAAAAGATTCTTATTTTTTGTGATAACACAAGTGCAATTGCCATCACTGAAAATCCAGTACAACATTCAAGGACAAAGCACATAGACATCAAGTACCACTTCATAAGGGAACATGTAATGAATGGTACTGTGGAACTACATTTTGTTCCAAGTGAGAAGCAGCTTGCAGATATTTTTACCAAGCCACTGGATGAATCCACCTTTTCAAGGTTGGTAAGTGAGTTAGGTATGCTCAATTATTCTTAAATCTTTATGAGATAATTTTCAAGTTGTAATGAAGCCAGAAATTTAATTAATTTTTCAGTCTTGGATGAAATTTTGGCTAAGTCAAAATTTACATCTCGACGGATGATCGTTATCCATCGAATTTGATCATCCGTCGGAATACTATTTGCTAATAAAAATCAATTATTTTTTTGGAATATTTTATAACTCGACGGATAACAGTTTATCCTCATCCGTTGAATTGTCTTAATATTAGTCGTTGATTTCCTGAACATTATCCATCGAGTATACTTACAGTTTGTAAGCATAACATGACGGATAATGGGTGGAATTTTTACAGTTTATTTTTAAATCGGCTATTTTGGGCAATTTTCATTGGTTACTTTATTTTACTTTATTATTTTTGAGATAGTATGAAAGGTAATTCATTTCCATTACTTTTCTTTTATCATTCTCAAATCATCTGCTTCAATTTCTTTCTCCTTCAAAGCACTTACTCTCTCTCTGCAAGCTCTTATTCTCTAACAATGGCGCCTGTTGTCAAGATTATGTCTCAAACTAGGTTCATTTATGAGAGGAACAACTTCACGGCTTTGGTAAACAAGGGGATTCAGCAATCTGGTGACTACCACAAAATGATGGATTTTGTGAAGAAATGCAAGCTTAGCTTTGCCATGCTGGAATCACCTACTATCTTTTGTGAAGTTGTTGAAGAAATATGGACCATGGCTACATACAACTCAACAGATAAGACCATCACACTCACTATTAAAGGTAAGGAAATATTATTAATAGTGATGTTATCAAAGCATGTTTCAAAATTCCTGACAATAATGTGACCTCACCACACACAGACACTGATATAGTTAATATGCTTAATTCCATGAACTATGCTCTTTCTACCTCTAAGTTGAGTGACATTAGGAGACTGGATCTTAGGAAGGAATGGAGTTTCATGTGTGATATAGTGACCAAAGTCTTTTCTAGGAAAATCAGTAATTTTGATTCTGTTAATATTTCCATGCTTAACATGCTCTACATGCTAGTTACAGATAAGTACTTTAATTTTAGTGACCTTGTTCTTTTTGAGTTGGATTTTAAATTAGGAGAGCTAAATAAGATAGGCAAAAATGTTTACTATACTAGATTCTTTATGATGTTAGCTAACCACCTCTCTAAGGAAATTGTGCTTAAGAACCCTAACAATAATTTAGATTGTTGGGTTCAAGAGAAAAGAATCATTGCAGATTTGAATAGGGCAAATCATCACATATAAGTGCCACTTTTCTATTTCCCTGTAATGGATGCACCTCATGTAAGTGAGGTAAGTTCATCTATCCCTACTACTATTCCAACCTCACTAGTTTCTTTGAGTTCTACTGTAGCTATGGCAACTGTGTCAATGACCTAACAGTTGCCTACCCAAGCTACCAAACCAACATCAATTTCAAAATCCAAATCAAAAAAAGCCCCCTCTGGTATCTCTCAAAAGATGCCAGTTGCAAAATCCACTAAAACCAAAGAAGGGAGTGTGAAGGTGGGCAAGGTAGGTGAGGGAAAGGGTGAACATAAAAGAAACCCTAAGGATAAGGATGGAGAGTTGAGTGGTTCCCAGCCTAGCCAACTGCAGTTTCCCGACAAACTGCAGTGCTTAAAAAGGATAAAAGCTCACTTCTAGTTGCATCCTCCCAAAAGGATGTAGCTATTGAACAAAGCTTTCAACCAAGAGCACATGCCAAGAGGGTAAGGGACACAAGCTCACCCCAAACTTATGCCAGAAAGAAGAAATCCAAAACCCTTGGGGATGCACAGGGTACACACACTGTGCAAACTGGTGCTAAAGACACAGTCACTGCACCTTCTCAAATTCAGCTTGATGTGGCTCCAATAAATGTGGAGTCACAGCTAAAATCTCTAGTAATGAAGCACCTCACACTCCAAATTCTCCCACAAACTCTCTGGATGTGGATATGATCAACACATCAATTCCTAATTCCCTCTCTTTAACTTTGTTGGGGAAGCCAAAATCTAATGCAAGTGAGCATCATCTTTTAGATGATTTATTGGCTCACTTGTCAATTCTTTCAGGAACTGTTGAATCATCTGTGCCCAAAATATCATCAATCAGCACAGAGTCCACAATAGTTTCTATTCCAAGTTCATTCACTTCTACTCTCTCGATGGATATTGCTCATCCGTCGAGTAGTGATTACCCGACGGATAAGCTTAACAGCAGTTATCTGTCGGATAACAAAACTACTAACCCGATGGATATTACTCATCCTCCGAGTGTCTCTGCACAACTTCAAACTTCATTTATTTCTAGTGCAGAAGAATTAGTGGTTGTACAGTCACTCTTAGGATTGAGGGCAGAGAGTACTATGAGGGAGAGTCTGGGTTGCTCCCAGGAAAAAAGAGAGCAAAAGAGTGAAAATATGCAATCCATTTCTTCAGGATTGGCAAAAGAAAGTGAGAGGAGTCCCACCTTAGATGGTGAAGGTGAGGGTGTGAGGGTAGGGAGCCAGGGTGAGACCTTGATGCAACAAAAGAGAGAACATGAGAGAAATGCAGGTACGTGAACTATAAGGATGGATGTCATTGCTAGTGAGTTAATGAATGTCCAAGATGCAGACAGGGAGGGACTATCTCAGCAACCTCAAGCCGTTATAGATTTCACCTCCCTTGATGCTGAGGCATTTACTCACCCTGTTCCAGCTTATCAACTTCTAGCTGAACAGGGCAATGACAATGCAGAAAGGATGCTCAATATAGTGCATACCACTCAGTCAATTCTAAGAGCTAAGGATGCCATCACAGCTTTACCTTCTACAGCTGGTGATGTGGATTATGAGACTGGTGGTTCAGTAGATTTCTTTCGTGATGAAAGAGGAGATAGTGAAGAAGAGGCATTGGAAATAGGGGGAGAAGTAGGTTCAAGTTCAAGATTAGGAATGCCATCATGGGCATTTTCAAAGCACTGTGATGAGCACTACTTCAAGAAAACCCTGATTCAACTAATCAATTAGACAAATACTGCTTTTCAAATCTCTACAAATGTCAACACCAAGAAGCTCCTTCAAGCACATCTTGCTTCTCTGCAACTGCAATAGATTCAAGGCTTCCAACATGCTAGAGATGTTAACAGCATCAAGGGTGATATTGATGAGATGAAGAAGGCCATTTCAGACAAAATGGATTCCAAGCTTCCAGAAGCCACAATGCTTGACATCAAGAGGAAATTAAGGAAAAGTTCTGATATTGCAACAAAGATAGATGCTTTGGATACAAGAATGTCAGCTATGGAAGCATCTCTAACAACCATTCATCTTCATCAAGCCCAATAGACAGATTTACTTCAGAAACTGGTGGCTGCTCAAACCTCCTCCTCTACTCAACTTGATGATAACAAAAAGGGGGAGAAAGGACCAAGTGAGGGGGAGAAGCTTCAAATTCAAATCAGTAAATTACTTGTGCCCACAATTACTTTCACCAAGCCACCAGTAACAAATAGTATAGATCTGATCAATGCAGTAGCAGCTAATTTAAGAGAAGCCGAAAAAGAGAAGTTGAAGCCAATCAGCTGGGAGAGAATTGATGAGGACATACAAAGGAAGTTTGGGCTAGTAAAGGAGCCAGTAAAGTCAGCCATTCATCACTCTGAAGTCAAACAGATCTCTGTGAATGAAATGATCATGAACTATCTGGAAAGAGGACAGCCATCCTGCATCAAATCTCCAAAAGCTGAAATTATTCTGAAGCCAAGGGTGAACTATCCAAAATAATCATTGAAGAACCCTTTGGATACAGTGTATGAGACACCTAAAACTGAAGAGAAGAAGCTTCTGTCAAGGTCAATTGCCTTCTACAAGGATCCAGCTGATTCAGCTTTAAAGAGAAGAATTGCTAAAGTTTTCAGGAATGGGAAAGAAATCTGTGTGGTGGCTGGACATCCTCAATTTGCTCAAGCAAAGATAGAAGAAAAGGCAAGATTGAAGCAGGAAAAGAAGCAATCTATTCTAGATGCCAAAAAGGCTAAGCAAAAGAAAGAGCAAGTTGCTATCTTGGTCAAGCTACAAGCTGTGAAACCAACACAACAGATTCCTTCTCAGCCATCTGGAATCACTGAATCTCAAGATCCACAGAAGCAAGTTCAATCAGAATAGAAGAAATCTCCAAGACACAAGGAATTGGAAAAAAGAACCAAAAGGAAACTGGATTTTGTTGATAAGGAATTGAAGGATCAGTTTTCTAAGGAATCCACTTCAACTACAACTCAAGCATCAAAACCCACTGTGGTATTTGAAGACATCAAGATGGTGGATCCTTACAGAAACATTCATGATGAACCTATCGTGCCTAAGGATGAACCAATAGATTGGGAAAGCCTACCTATTCCTAACTTCAATTTGCCAATCCTTAGCAAGCCAAAGAGAACAAAGTCAAGAGCAGTCAAGAAAGTGAAGTTGTCACCTCTCAAATCCAAATCTCTAGTCAAAGCTCAATCTAAAGTCAATAAGGGAGATTACATGTATTTGTGTGACATCAAGGAATTCTCTGATCTGAATCTCTATCTAGATGAACTAGAAGAAGTGAGAGGAATTGATGCATACAGAAACCTACCTGAAAGGCTAGTTTTAAAGTACAAGGTATGAAAGGAGATTCAATGGCCACTTCACAAGATCCTTCAAGAAAGCCAAGCTGTACTGATTAAGGTTTATTCATCTTTCAAGAAGAATTTGGGTTTAATATAACTGCAAGAAGATTGGTTCTAAAGAAGATTGAAGAACTAATGAGTTTTAGAGCTAAAGATGCACTCCCAAAGACTCTAACTATCCCTTACATAGGGAGAAGAGTGCATCTAAGGCCCTACTGGCTGATGGAGTTCATGGATGACAAAGGAGTGAGAAAATTTTTCAGACTAGAAGACCAATTGAGCATCTCTAGCAATGAGACTCTCTTGGAGATGCAAAAAAGCTAAATCTCTCAGAATCTGATGAACTGGAATTCCACAGGCAGCTCCAAAATCAGATAGAAGGAAACAACAGAAAGCTTGGAAAGAGATCCAGAACTTCAAGGAACTAGATAAATCTGCTCAGGCTATAGAAGCACCTTGAAAATGATTGTGAGCTAAACTTTGTACATTTTGATTATTGAAGCACTTTACAGTTTTATCTATCTACTTTCAAAGTTGTATTTTTAGGATGGTTTATTATCATCAAGTTTCTCTTAATTTATGGCTACAATTCCAGTAGACATAAATTAGGGGAGATTGTTGTATATATGTTGTGAACTTGATGATTGCATTAACAAAACACCTTGATAGATTTTACTTAGGTGAAAATTAGAGCACTCGACGGATAAGGATTATAGTCCCGACAGATGACTCAATATAATCCCAACGGATGATGACTTATTATCCATTGAGTGAGTAGCTTATGTAACAATAAGTCTGTAGCACATTTCTGCATACACCATTGTTTAGATTCTATAAATAGTACTCAAATCATGTTGACTTTATCTAGATATGCAGAATAGGTTGATTAATTATACATAGATGATGTCTTGTAATCCTACATAAATGAAATGAAGTCAAGTGCCAGATTGCTACCCGACGGATAAACAACAATGCCATTCGACGGATGATCAACTAGAGAACTCGACGGATGATCATGAACCCGACGGATAAAAATTCAAATATATATTGACAGTGACAACACAGTCACATGCGTCGAGTATATATAAATAGAATGTGGAAGCCTATTCAACTGGGTTTTAGAGAACAAATAAGCATTACCATTTCCATGCTATTATGAAGATATTCAAAGATGCTGGAATAGAGTATTGAAGTAGCATAGTATTAGACTTGATAGTTTTTGTTTTATTATCATGTCTTATTACTTTGTAATCTTGGTGATATATAAACCAAGAAGCAGCAAATAGAATAACTAATTAAGCAACCAAGAGAGAAACATTTTGTAAGTTGTATTCTTAGCATTTCTCTACATACTTAGTTGTTCTACATTTGTAAGCAGCTGTGAGCATTTTGCTACACAGAGTTCTCTCGATATATATTATATATCTCTGGTGGATATATTCAAATCCACCAGAAAGTTTTTAAAGACTTGTGTTTTTAATTACTTGTGTTTTGATTCTTTTGAAGTTATTATTCCGCACTCTGCAAATCAATTCACACTGATATATATATATATATATTTTAAGTTAGAACAATTTTATTTAAGAAAAAGTTTCAAGAATTCCATTCAACCCCCTTCTGTAATTCTTGTTGAATTGTTAAGGGACTAACACATTCCATGATGAGGACACTTCCTAAGCATCTCCTTGTAGCGCTGTCAAGCTTCACATAGAGATTCTCCCGTTTGTTGGGCAAATTGAGTAATAGCATTTCTGATTGCAGTTGTCTTCGCCATAGGGAAGAATTTAGTGGGAAACTTTTGAGCAAGATCTTCCCAAGTAGCAATCGAACTAGCTGGTAGAGAGTGTAACCGGCTCTTAGCCTTGTCCCTCAGAGAGAATGGGAATAGTCTCAGTTTCACCGCATCCTCAAACATACCATTAAACCTGAAGGTGTCGCAGATCTCTATGAAATCCCTAATATGCGTATTGGGATCTTCCGTTGGAGAACCCCCAAACTGGACTGAATTCTGTACCATCTGAATTATGCCAGGCTTGATCTCAAAGGTATTAGCTGTAATAGCTGGTCTGACAATGCTAGATTGAATGTCATTGATCTTGGGTTGAGAAAAATCCATCAAGGCTTTTGTTCGTGCTGTTGGACCTCCCATTGTAATGAGTACCTGAAACACAACAAGTAAACCGTGAAAGTAAAAAAGTCTGAGTCAGTGAACTTTAACGACCACTGATGACAAGTACATAAACTAAATAATTAACAACACCGAGTCCCCAGCAGCGGCGCCAAAAACTTGTTAAAATGTTAACACGCGCTTATAATACACACAAGTATACGCGTTCACAAGTAGTATAAGATTTAGATCAAATTTGTTCCCAGAGAGACTCTTTGGTTAATTTAAGAATATGCACCTATGCAACAATAATATGTTTATTATCCAATGTTAATACAAATAACAAGTTGAGATTGTTTATAACTAAGAATTAAACTAACAATTATAACTAAGAGAACAAGAATGGTTGAATTATATATATGACAAACATGGGATCCTAATTTCATTAAATACTTCATTCAATAGCCTTTTTGTTCTTAACCTTAGCATGTAATGGTGATGACACTAATCAGATAACACGAAACTAGTAAACGCCAACTTTCACTGTACGAATACCATACTATCAGACATCCACAAAATAGATAAAAGATGAATAGACACCAATTATATTGAGACCCTATATGTGTATAGAATTTGACAACATAATGGTTTAACGAAAAAGTTATCTATCGTGATTACATAGGGCAAGTAAGATGGTTAAAATTACCTACGAATCATGCATATCAATAATACATGAACCTACGCTAGCATGGTAAGTTCTAAACCCTTAAATTCAGTTTCGCTTCATTAAGAATTAACAAGCTATCTTATAAGTTCGTGACGCTCATAAGACGAATACGCACAATCAATACTAGGTTATCATACAATCACCGCACACTAAGGCATCGAAATAAATTAACTAAAGAAATCCATAAATAAATCCGCTAGAACCCCACGATAATGATTAGCCCATAATCGGACTCATCATCAACGTGATGATGGTATAATAAATGTAGTCTTTATAAATGAATAATAAAAAAAGTATAACATAAGAGTATAGGTTCAAGAATAAGAAAACTAGCATCTAATGTTACAACTTAAACAAAGAATCACAAGTTAAAACTAGGTCTTCTTCGCCTTGATTGAATTGTGCTAAAACGGTCTTCTTTCCTTCTTCTCCTTGCGCTCTGATGTCTCGTTGTGAAAAATGACCTTAAGTTATGTATATATAGCAGCACATGCAGATTAGAAGTGATCTGGATCAAAATCACAGTAGAAACATGTAATATCCGGGAAAATTATGTGAATATTTTATGTTAAATAAATAAATGTTATGTATTTTATAAGTTTAAAGTGATTATTGCCATGTTATAATTGTTATTTGTGTTCCCGTGCGAACCAGAAAATTTTTCGATTGATTAATATGTGTTTAAACTGCAATTATATGAATCAACCTGTAAGCTAGACTCGTATTTATTTGCGATTTTATCGAGGTACTCGATTTATCTTGTTTTATGTGCGTTTGAATGTGTTTTATGTGTTTTCGGGATTTTCTGTCAATTTAGGAATCGTTTTTGTGTTTCGAAATCAAACTGACCAGGACCCCACCGGGACGTCAAACCCCACAATATTCACGCTTTTATTTTTATATAATCATTCGTAATTTTGGGAAATTTTGATGCAAACTTTATATTTTATCACTTTTAAAATTATTCTCCGTAATTATTATTTTGGGGCTTATTTATTTTAATTATGGGGATAAAAACACCTTCAATTAACTTTAGGGATATAATTTTAGGTTTAATATAAATAGCTGTATTATTTTTATTTTATTTATTAAAATTCATTAAATTTCAAAAAATTAAAAAGAAAATTGAAGAACAGGGTGGGGGTGTTCTTGAGCTAAGGAATTAAATCTCAATTTTGGAAGTGATTCTGAATTCCAAATTGTAAGTATAAGTAACCAAACCGATTGGATTTTGATTAACTACCTGTTTCAATCATCAAAACAGTCCAAGATTCTTAATTTTTAATTTTGTTTTTTTTGTTCTTCGTCTGAATTTGGGGTTTTGATTTCTAGGATGTGTTGGATGTTTTTGATGATTACAGTAGTTTTGCCATGATTAGAATAATCGATTTATGTAAAAATTATACTCATTTTATTGCTGGAATGTTCGAACCGAGTTCTTGGTTTTTGAATGGTTTTATATTTGATTTCTGGATTATATGTTGATTGTTTGTTGTTTAGGATGTTACAAGCAGATTCCCCATATTATAAGCTTCGATTCCATAGCATACTTGTCGAATTTGGCTGTTATTGGGCAGTTCGTCGGAAAACCGACGAGTTTGCCAGTTTTTGGCTACCGTTGGCCGGAATCGATCACGTAGTGGTGGTGGATGGTTATTATTGTGATGGTTGTGATCGTGGAATTACTGGGAAGATGATTTGCTGAGAAACTGGATTGAACACGCTCGATTTTGCTCCTGTTTTGGCTTGCCGGAACTCGACCGGACGTCGAGGTTCACCGGCAGGTTTCTGGGTTTTCCAGAATTCCTGCGGTGTTCATCGATTATCCGGCCGTGTTCATGGAGGAGCCGCTGTTTGATCCAAACTCCGGCTATTCCTATTCCGATTTCATATTTCTGTAATTTCTGTTTTAATTTTAATCAAAATTCATTTCTGTTTTTTTAAATCATTTATTTTATTTTCAAAAATCATTTATTTATTATTTTAAATTCTATAACTTATTTACTAAATTATTTTAAATTCCTAAAATTATTTTCTTTTGTTATTTTAAAAAAATCCAATTTGATTTAATTATTTATAATTTATTTTAGTTAATTATTTATGAATTTAATTAATTCATTAATTCATTTAATCAATTATTTTTATTTATAAATAGTTAAATCAATGTAAATTATTTATAATTAATTCAAAATATTCCTAAAAATTATTTTTTAAACTTTTTAAATTATATTTTGGTATTAAAAAATAAATTAATATTATTATTAATTGATTTAATTCTATTTATTTCTCATTTTATTCGTAATAAATAAACCGTTCGTCCGTTTAATACGAAACGAACGCGTATAGCCTCTGAAAAACATTACGCTTTCAATAAAAATAATTATGAGCCCTAATTTATTTTATGCAATGTCATTTGAATTGTATATCATTCTGAGTCGGTATTCAATTGTGAAACACTATTATTGACCTGATTTCAGTTCTGAATGTATTGAACCCATCTTTTGACAATCTGATTTATGTGTTGTATGATTTATATGATTATGTGTTATATGAATAACATGATTACGTATGTGATATGCATGCTATATGTTACAGTTCTAACATGCCATGATTAGTTATAAACGATCGGGTAGATGTCAAGACGTATAGTTACGTCGATTGAGTTTGATTCTGTCAATTAAGATAATCCTTTTGTTTATAGAATCGAGTAGCAAGGAGTGCAGTCAAGTATTAGACGGAGTGAGTAGCTATTCTAAGTTTCTATATATCAGTTTCTATATTATTCTAAGTTTATAATAGTTAAATGTTTTATATTTCGTTACAAATTACTCTATACAGTGGAATGTAGAATTGAGATTAGCGAATAACTAATTGTTCTAGTTATTTCGCCATCGGTTGTTGAGATAGCTCTGGACCATGAGAAATGGGGAGTTATATTATTAAGGATGTCGTTTGATTCGGCTCCTTTGATCAAAATGTTTTATGGAATGAATGAATGCGTAAGTGACCGGGACGGACTGTCCAGCGGAGGGCTATACATCATATAAAATATTATGATATAACTTGTGCCACAGGCAGATATATTGCCTTTTTATCTTAGTACTCGTGTTTTGGGACATGTTTCTACGAACCATGATCCAGTGCTATCACACGGGCTGATCAGCATGTGATAGTACGTCCGTCGGAGTTAGATTCCAATCTAAACAAAATTTACTGTTTATTGCTGATAGCTTGTTTAGATTTTATTGTTGATCAAATATCACTGGTTTTATTCAATTTTTTAGTTATTATCAAAATGTGGTTTATCATTTCAAGCATTCACTTTATACTGCTTGCTGAGCATTTCTTTCGCTCACACTTGTTTATTATTCTAATCTTTCAGCTAAGCCATTGCAGGGTTCAGTTCCAGGTTTGATCAGAAGTCGAGTGCTTATAAATAGTTTGGTGTGTTTTCCAGGTAGGCAGTTTAGGATGCTTGAATAGTCTAGAGGTTTGTAATAAAATTTGAATAGTTTGTAAAATTAATTAGACTTGTAAGTGGTAATAACATTTGGTTTATATTAGTGCATGTTTCATACTATAACCTGTGATCGATCCAGTTGTATGCAAGGGGTCATAACTATTATATTATGCTGATGTGCCTATTTCAATTTTGTTTATCAGTTAGTGACCCCCAAATCTAGACCCCGTGTTTGGAGGGCGTCACAAAACACGATTCTTTAAATTTAACCTAGCGCGGGCGCGCGCTTGACCAGCGCGGGCGCGCGCTTGACCAGCGCGGGCGCGCGCTTGACCAGCGCGGGCGCGCGCTTGACCAGCGCGGGCGCGCGCTTGACCAGCGCGGGCGCGCTGAGTTTCTGGACTTTGGGTGCGGCCGCGCGCTATCATGGCGCGCTGAGTTTCTGGACTTTGGGTGCGTCCGCGCGCTATCACAACACGGGCGCGCTGACTCCCTAGATCAACTTCTGATTTCTTCATTTTTCTTGTTGATTTGAGCCGGATTTCCAAGAGCTTTTATTCCAACACCACCTTAACACCAAATTAGCACCAAAATAATGCTAATTCACCTGATTACCTAGATAATGCCTAAAAATTCCAAAATAAAAACACATTAGAACACCAACAACTTGAGTCCAAAACACCAACTTAAGCTTGTAATGAAGCATTCTAAGTAAATATAAAATCCACTTATCAGTCATCGAGCTTCACTTTCCAAGAGAGAATATATTTCATGAACTTTGCATAACTAGGCATTTGTTCAAGATCTTCAGCGAAAGGTATGTTGATGTGAAGTTTCTTGAAAACTTCCAAGAACTTAGCAAATTGCTTATCCAGCTTTTGCTTCTGCAGCCTCTTAGGGAAAAGAGGTAGAGGATAGACATGTTTTCCCCTGTATTACCCTCAGGAGGAGTGTTGACAATAGCTGTCTTCCTTGGTTCCACTTCTACTTCCTTCGGCTCCTCTTCTTCAGCCACAACTTCAGATTCTGGAACTTTAGATTTTTCAGGATTCGCAACCTTTCCGGACCTCAATGTAATTGCCTTAACCTGCTCTTTAGCTTCCCTTTTGCCTGGCATTTCAGTATCACTAGGAAGAATGCCAGGTTGATGATTAAGCAAGGCATTAGCAATCTGCCCAATTTGATTCTCCAAGGTCTAGATAGAAACTGCTTGGCTCTTATACATGAGCCTCAACTCCTCCAATTCGGATTTTTCATTAGCTTGAGGTAGCTGTTGAAGTTGAAGTTGTTGTCTTGGTGCATATTGCGGTTGTTGAAAACTATGAGGGTTATACTGCTATGTTGTGTATGGCTGATAAGATTGTTGCACCATATTCTGATTGTTGCTCCAACTAAAGTTTGGATGATTGCGGTTATTGGGATGATAAGTGGTTGCAGCTTATTGTTGTGACCTCTGAAAGTAGCTCACGAAACTGAGCTGATTCACTAGAAATAGCACACTAGTCAGTCTCATGTGGCCCCGCACAAAGCTTACAAACACTAAAGATCTGATTAACTCCATAATTAACCAAAGAATCTACTTTTATCGTCAAAGCTTGAAGTTGAGCAGCTATAGTAGTAGCTGTATCCACTTCCAGAATTCCTGCTACCTTGCCTTGCGACATTCTCTGTGTTGGATTCTAGTATTCATTAGATGTCATTAGCTCAATCAACTCATAAGCTTCATTATAGCTTTTGGCCCATAAGGCTCCACCAGATGCTGTGTTGAGAATAGGTCTAGACTGTGCGCCTAACCCATTGTAGAAACAATTTATGATCATCCAATCAGGCATAGCAAGCATGGTGCATTACCTATTTCTTGATCGGGAGCCAAAACATGCCATGGTGTGGGAACTTCCTAAGCATCTCCTTGTAGCGATCCCAAGCCTCACACAAAGATTCTCCAGATTGCTGCGCAAACTGAGTAAGAGCATTCCTGATTACAGCCGTCTTTGCCATAGGGAAGAACTTAGTAAGAAACTTTTGAGCAAGATCCTCCCAAGTAGTAATAGAGCCTCCTAGCAGAGAATATAACCAACATTTAGCCTTATCCCTCAGAGAGAATGGGAAAAGCCTCAGCTTGATAGCATCTTCAGTAATGTCATTAAACTTGAAATTGTCATAGATCTCGATGAAGTCCCTGATGTGCATGTTGGGATCTTCTATAGGAGAACCCCCAAACTGAACTGAATTTTATATCATCTGAATCGTGCTCGACTTGATCTCAAAGGTGTCAGCCGAGATGGCTGGTCTGATAATGCTGGACTGAATATCATTGATCTTAGGCTGAGTATAGTCCATCAAAGCCTTCGGATTCTCTTCTTGATCTCCCATCAAAACTAGAGCTTCTTCCTCAACTTTCTCTTCTTCCTCAAAAACTTCCTGCCGTACCACAACTTCTTCCTCGGCTTCATCCAGAGTTCTCTTACGAGACCGAGAGCGCGTATGGATACACGCTCGCTAGATTAACTGAGACACAACAAGGAAAAGAGTAAATAATAATATACGAGTCAATGAACTTTAACGATCACTGATGACAAACACATAAACTAAAATTAACACCGAGTCCCCGGCAGAGGCGCCAAAAACTTGTTAGGGCTAGAACACGCGCTAATAACATACGCAAGTATATGTGTTCATAAGTAATATAGAATTAATTCTAGTTCATTCCCATAGAGACTCTTTTGAATAACTTAATATTTATGCATTTATGCAATACCGATATGGTTATTTTTTCAATGCTAAGACGAATAACAAATTGAGATAGTTTATAACTAAGACATTAACTATCATACAAATAATTAAAGAGAATACAGGGTTGATTTATTATATGAGACAAACATCGGATTCTAACTTCATTAAATACTTCATTCAAAGCCTTCTTGATCTTAACCTTAGCATGCAATGGTGATGACACTAATCAGATAACACGAAACTCATAAACGCTAACTTTCATTGCACGAATAACATACTGTGAGACATCCACAAAAGAGATAGAAGCTGAATAGACACCAAGTATGTTGAGAGCCTATATGTCTATAGAATTTGACAACACAAAGGTTTAATGCGCAAGTTATCTATGGTGATTACATAAGGCAAGTAAGATGGTTAAAATTACCTGCAAATCATGCATAATAAATATATGAACCTATGCTAGCATGGAAAGTTCTAAACCTCTAAATTCACTGTCAGCTTCATTAGAGGTTAACACGCTATCTTATATGTTCGCGACACACATAAGAGGAATAAGCACAATCAATACTAGGATATCATATAATCATCACACACTAAGATATCAAAACAAGATTAACTATTGAAATTCATAAATAAATCCGTTAGAACCCCACGATAACGATTAGCCCATAATCGGACTCATCATCAACGTGAGTTCCGATGAAAGCATGGTATCATAAACGTAGTCTTTATACTGAATAAATAATAAAGCAAGTATGTTAAACAAGAGTTTAGTTCAATGAATAAGAAAACTAGTATCCAAGATTACAACTTAAAACAAAGAATCACAAGAATAAACTAGATCCTCTTTGCCTTGGTTGAATTATGCTATACGGTCTTCTTACGCCTTCTCCTTAACCTTTGGTACGTCTTGTTGTGAAAAATGACCTTAAGTTATTACATATAGCAGTCCTCATCAGCAGAGAAGTCCAGAATTCAAAACTGTAGTAAAAATAAGATTCTTGAAAATTGACATGGCGCGGCCGCGCGCTCCACTAATGCGAGCGCGCTGTCTTTCTGGATCTTCGGCGCGGCCGCGCGCTACTATAGTGCGGGCGTGCTGACCTTCTGGAAAAAATTCTGATTTATGCTTTTCTTGCTGGTTTGAGATGGCGATCCATTAGAAAACTTCTTAGACACATTCCTAGCACCAAATTAGCACCAAAACAATACCAAATCACCTAAACTCTTTACATATTCCTGAAATGCAAAATACTACAAAAATACATCAAAAACACAAATAACTTGAGTACAAAACATCAATTTGAAGCTTAACGAAGCGTTATTAGTGACATAAATGCCATTTAACAGGTTATACGACTACGAATGATCATCGTAAGTTGCACACCCTGACACGACACTATCCGAGAAATTAGTTCATCATCCGGATTGGATATTTTCTACAACATCGAGAGCACCCCAATGAGAGAAAGCTACAGCCGGTGACCGCTGGGTGTTGGCAGGGTCGAGCGTTCAAAATGATGTTTTGAAATGAAGTATCTTGTAACTTCATCTTTTAAATGACATTATGAGACTTCGGTTATAGATAACATAATAAAGGTTCTCAGTGGTTTTTCACGAAAATGAATATAGTTGGATTATCTTGTAACATTTCTTTATATGTTACATATGTTGAAATTTCGTCCGTACTTTATGCTACACAGATTTTTAGAAAAATCTTAAGGCAAGGTTAGATATATGAGATCACCATGTAACATAATATTAATCGGTTTATGTTTTGAAACTCTGTCTATACTTGCATAACGGAGATTTTTCATTGATTAAAAAAAGATATATGTTGAAATAACTTATAACTTCATCTTTTGAAATATATTAGAACTCTATTTATATTATACATAACAGAGGATTCTAGAGATTTATGAAAAGGATATATATTGAAATATTTTGTGACTTCACCGCGTTAAGATATTGAACTTGGTTCATATTTGCATGACAAAGACTTCGAGAACTACTATAAAAATGTTCATATATTATTGATCAGTTATATGTTATTTTGGTGGGTTGTGTTGCTCACCCTTTCTTTATTTTATCTATCACATGACAATAGTTTGACAAGATGAACAAGAACAAGCTCCCAATTCGCAAACGGATAGGAAACGTTACGCAGTTTATTATAGACGTTGATTCCGCCATAGCTGAGGTAGGAACTACCAATAGGCTAGGCTTTCCACTTTTGGTGTACCAGACCTATGTATCATTATGAATCATGTTATATAATAGTAAGGAACATGTAAAATTATTCAGAAATACTTTTGAGTTGTAATAACTTATAATTTGTGGATCATTTGACTTGTACTTGTTTCAGTTTCATCTCTAGGACTATAACTTGTGTGTGTGTGTATAATGTGGGGTCACTACATGCAGCAGATAGTTGCTGATTCAAGATTAAGTGTTATTATTGGAAACAGAACTCGTGACAAACCTGATCTCCGGCCCCGGATTTGGGGGTGTTACATTCATCCATTAACACAACAATCAATATGCTCAGAAGGAAGCCTCAACTCTTCCATATACTTATTCGTACTGTAAAAGCTATCAAGAAATGCATTATCTTAAGGCAAGATGCCTTTGAAGAACTGTGATGGCTGATCATAATATGCCTCTCACCAATGATGGACAAATTTTAAACTCAATATCTGAGCCATGGCAGACAGCTGACAAGTTTCACAACCTTCATATAACTCTCTCTGTGGATTTAAAAATATCATATACCTTCTGTGCCTCTGTATTTGGAATTTTTGGATCAAAATTTGGACCAGCAGCATCTATCACCGTGTTGTACATTACGTTATCATCACCTCTTCCACCTTTTCTATTGGAGTAATATGGGGAAGATTGATCTCCCCTTTGTCTAGAAATATATGGCTCTCCGTATCGATCCCACACATAATAATCTCTTACAAATCAGTTATTCATTAAGTGTAATTTTACTGTCTCCGCATTTCAGAATTAGCCATTCTCACAATTGAAACATGGACAATGAATATTTGTCCCATTCATAGACTCTTCTCGAGGATATAACATATTCTCCATTAAGCTTTCCAAGCCATTTACAAAGCCGAACTTAAATATCCTATGTAACACCCCCAAATCCGGGGTCGGGGATCCGGGTTGTCACGAGTTGCATTTCCCTTAATAACACTATCTAATAAACAATCAACTACTGCGTACTGTGCCCCACAATATACACACACAACACCACACAGTTATAGTCTCAGAGATAAATGCCAAAAATACCCAAGTCAATTCATTCCATAATTATAAGTCATTATACCTCGAAAGGGTTTCTGAATAAATGTTACATTTCCTTGCCATTATTAGAATTCATATAGATACATAAGTCTGGAACACCAAAAGTTGAAAGCCTAGCCTATTGGTAATTCCTACCTCGCTACGCGGCATCAACGCCTCCAGAAAACTGCGGAACGTTTCCTAATCGCTTGCGAATTGGGAGCTTGGTCCTGTTTCATCTTTTCTATCTGTTGTTGTGTGATGAAAGAAGAAAGCAAGGGTGAGCAACAAGCCCACCGAAATAATATGTATAATAATTAACAATAGATGAGCATTCTCATAGTACTTATAAAAGTCTTGGTCAAAAAGAAATGAACCAAGTTTGATATCTTAACGCGACCAAGTCGCAAAATAATCAGTCTATATGTATATATACTTTTCCAAAATCTTGGAAATCCTCTTCCATGCATAATATGCATAGGATTCCAGTTTCTAACTGTATAAAATATTGTTGCAAGGTGATCTCATATATCTAACCTTGTCTCGACGTTTTTGTGAAAATCTTTGTCATGCATAAGATAATCATTAACCAGATATAAGTTGAAAGATGAAGTTACAAGATACTCCAATATACTTATATCTTTTCCGAATACTACTTGAACTACCACCGTTCAAGGTATCATCGGTTTCAAAAGTTCATCACATAGATGAGACTACAAGAAAAGACTTGAATAGATTCAATCTTTGAAATATCATTATAATAATGAAGTTACGAGATACTTCATTAAGTCCCGATATATATATAGACCTATATATATACATTTCATACACTCCTTGAAAACCTCTGTTATAAAAATATAAACAGATTGTAATATCCAATGAATCTGGAAAGGAGAAACCTTGGCATAAACACTGATATCTTGCTGATCAAGCAAAGATACCAATTAGTAACCTTTTCTACAAGTAGATGGATGAATCCCCCACCGGTCATCCACCCTGGCCGCATTAGGACCTTGTGCTGGACCGCCACCCGGCCTCTACGCGTTGATGGACTGCCACCCAGCCACTTACACTTTGATAGACCGTACCCCGGCCTGTCGCTTATGCCGACTCAATTAGATGGACTTATTTCCTGAATGTTGGGTAAATAATCAATTCATTTATCAAAACAGCAACCTCGTTGCGAATATAAAATACACCACAGAGTCGGATCCCTCAGGTTTTGAGCGAGTATTTAAATCCCCTTCGAAAGGAAGATCTCAAATCTAAAAATGAGTTTTGGGATCCGCTCTAAACTTTTAAAAATCATTTTGAAGACTGGGAAACATTTTAAAGAATGTTTAGAGTAACGCTGATTTAATAATATAAATCAGTCCCGATATGTTGGAGAAAATATCTGCATATTATTACTTCAATAATATTCCCATAAAGGATAATCTCTATAAGAATAATTGAAGTAGAAGTTTTAAAACTCATACTTGAAATGAATAATAAATAACCAAAGATATACTTATACGAAAGTACGATCTTTATTTGAATAATCGAAAATAAGTTTGATTATTGTTATGGATAAGAAATCAAGGTTATTACTTGCTGTATTTAATACTAAGATTCGGGAGCTCAAGGCCTTTAATGGCTGCTCTCGTGTTCGTGACTCAATCTGCCTTTACGAGATGCCTACGTATCTCTGTGAATTAGAGAATCAAGCCAAAAACGTAGTTCTGATTTGTGGGGTGAGACCCCTTATATAGATGTTGGTGGTCCTTGAATTGGACTTGGTATAGGAGACTTGGTGGGCAAGTCTCATAATTAGAATGGACTTTGGAGTCCTAGATAGTAGGAAACTGATTCCTTTCCTTTTAGGTCCCCTTGAGGCTTATCTATAAGGATTATATCCTTATCAGGACTTTCTCAACAGATGATTTTCCTTATTAATTAATTACGAAATTAATTAATAATCAGGGCTTTTGGGCCATTTTTTATTCGACCAGACTGATCTGGTCCATCAGGCTTAACCTTTCTGGTCTGAATATAACAACATTCTTATTGGTCTAGCGCCCATATCAGGATTTATTATCCCTATCATTTGCCCCCAACTTTTGGGGAACATTGACTATGTTCGCAGAAGTTAAGTCTATCATGCCCTTACAGGGTTTCGTTCTTGCGTAAAGTGGGAGCGACCTACACGTTTACAACGAATTTTCCTTTATTAGGAATTATTTTGATTTCCAGGAATTTTTCCCTTATTTCCGGGATTTTTCCCTAATTTCTGGAATTTTCCCTAATTTCTGGGATTTTTTCCTTATTTTTCTGGGATTATCCTTAATTCTGGATTTTCCCTTAATTTCTGGATTTTTCCCTAATTTCTGGGAATTATCCTTAATTTCTTTTTTCCTAATTTCTGGGATTTCCTAATTTTCTGGGATTTTTCTTAATTTCTGGATTTTTTTCCCTAATTTCTGGGATTTTCCCTAATTTTCTGGGATTTATCCTTAATTTCTGGAATTTTTCCCTAATTTCTGGATTTTCCCTAATTTTCTGGGATTTTTCCTTAATTTTCTGGGATTATCCTTAATTTCTGGATTTTTTCCCTAATTTTGGGATTTCCTAATTTTCTGGGATTTTTCCTTAATTTCTGGATTTTTTCCCTAATTTCTGGGATTTTCCCTAATTTCTGGCTTAAAATCGATCAGAATGCTTCAAAATCGATCAGGATGCAGACAAAAATTGATCAGGATGCAGCCAAAATCGATCAGGATGATCGAATTAGC